>NC_141535.1:176095000-176410000 GCF_021556685.1 Rattus norvegicus
ACTCCTTCAAGCTGTTCTCTGATATCCATGTTGCATATGCATGCCCGCCTCGATATAAGTAAATAAAGTGTAATTAAAAAAAAAAAGAGAGTCTTAGAATTATCCTAACAAGTGTTTGGATAATTGTGCAAGACTGCTAAGTTACTCAACATTTTCTTTCTCAGGCTGTAGAGATGGCTCATTGGTTAAGAGTACTTTCTGCTCTTGTAGAGGACCTAAGTTCAGGTCCAAGCACCCACCTAATGGCTCACAATTATCTGTAACTCCTGTTCCAGGGAATTTGACTCCCTCTCCTGACTTCTTAGGCCACTAGGCTTGGATACAACTATTCACACTCAAACACTCAAACTTTAATAAAATATTAAAACAGCCTCCATCCTACATTTATTTATTTATTTATTTATTTATTTATTTATTTATTTATTTAGAGATGGCATCTCACATTGTGTAGTCTTGGATAATCTTAAACTCACTGTACAGCTCAAGTTGGCCTAAACTTA
Source organism: Rattus norvegicus (assembly GCF_021556685.1). Taxonomy (NCBI): domain Eukaryota; kingdom Metazoa; phylum Chordata; class Mammalia; order Rodentia; family Muridae; genus Rattus; species Rattus norvegicus. The sequence goes on from NC_141535.1 coordinate 176,095,501, forward strand.
TGGCAGACCTCCTACCTAAGCTATGCAGTGTGAGATTAAAAGTGTCAGTCAGTATGTCAGAAAGGAAACACTTTCCTTCAATTGTTTATGCATTCATTTATCAGTCAACTAACTACAGGTTTTCAGTGCTCCCATAGTTTGTACTATGTTGTGGGAAAGGGACAGAGACATACATTTTCTTTGTTGTTTTTTGAGACAGGGTTTCTCTGTATAGTCCTGTCTGCCTAAGAACTTGCTCAGTACATAAGGCTGGTCTTGAACTCAGAGATCACCTACTTCTGCCTCCTGGATGCTGAAATTAAAGGCATGCACAACTATGCCTGGCCAATGCATTTCAATTTTTAAAAAATGTTATTATGCATGCACATAGCTTTCATACATACTTCAAGAGAGAATGGATGTCAGAGGACAGCTTCCAAGAGTGAGTTCTTGCCTTTTGCCTTGTTGAGGCAAGGTCTTATTTCTGCATGGTGGTAACTCCAGACTAGGTAGGTAGCAGTTTCTGATTTTCCTGTGTCAGACTCCTAGCTCACCTTAGAAGTGCTTCATTTTGGGGGCACAGCCAGTTACATAGTGAGACCCTGTCTCATAAAAAGGGTGTGGGGGGTGTGAATGGGGGGCCGCCCCAGAATGCTGGAATTGTGGTGAGCCAGTGACCTGGGCACGGTGATACATACTTTTAATTCCAGCATTCTGGAAGCAGAGGCAGAGAGATGTAGGTGAACCTCTGAGTTTGAAGTCAGCATACATAGTAAGTTGCAGGGTAGTCAAGGATATAGTTTGATCTTGTTTTGTTTTTTGTTTGGTGTTTGGTTTTAAGTGGACTTGTGAGATGGATGACTCAGCCAGTAAAGGTGCTGGCTGGCAATGGTGCCTGCCCTAAGATTGATTCCTGAGACCCACAGACTGACTCCCTTCAGTGAATTTAACTTCTTTTGAGTTTGCTTGATAAAATTTAATAAACATAGTCATTGCCATTTGGTGACAGATGATTATTTGTTTTACTATTTTTTAAGTTTTGTTTGGTTTTTCTCTGTGTATTCCTAACTGTCCTGGAACTCACTCTGTAGACCAGGCTGACCTTGAATTCACAGAGATCTTTCTGCTTCTGAAACGCTTAAGAGATGGTCAGGTGTTTGGTGCATAAGTATATCCCTTGAGGTCAGATCCCTAGCACTTAACAGTAGTTGAACTGTAACTTCTTGGGAGCGGGAGGGAGAGGCAGATCCTTGGAATTCATTGGCCAGTTAGCCTAACCAAATCAGTGAGCTTTTAATCATGGTGGCTCAGCAGATAGAGGCAGGGCTCCTGCTCCTGAGATAATAACTTGAGTTTGATTCCTGGGATCCTCATGTTGGAAGGAGAGAACCGACTTACAAAAGTTATCCTTTGATCGTAAAAAACTTATGCTATGCAATGGACATGCTCACATGAATACACAGGGGGAGGGAGGGAGGGAGGGGATGAGGGATGAAGGAGAGAATGAATGAATAAATAAGTAAATAAATAAATAAATGGCAGAGCTTTTAAGGCAAACACCAAAAATGTTAACTTCAGGCCTTTAAGACATTCATGGGCATAGCTGTTTGTTCATATACTTTCACACTCAGATGAAACACCCTAGTCCACCTCTCTTATTTGCATGCATACATTTAATAGATCTATGAAGGTAGTGGTTGAATGGTTGGAGAAATACTAGGAAGGTTAATAGAATTCCAAACGTAGCAGAGAGGAGTAAAAATCAGGTCCGAAAATTATTTAAAGGCAGTATGATGCATCTAAGAAAAACCAGGCCAACCTGTCTGATCCTTAAATGGTAGACTTGACTCTTTTATTGGCTATAAAGACTGTTTTTTCATCTATAAAAAGATATAATAGTAAGTACCTCATGGTGATAGACTTAAGTTAGCTATATAAATGAAGCCTTAGTATAGAGCTGTGCATATATTAAAAGCTCAGTGAAACATTAGGGATTTTAATTTTAAGTTATAAGTGTTAAACTTATTATCAGGACTCATTGTAGTACTTACAAGGTTTATGATAAATTTTATATTGCTTTGCTAAATTGTGTCTTATCAAAGCATGGTTGTCTCCATCCCATTCCTGATAGTAGTCAAGGTACCCAAGCAGAGAGTGATCTTCCACATACATATGCGGTTAAATTGTCTCTGTGAGTTTGTACCAGAGACCAAAGCATTGCTTGCCTGTCTTCCTTCTCTCACTCCTTCCTTTCCTCCCCGTGTTGGAGTCCACCCTTCTCCATGTTAGGCAAGTGCTATACTAAGCAATACCCACAGCCTCAGAACACTGAATTAACGTGTGTTTGTGTATTCATTAATGCGTGTTTCTGTGAGAGTGTATATTATTTGAAGGCAATTAAACCCACTGAGCTGTGTCCTTGGCCTTTTTATTTTATCAGATCTATTGTTTGTCACTTGTATGTGGGATTATTGTGGCAGTAGGTAGAGGGAGGTGTTCACTTGAGAGAAGAAATAGGGTATGATTATGAAGAACAAGTTCGAGTTGTTTCCATTCAGACATTTTACATATATGTAGTGGAAGTTGTTTCTTTGTTTTGTTTTGTTTTTCTCTTTCATGTAGCCCAAGTTGCCTTGAATTTGCTATATATTTGCTAGAATTCCCGCTTCTCCTTCCTAAGTGCTGGAATTGCAGTATGTCACTGTATGCAGTTATTGTTTTTGTATTTGATGGTAGGAAAGACAGCAAACAACATTTATAAAATGGTGATATCAAAAAATTCTTAAGTAATTCTACCATATTGTCAGATTATCATATTTTTGTAGTTGTATTAATGTATACCTATTAATTAATTTCCCAGTTTGTTCATAGTGGTGTGAACATGATGGTATATGTTAAAGGACTCTGCCATGACCCTAGTGTCGGCTTTCATTTCTGCTTATTAGGGGGAGGGTAGTCTTATGTCCTCTTGCTGTCTCCCTCCAAGGATGACCTTGAACTTCTGATTGCCCTGCCTCTCCCCTCCCAGTGCTGGAACTTGATGTGTATTAGGCAAGCACTCTTATCACCTAACCCATATCCTTTTAACTTTCTTTTTAGTTCCACTAGTTTCTTCTGGATTTTTCAGAGATGTGAACATGTAAACCACAAAACTACATTTAAAATGAATGTTGAATTTGAGTGAATGTTTCTTTGAGCAGAAAAGCAACAATTCTTAATTCTTTATTTCTCTTTGTAAGTATTTTAAATTAAATATACTATAGAAAGAAACAGAATGAGTTATACATAACATGCACTCTTTTTTTTTTTTTCTTTCTTTTTTTCCTTTTTTCAGAGCTGGGGACCGAACCCAGGGCCTTGCGCTTGCTAGGCAAGCGCTCTAACACTGAGCTAAATCCCCAACCCCATAACATGCACTCTTAATTCTGGATAGAATCCCCAAAACAGAAAGAGTGTCATTCACAAGCAACATTACTCAGACATTTAAAACCTATTCCTGTTGTCGCTGTCCTGGCGTATGGGCATAATCCCAGTTCTTAGGAGGGTGAAACAGAAGGATCACGAGTTCAAGGCCAGGGAACCGCTGTCAGGACAGTGAGAACAAAAGCTCTGCAGTCACATCTGAGACATCAGTGACAGGAGTTTTAGGCGGAGGCGTTAGTTTTATACTTTTTCCATTTATTTATATTTTTTTACTTTTTAGATAGTGTAATATTGATTGAATGAACCAACACTGATATGTTAAAAACCTTTTGGAAAAGTGCGAACATAATTCATAGAAATTCTGATAATTAAAACTAAAATCAAATTTAGGTCAGGTTTTGTAAACATTGCTAAATGGAGTGGAAAACTTAGTTTTCAGTTTTGGGGATTTCAGGATTCTGAATCTATTATGAAAACCAGTGGAGCTTAAAACATTTTACATTATAAAAAATTGGGGGATAGGTTTCTTTTTAAGTATTGGAGGCCTGGATCTTTACTCAGTCATATGTTTTGTTGTTTTCTTCCTGGTTTTTTTTTTTTTTTTTGAGATAAGGTCTCACTAAATCGTCCTTTCTGGCCATGAACCGGAAGTGTTGCCTTTTCAGAGCACTCAGGGTTTGACATCGTCTGCACGCCCATCTCATAGGGCTTCATTTTTCACACTGCTGACGATTCTACTCAGGGTCTCGCTCATGCCAGACAAATGATACAGATAACCCGCCATCCCAGACACATGCGTGGCATCACAGCAAGCCTGTCAATCCTCAAGAGCACAGACTTGCAAGGGCTTTTGTTTTTGCAGAAGCCTCAGGTTGGATTCCAAGCCCTCCTGTTGTGACTGGAGGCCATCTGTAATTCCAGGTCCGGGGATCTGATACCCTTTTCTGTTTTTGATGAGCACCAGGCTCACAACCATTTGTCATGGGGTATGATGCCCTCCTCTGGTGTGTCTGAAGACAGCAACAGTGTACTCACACATACATAAAATAAATCTTTTTTTAAAAAAATGGTTGAACACTGAAATTGACCAAAAGCTAGTAAAATAATTCTTTAATTTTTTTTTTTTTTTGGTTCTTTTTTTTTGGAGCTGGGGACTGAACCCAGGGCCTTGCGCTTCCTAGGCAAGCGCTCTACCACTGAGCTAAATCTCCAACCCCAATTCTTTAATTTTAATCAAATGGATTTTGCTTAAAAATGAAAAATATATTCATTTAAAATTGAATGTTTATGCCAGGCATAGTGATGTTCATTGTGGATTCTGGAGGCTGAAGAAGGAGGGTTTTGAGCTTAATAGTCTGACTCTGTCCTACATGGTGAGAGGGGGGAACAGATTTAAAATAACAAAGTTATTTCCAGATTGTATTTGAGTTTGGAATTCAGTTGCAAAAACTTCTTGGTTGGTTTGTAATGGTTTTCAGTTTATTTTTTTGAGTTTGGATTTCTCAATGTAGACCTGACTGTCCTACAACTTACTCTGTAGACCAGGGTAGCCTTGACTTTATAGATCCACCTGCCTCTGCCTCTGAACTGCTGGGATTAAAGATGACCACTGTGCTAGGCAAAGATCAGTCTTAGCTATATGACAAGTTCAAGGCTAACCTGGGTTACATGAGACCCTTTGTCAAAAAAACAAGACACATGCACATGCACCTGCACACAGAGGCGGGAAAGGAAAGAGAAAGGAGAAGGGTCTCCCTGAACTAGCCTCAAACTCTTGTCTTAGCTCCTGAAGTGCTGTGATTTAGGAACGGGCCTTCAGGCTCTGCTGTTAACAGTGATTCTAAAATTTGGTTTGTGCTGTAGTATTGTAGCTTATTCATATCTATAGAACAATGAAAGGAAATATGACATTTCAAGTGAATTTACAAGTAAATGATTTGTATGTATTCTAAATACATTTTGATTTAACTGACACACATATAAAACTGATATATATGAGTGTATGTAAATGATATATGTGTGTGTAAATGATATATATGTGTATATATGATGTGTGTGTGTAAATGATATGTATGTGTTATTGCTCCTTTCTTATGTTAATTATTTTCTGATAAATTTTTGTTATGATCTCTCCTGCAGGGAAAGAGATGCTGGTTGCAAGTTTTGGAAAACACTATTTTGTATGGAAGAGTGTTCTGTAAAGGTTTTGTAAGATCGCTCAGTAATAGTGCACTTGTGATGGACCCTAGGAATACTGCTATGTTAGGATTGGGTTCTGACTCCGAAGGGTTTTCAAGAAAGAGTCCTTCTGCCATCAGTTCTGGCACTCTGGCCAGCAAGAGAGAAGTAGAAATAGAGGGTAACACAGACGAAGAGGATCCTCGAAAGCGGAATCGAGAAAGGGCCATAGAAGCAGGAAAAGACGATGGTTTGACAGATGCACAGCAACAGTTTTCAGTGAAAGAAACAAACTTTTCAGAGGGAAATTTAAAATTGAAAATTGGCCTTCAGGCTAAGAGAACTAAAAAGCCTCCAAAGAACTTGGAGAACTATGTGTGTCGCCCTGCCATAAAAACAACCGTCAAGCACTCAAGGAAAGCACTTAAAAGTGGGAAGATGACAGATGAGAAGAATGAACACTGCCCTTCAAAATGGGTGAGCGGACTTCAATACTTGGATTTCTCTACTAATCTTTATTTATACTAGAGACATATTCCAGAAGTTTGATTCTAATCTTTAGTTCTTTCTCAATGGGCTGTATTTTGAAGTTTCTTAGTTTGTGAGTATGTGGGGATGCCACGGCATGCACGTAGAGGTCAGAAGACAACTTGGGCATCAGTTGTCTCCTTCCACCTTCACATGGTTTCTGGGAATTGAATTCAGGGCAGTCTTTCAAGACAAGCGCCTTTACCAGCTGAGCCTCTTACAGGTACATATGTATTTCTGTATTTTTATTTGTAAAATTAAGACATGTTAATAGGGGCATACTCAGATTGTTGCTCCTAATGTGACAGTGGAAAAAAAGTTGGAGATTATTTTTTGGAAATCTAGATTTGAATCTTGCCTTTCTATTTCCAATAATGAAGGCATGAACATATTAACAGAGAAATTAAACTGAGGCTCAGATATAGAAGGTTATCATAGCACCTTTCTTTTAACATGGATGGCAGGATGTGATTCACTAATAGTGAAAGCTTTTGTTAAGTGAGTTGGTTTCTAAGACATTCATGTTGCTGTTTCTTATAAGGCACACTGCAAATCAGCAGTCCTAGCTCCTCTGGAAACCAGTGCAGGACATCCTCACTCAAAGCAACACACGCACAAAAAACCTAGCTGTCTCCTTGGTAGTACACACCTTCACACCAATTATTTGGGAGGCATAAGCAGGTGGATCTCTTGAGTTTGAGGCCACCTTGATTTATACAGGGTGTTCCAGGCTAGCCAGTACTACACAGTACTACACAAACATTGTCTCCAAAAAAAAAAAAAGTTGAACCATGTGCCTGCTCCCCACAAAATCCAGAATTAAGTGTTGGATTCCTTGGAAAATTGAGGTTACAGACAGTGGATGTCAGAGGATCACTTGGATTAGTTGTTGGTTCTGGGGATTGAATTCACGTTCTCAGGCTTGCTTACCCTTACCCCCAAAGTCATCTTGCCAACCCTTTGATTGTTTAGTTTCCTTTAGATATTATTATCTAAAGTAATTGATACATAATTTGCCATGTGTGTAGTTTTCAATTTTTAAATTGCGTTGTGAGCTTGGGTGTAGTTCAGTTTGTAAAGTGGCTCTGAAGCATGCATGAGACCTGTATGAAATCTGCAGCATTGGGCACAAACATTTTTTAATTATTTTTTATTTATAACTGTTCTTACTATTTAAGCTTAGGCTCACCTCAGACTTGCTGTATATACCAGGCTACCCTCAAACTCAAGATCCCCCTGCCTTTCCTTTTTGGTGCTATGATTGTAGGCATGGTAAGCACGTATCTCTGTGCACAGCCTTGGTCTTTACTTGTGGTGTCTGGATTTGATACATCATTTGAAAAACTTTTTTTACTTATTCATTGGCAGTTTTATACACATATAGAATATATTATCACATCCATTTCCAGCTCTGTCTCCCACTTCAATACATGTTCTTTCTACTTTTATTTCTCCCCCTCCTTCTGGTTTCTTTGTGCATGCGCCTGTAAGTGTTGATGTCCTTGCAGGCCAGAGGTGTAGGATCTCCCTGGAGTTGGAGTTAAAGGTGGTTGTGTCCACCCCATGTGAGTGCTGGGAACTGAACTTGGATATTCTCAAAAAGGAAGTATGTGTTCTTAACTGGTGAGACATTTCCCTATGATGTCCCAACCCCTGTTTTAGGATGCTGTGAGTAAGCTTGTTTCTCTGATTTCTTTCTTAGAGTGTTGGTGGTTGATATATTAGAAGGCTATTGTTTTTTGTTTGGTTGGTTTTTTTTTTTTTTTTTCTTTTTTTCGGAGCTGGGGACTGAACCCAGGGCCTTGCGCTTGCTAGGCAAGTGCTCTACCACTGAGCTAAATCCCCAACCCCAGGCTTGTTTGTTTTTTATTTGATGTAGTTGTTTCTTGCCATTTTGCTTAAGATGTTTATCAGTTCTCAAAGTTTTTTGATGAGACTTTAGGGATTCTTTGGTGTATATATAGTCATATCATCTCAAACAGAGATACTTTGACTTCTTCCCTTCCTTTTTGTATCCCTTTTATTTGCTTGTCTTACTGCTCTAAGACCTCCAGGTAGTGGAGAAAGTGGACATCCTTGTCTTAAGGCCCGCCCCCAATATAATGTTTATAGCTTTTACTTAGTTTAGAAATATTCCTTCTATTAAGAGTTTCCCTCTCCCCCTACCACTCCCTCCCTCCTCCACCTCCAGGGTTTCACCCTGTAGTAATGCCTGCTGGTAAATTCAGAGATCCACCTGCCTCTGCTTCCTGAGTGCTAGGATTAAAGGCATACACCACAGTGCCCAACTCATCAGGACTTTTTTTTTTTTTTTTTTTTTTTTTTGGTTCTTTTTTTCGGAGCTGGGGACCGAACCCAGGGCCTTGCGCTTCCTAGGTAAGCGCTCTACCACTGAGCTAAATCCCCAGCCCCTCTTCAGGACTTTTACCATGAAAGTTGTTGTGTTTTGTCAAGTTGGTTTTTTTAATGTATTTATTGAGATGGCTGTGACGGCTATGTGATTTCTACTCTTAAATCAATTTATTGACTTACATATTGAATCCTCCCTCATCTATGGAATAAACCAAACTTTATCTTGGTAAATGACCTTTTTCTCTTTAAAAGGTTTGTTTTTATGTGTATATGTGTGTGGTTGTTTCCCAGGTGTGTGGGCGCTCCTGAATGCCAGAAGAGGGGTAGGATTGTTCCGTGGAGGTGGTATCAGGTGGTATGGATCAGTGGGTGGTGAGCACTAAATGCCAGTCCTTTGCAAGAGCTTTAGAACCTCTTAACTGCTGAGCCAACTTTCCAGCCACTTCCCCTGTTAGTTTATGGGATTTGAGAAGCATTGGTGTTATATCTTTGAAGATCTGGTAAAATTCACCACTGAATCCAAGTCTGCCCTTTTTTAGCTGAGTGAGGATTTTTTTTGGGGTTGGGGGAGTGAGAGAGTTTCCTTGCGCAGCCATGGCTGTCTAGAACCTACTCTGTAGACTAAAGACATGCACCACTACTTCCTGTTTTTATCTCACTGCTACAGATATGTTTACAGTTTTAAATCTCGTTAGTAGCTGATAATGCATCTGGAAATTAATTTCTTTTAGATTTCCCAATTGGTGGAATGTGTTTTAAAGAGAAGACCTAAATGATATTCTGAATTTTATTGGTATCCATTAATGGTTCCATTTTCAGATCTGATTTAATTAACTTTGATCTTTTCTTTTTTGGTTAGTTTGGTTTCAGGTTTTCTATCTTGTTAAGTTACCAATTTTTCTATCTTTTTTTTTTTTTTTTTTAAGCACCAAATTTTGTTCCTATCTCTTTAAGAACCACTTTTTGTTTCTTTTTTTTTCTTTCTTTTTTTTTTTTTTTACTATATTTTGCTCTTGTTAGATTCCATTTCATTAATGTATGCCCAAATCTTAATGATTTCCATCTATTTATTGTTTGGGGGGTTTCACTTGTTTTTCTTTTTCTTTTTCTTTTTTTTTTGGTTCTTTTTTTCGGAGCTGGGGACCGAACCCAGGGCCTTGCGCTTCCTAGGCAAGCGCTCTACCACTGAGCTAAATCCCCAACCCCTTGTTTTTCTTTTTCTATGGTGATCATTTGTTTGTTAATGTAAACACTTAAAAGCTACAAACTTCCCTTTATGACTGTTTTTCTTATACTCTGTCAGTTGGTGTATTGGGGTTTTTTGCAATTTTAATAAAAGTTTCTTCTTGATTTCTTGAAGGACCTATTCATTATTCAATAGTGTGTTGTTTAATCTCAGTAAATTTGTGTCTGTTCTAGGGTTTCTCTTTCTCTGTTGTGCTGTGGGCCCTAATATCTGCTCTGTTTTGGAGAAAGTTCTATTGGCTTCTGAGGAGAATGTGTTGTGCAGTGTTAGAATGGGATGCTGTACAGACGGGCATCTGCTGGGATTGTTTGACTTAGGATGTCATTTAACTCAGATGTCTCTCTCCTGACTTTCTGTTGGGAACACCTGTCAGTCAGTGAAAATTGGGTATTAAAGTTGCCACTGCCATTGTGTTTGATGAACCTGTGACTTTACAGGTATTATAATTTGTTTTATGAAACTGGGTGCACCTGTGTTTGCAGTATATTTGTTTAGTATCTTAATGTCCCATTTGATGGAACGTTCTCTTAATCAGTTTATTTTGTCTGACACCTGCTTCATTTCCAGGTCTGTTTGCCTGGAACACCTTTTTCCTCCTTCCACAGGAGGCAGTGTGTAACATACATTTTTCTTTTGTGGTAACATACATTTCTTAGAGCAATTGACAGTCTACCAGTCTCTTTCTTTTGATTGGGGAGTTGAAAGCATTTAATGGTCAGACTTACTGAGCAGTGTGTGCTGGTGCCTATCATTTAGCTGATTTTGTATTATTTGGTCTTTTTTCTTCTTCTGGCTGAACTATTACGCTAGCAGGATTTATTCTTTCCTGTGGCTTCATGGATGGAGTTATTTTTCTTTCCAGTCTAAAGGATTCCTTCAAGTATTTTCTGTAGCGCTTTCGTAACCTGTTTTGTTGTTGTTGTTGTTGTTGTTGTTGTTGTTGTTTTTTGTTGTTTTTTTTAATGGAGTGTTCTTATTTTTCCTTCAGTTATGACAGATAGTTTTGCTGAGCATAGTAGTAGTTTGGGGTGGCAGTTGTCTTTCAGAACTTCAGACCCTCTGTGCAGGTCTCCTGGTGTGTAAGGCTCCAGCTCACTGGTCTGTCTGAACGGGCATGCGCGTGTGTGCCTTGCTGCTCTACTCTGTGTATCTGTTGCTCTAGTTGTGACATGACCAGTGAGGTGCTTTCGTGGGGTGTTCAGGGTCCTAAATACCTCCTGCATATAGAGTGACATCTCCCTAACTCTGGGAAGTTTTTTGTTCTCATTTTAAAAAAATGTTTTCCATGCCTTTAGAACCAGCTTCTCCTCTTTTTATACCTATTATATTGCCCATAGATGTGGTCATCTCAGAATGTCCCATGTCTTGACATTCCCACTCCAGTTCTTCTGTGCTGTCTTTGAGGTACTCTGTCTTCTCTTGATCCATTCTATAACTGAGACTTTGCACAGAACCTTTTATTTGATTTATTATGTTTTTCTCTTTTGATCCCACATGAGTACGGCTCTGAGTAAAAGTTCCATACAGTACTACGGAGACATTGACATCTAAGCTATAAAATGCTGCATATTAAAATTATTTAGGAAAGACCACATTAAAAATAATTGACATGAGTTATAGAAACTGTAAAAAGCAGAAAGTTTCCTATTGTTTATAATTTTAAAAACTGCATGGATCTTCACATAATTGGAATACAAGAGTATTTCCCTTTCAGAGCATCCCTTTTTACTTCACATGCAGTTATTATAGGATTTACTTGGTAAAGCATTGCAAGGAAACTATATGGGGAACTGCAGCCTTAGTGTTGTGTGTGGTTCTGGTGGCAGGGAGGGAAGGTGGCTAAGTCCTCTTTTGCTATCTCCTTTAGACTGTCCAGTGTATATAGAAAAAAATTTCTGCACTCCAAGTTTGTAAAAAATTTCCTACTCTCTTTATCTTTGCATTTTTGCATTTATGTAGTGTGTGTGTGTGTGTGTGTGTGTGTGTGTGTGTGTGTGTGTGTGTGTTGGGAGTAGTTTTCACATTAAAACAAAATACAAACTGCTGAATCCCATCTTCAACCAAAATTGCTAAATTTCATTTAGTTCTTTATTCATGTTTTGAATATATGAGCAGGGATTGCAGAATTCTACTGAAGAAATTATAAGCAGATAGATAAACACCAAAGTAGGGAACATAGTACCTTTTCCTTTTAAACTCTTTTGCTTACGATTGAGCAATTATGACAGGAATTATCAAACAATTAGGAAATTTCCTAAGTATACTTCATAGTAACCTTGAGGTTGTTCGCCTCAGCCTTGTTTAAGAAGCAAATTTAAGTTTATTAAATTGAGAGACTAGAAAGATGGCTCATTGGTTAAGACTACTTTCTGCTCTTGCACAGGACCCAGGTTTGGGTCTCCTTACCCACATGGCAGCTTACAAACCATCTGCCCTCCAATATCCTCTTTTGATCTTTGTGGGCATCACACATACAGAGTACAATACACACACACACACACACACACACACACACACACACACACAAACACACACACACATGCAGGGTAATATTCATACAGATAAAGTAAATTTTAAATAAAAAGATTACTAAATTATTACATTTCAAAAAATATAAAAATACAAGTTGGTATAGTAAAGGATGGGAGTGTGGGCGGGAGGCAAGTGTAGGCTTAAACATATTCCCAGGCTGAACTCTCCCTCGCCCTCTTGTGCTTAGTCTCTGCTTCTGTTGTGTGTATTTCTGTTTTGAAACTAACTGTAAGATTCTATTTATTTTTCTCTTAAGGTGACTTTTATTTTCAGCTTTTACATTTCATGTTACCACCCCTCCTCTCCCTCTTTGTCCAGAACTAGTTAATCGTTGGTCCTGGGGTCAAGGGCTGTCATGTCTATGCACTAGATAGTCATAGGATGTTGCCCGTGTAATATTTGCTTGTCTTCCTAGTTCATTTTTCTTGGCTTAACAGCTGAGCCATCTCTCTCCAGTCCTTAGTGTTCTTAGAATGTAGAATGGATAGGAAAGGGCTTATGTCTTGTCATTTGGTTTCTTATGTCAATGAGGTTTGAGGACTCTGAATGGTTTTTGTTTCATTCTTGTTCTTGATAAAGGACATCATTGTTGAACCAAATTGTTAGAAGGCATAACTTGAGAATTGAGCCTAAAAATCATTATTTAACTCAATGATTCAATGTTGTTTTTTATAGTTGTCTAATCATATCTCTTATTTCATTTTAATGACTTGTAAATTATTCCAGAGTTGCTCACATGCAGATTACTTAGTAGGTGCAGATTACTAATTAATTCTGAAATACAGCTGCATGGTATTAAATGAAGACTTCTGAGGGAGAGTCCAGAATTAAATGCCTGTATAACAAAACCTAGAACTTATGTGAGTGTCTGTGTGCGTCTGTGTGTGTGTGTGTGTGTGTGTCTGTGTGTGCCTGTTTAGGGTGTGCATGTGCCCCAGCTTGTGGAGGGCTATCAGAGGACAACATTGGAGTCAGTTCCCTCCTTGAAGCTTTATGTCAGTTCTACAGATAGAACTTGGGTCATTAGCAAGTTCCTGAGCCAGTTTGCCAGCCTGAGACCTGGGAGCTTTGGTGGAACCTGGCATGTAGAGAGTCACGGTAGCATGTATAATGGAGCAGAGGTTGTTTACTGACCGATCACTAGTCACTACAGTGCCTCAGGTTTGCAAGAGTTATGGAGCCCCTATGAGTAAGAGATGTATTAGGAAAGTTACCAGTGCCTTAGATAGGCATGCAGCATGGCAGTAACTCTTAGGAGAATTTAGGCTCAAAATTGAGAATCCCTTTTGGATTTCAAAAGAGGGAGAGGGGTTCCACACACACACATATACTTGTATGGAGATGGCTCAGTAGTTAAAAATGTTTGCTTCTCTTCCAGAAAAACCTAAGTTTGGTTGCCAGTGCCCATGTTTGATTCATTGTAACTGCCTATAGCCAGCAGCATGGTACCTGGCTCCCTCTTCTGACCTCCACAGACCCTGTACTCATTTGTACAAACCAACACAAACATAATAAACATAAATAAAAATAAAATCTTTTTTAAAAAAGTGATATATGCTTGTAATCAGGCTGACTGATTCCTGTGCAGAAGGCAAAAGGATTCTTTCTCAATATCTACATTGTGAGGAAGGAATTAGAATGTGTGAGCTCAGAATGTGGAGAAAGTAGGGAGGAAGGGCCACTTTAGTTAATATGCCTTTATTATAAGGGGTGTGATACTAGTCACCTCTGAGAACTTGAAGTCTGCTAATCTGGTGCTTGTAGACAAAGTCAGTTATGAGGATGGAGAGAGAAAGAGGCTCCTGTAGTTGAGTGTGGCCCAAGTGTTCCTGAACCCAAACCTAGCAGGCAGAAAGGGTATCTTATTCCTGTTCTGTTACTGTGAAGTGAGACTGTGACCAAGGAGACTCACAAAAGAAAGCATTTAATTGGGAACTGCTTACATTTGCAGAGGCCTAGTTAATTATCATCATGGTAGGGAGCATGGCAGCAGTTAGACAAGTGTAGTGCTGGAGGAGCTGAGAGCTGCATTCTCATTTGCTTGCAGGCAGAGAAGCAGAGAAAGAGAGACTGGATCTGGTGTGGGTTTTTGAAACTTCAAAACCCACGCTTAGTGACACTTCATCCAATAAGACCACATCTCCTAATCCTTCTCAAACAGTGACACTCCCTGATACCTAAGCTTTCAGATATATGAGTCAGTGGGGGCCATTTTTATTCAAACCACAACATAGGAATTTATAGAGGAACATGCCAAAAGTCTAGATTAAACCAAAAAAGTGTGTTCTTGAGGTCATTTTTATTTTGGGAATAGCTATAAAGTGGAATCGAAGGCTAGATTGATGGTTTTCTAGTTAAAAGAATTTACTGCTCTACCAGAAAACTGGAGTTCAGATCCGAGAACCCACATTGGGATCCAAGGAATCCGAAATTCACTTCTGGTCTTTGTGACCATCTGCACACAAATTTTAAAAATAAATAAATAAAGCCAGGTTTGAAGACAAACCCATTATCCCATGAAGATTTTAAGTCACAGGCCAACCTGATTTACATGTACACACACACACACACACACACACACACACACACACACACACACACGCATGCACCCTGTCTCAACATACAAATAAAAAGTGTGTATGGCAGGGATGAGGAGGAATCGTACATTTCTTTAAGTTAAATAGCAAGAAATCTTGCTGTTGAAGTTACTAATACATAATAATTTACATATCGTTATTGGCATTATTATGTTGTATTTTCTGAAGAAATTAAATTTCCTTTGCTAGTTTTGGCTTGCTCTTTTTTACACAGGGTTAGGAAAGTACATTATAGTAAGTAAGATGGCACAGTAAAGGCACTCTGAGTTGAGCTCCATTTCTTGGAACCTACATAAAGGTTGAAAGAGAAAACTCACTCTACAATTGCTCTCTGGCCTCCACAAATGCACATGTTTCCATGAACTTGATTGTCTTAGGTAGATGCTCTTCTGAGCTACATACCCAGCTCTTTTTTTTCTTAACTTGCCAAATTTATTTGGTTCTGAATGATACTAACATGGTTACTTACTTATCAATAACCTTAATAGTATTTAAAAAACATTTTCTTCCTGTTTGTGTGTGTGTGGGCATGCTTACCTGGGCATACTCTTCAAGGTCAGAAGTTGATGGGTGTGGTCTTCTATTGCTCCAACTGGAACTGGAACTTATAGCTAGTCCCCAGGGTTGCCTGTCTTTGCCTCCTTTGCTCAGTTACAGATGTACATCTAGATTTATGTAAGCGTTGAAATCTGAATTTAGGTCTTGATGTTTATAAAATAAACATTCCATTCTCTGAACTGTCTTCTAAGCCCTCTTCTTTTTTTGTTTTGTAAAACATGGCCTCACTTAGCTTAGGATTAATTCAGATGTATGACAATCTTCCTGCCTTGACCCTCCATATGCCAGATTGTAGGAATTATTATCATACCCATCTCAAAATACTTTTTAATACTATATTATTGATTTGCAATTAGATACACTTGCTTCTATTATTTTGGATTTTCCAAAATTTGGGGGAATATTTATAACATTTAACCATATAAAATACCTTCCAATGAAAAGGCCATAAAATATATTAGATACACTAGAAGTAGTGGCCCATGGGTTTCATTTCAGCACTCAGTTGGCAGAGGTGTGTTCTAGGACAACCTAGTCTACAAAGCCAGTTTCAGGTCATACTGGCTACACAGTGAGACCTCGTCTCAAAAAACAGAGCAGAGCTAAACCAAACAAAAATTAGCTGGAGAGGTAGCTCATTGTCTAGCTCTTTCAGAGAACCTGTGTTCAGTTCCTAGTACCCACATGTCAGCTCACAACCCTCTGTTTGTCTAGTTTCAGAGAACCTGACGCCCTCTGTTGGTGTCCACGGGCCACAACTGGTATTGTTGTATACAGACAGACATACAGCTAAAACATATATATACAGTGATAAAATCATGCATTTATTTGTTTGTTTATTTATTTGTCTATTTACTTAGTCAGGGTGTAGAGAGACTCTGTGTCGTCCTGGCTATCTTGGAGATTTCTATGTAGACCAGGATGACCTCAAACTCAGATTTTTCTGCCTGTGCCTCCTGAATGCTGGGGTTAGAGGCATGCACTACCACACGGAACACTAAAATAATTTTTTAAAGAAACCAAATACAATGCCAGGCAGTGGTGGTGCACCTTTAATCCCAGCACTTGGGAGGCAGACACAAGAGCCTCTCTGAGTTTGAGGACAACCTGGTCTACAGAGAGGGTTCTAAGACAGCTAGGATGGCATAGAGCTATACCCTATCTAGAGGACACCTCCTCCCTCTCCCAAAGAAACCAAATAAATAAATACAAATAAGATACATATACAAGGGGCTGGGGATTTAGCTCAGTGGTAGAGCGCTTACCTAGGAAGCGCAAGGCCCTGGGTTCGGTCCCCAGCTCCGAAAAAAAGAACCAAAAAAAAAAAAAAAAGATACATATACAAAATGACAGTATTCTCAATCATGTTTATAAATTTATTAATTTTCTCTTTTTCAGGTTTTTTTGTGCCTTATTATACATATATTCTATTTAATTTACTCATTCGGATTGTTTCAAAGTTTGCTATTAAAATTGATGATGCAGGGCCTAGCTGGTGAAGGCACTTTTGGTGCTAAGCATGTCAACCCGAGTTAAAACAATGGAGACCATGTAGTAAACAATGGAGACCAATTCTTTAAGTTGTTCTTCCACAGACATATACACAATAAATAAATAGTTAGGTAAAAACATCCCACATTCATGTTGTTAGTCAGAAGTAAGATAGAGAGTATTAATTTACTGTGTCAAAATTCATCACAATGTATCTAAAATGTATAGGTTTATATGATTGACAGCAAAGAAAATATATTAAGTCAAAGTGTTGATAAATACCTGTAATTCCATCTGAGACCAACAGAGGCAGAACATTGAGGATTTGAGGCCAGCCTGACTGTAGAGTTAAGGCCTTGTCTCAAAAAAAAAAAAAAACCCAATACAGATAGCATTTGATACAGCAGTAAGGGAACTAACAGAAAGTGGCATTAATGTACTTTGTTTTGTTTTATACTCATTTGGGTACGTGCATGCGTGTGCGTGCGTGCGTGTGTGTGTGTGTGTGTGTGTGTGTGTGTGTGTGTGTGTGTCCGTGTGTGCGCGTGCATGCGCGTATGTTGTTGTGTGTGTTCCAGTATGTAGGTGCAGTTCTGAGGACAACTTATAGAGTTGATTGCCTTTTTTTACTATGTTATTTGCCCAGGGATTAGGCTCAGGTTGTCAAGTTTGACCCATCTTCCCAGTTAGTTTGATTTTCTTTTGTTGTTGTATTGATTTGTTTGTTTGTTTTCAGACATTCTCACTGTATAGCTCAATCTAGCCTTGACCTCACTTTATACCTCCTCCTGAGCCCAAACTCACAGGAGCACTCCTGGCTCAGCCTCCCAAGTATTGAGGTTATGGGCATGTACCAGTATGCTCTACTTAACACTAATTTTCTTTCTTAAAAGTATTTTTCTGATACTAGAACAATGGCTTGGTGTTGAAAGTGCTTGCTGCTCTTCCAGAGTACCTTAGTTTGTTTCCTAGCACCCACATTGAGTGGCTCACAGCGGCTTAAACCTATGCTCCAGGGCATCTTCTGGCCTGTGTGAGTACTTGCACATGAGTGATGTGTGTATATACACACACACACACACACACACACACACACACACACACTCTAAATCCAGCAAACATTTTGCTGCATAATATGCATATGGTATGTAGTTAATTAATTTGTGTAGTTAAAAGTTTGCTTTCTCTGAAACATTTTTCTTGTTCAAATTTTAGGACTCTTCAAAATTGTTCAAGAAAGCAGGTGATGCTACAGCCATCGAATGCCAATCTGAAGAAAGTGTCCATCTTCACTCTCAGGGGGAAAATAACCCTTTGTCTAAGAAGCTTTCTCCAGTGCATTCACAAATGGCCGATTACATTCCTGCAGCACCACCTCTTGTTGGCAGTCGGGATCCTGACATAAAGGACAGAGCATTACTTAATGGAGGAACTAGTGTAACAGAAAAGTTGGCACAGCTCATTGCTACCTGTCCTCCTTCCAAGTCTTCCAAGGCAAAACCGAAGAAGTTAGGAACTGGCACTACAGTAGGATTGGTTAGCAAGGACTTGATCAGGAAACCAGGTGTTGGTTCTATAGCTGGAATAATTCATAAAGACTTAATTAAAAAGCCTGCTCTTAGCACAGCAGTTGGATTGGTAACTAAAGATCCAGGGAAAAAGCCTATGTTCAATGCAGCAGTAAGCCTGATCAATAAGGACTCTGTGAAAAAATTGGGAACTGGCACTACAGCGGTATTCATTAATAAAGACTTAGGCAAAAAGCCAGGGACTGTCACTACAGTAGGACTGCTGAGCAAAGACCCAGGGAAGAAGCTAGGAATTGGTATCGTTCCAGGGTTAGTGAATAAAGAGTCTGGCAAGAAATTAGGACTTGGCACCGTAGTTGGACTGGTTAATAAAGAGTTGGGAAAGAAATTGAGTTCTACAGTTGGCCTAGTGGCCAAGGATGTTACGAAGAAGATTGTAGCAAGCTCAGCAATGGGATTGGTTAATAAGGACATTGGAAAGAAATTATTAAGTTGCCCCATTGCAGGACAACTGGGCAGTAAAGATGCCTTAAACCTTAAATCTGAAGCACTGCTCCCCACTCAGGAACAACTTAAGGCTTCCTGTAGTGCAAACATAAGTAATCATGAAAGTCAAGAACTTCCTGAGTCTCTGAAAGACAGTGCTACCAGCAAAACCTTTGAGAAGAATGTTATGCGGCATAGTAAAGAAAGCATGTTGGAAAAGTTTTCAGTCCGAAAAGAAATTACTAATTTGGAGAAAGAAATGTTTAATGAAGGAACATGCATTCAGCAAGACAGTTTCTCATCTAATGAAAGGGGAGCCTTTGAGACCTCAAAGCATGAAAAGCAACCTCCTGTGTATTGCACTTCTCCTGACTTTCAAATAGGAGGTGCCTCTGACGCATCTACAGCTAAATCTCCCTTCGGTGCAGTAGGAGAAAGCAATCTTCCTTCCTCGTCACCTACTGTATCTGTTAACCCTTTAACCAGAAATCCCCCTGAAACTTCTTCACAGTTGGTTCCAAACCCATTACTTTTAAATTCTACAGCAGAACAAATGGAAGAAATTTCTGAATCTATTGGAAAGAACCAGTTCACTGCTGAAAGTACCCACTTGAATGTTGGTCATAGGTCATTAGGTCATAGCATAAGTATTGAGTGTAAAGGAATTGATAAAGAACTAAATGAATCAAAAAGTACACATCTAGATATTTCTAGAATAAGTTCTTCCTTGGGAAAAAAGCCAAGTTTGGCTTCTGACTCTGGTATTCATACAATTACTCCTTCCGTTGTTAATTTTACTAGTTTATTTAGTAACAAACCTTTTCTAAAGCTTGGTGCAGTAGCTGCACCAGACAAGCACTGCCAGGTCGCTGAAAGCCTAAGCACTAGTTTCCAGTCCAAACCATTGAAAAAAAGAAAAGGGAGAAAAGCTCGGTGGACTAAAGTGGTGGCAAGAAGCACATGCCGATCCCCAAAAGGACTAGACTTAGAACGGTCAGAGCTTTTTAAGAATGTTTCCTGTAGCTCACTATCAAATAGTTCTGAGCCAGCAAAGTTTATGAAAACTATCGGAGCATCGTCTTTTGTCGATCATGACTTCCTTAAACGCCGATTGCCAAAGTTGAGTAAGTCTTCAGCTCCATCTCTTGCTCTTTTAGCCGACAGTGAGAAAGCATCTCATAAGTCTTTTATCACTCACAAACTGTCCTCCAGTATGTGTGTCACTAGTGATCTTTTGTCGGATATTTATAAGCCCAAAAGAGGAAGACCCAAATCCAAGGAAATGCCTCAACTAGAAGGTCCACCTAAAAGGACTTTAAAAATACCTGCCTCTAAAGTTTTTTCTTTACAGTCTAAAGAAGAACAAGAACCCCCAATTTTACAACCAGAAATTGAAATTCCTTCCTTCAAACAAAGTTTGTCTGTATCTCCTTTTCCAAAAAAGAGAGGCAGGCCTAAGAGGCAGATGAGGTCTCCAGTGAAGATGAAGCCCCCTGTACTGTCAGTGGCTCCATTTGTTGCCACTGAAAGTCCAAGTAAGCTAGAGTCTGAAAGTGAGAACCATAGAAGTAGCAGTGATTTCTTTGAGAGTGAGGATCAGCTTCAGGATACAGATGACTTAGAGGACAGTCATAGGCAAAGTGTCTGCAGTGTGAGTGACCTGGAGATGGAGCCGGATAAAAAAATTAGCAAGCGAAACAATGGACAATTAATGAAAACAATTATCCGCAAAATAAATAAAATGAAGACTTTAAAGAGAAAAAAATTGTTGAATCAGATTCTTTCAAGTTCTGTAGAATCAAGTAATAAAGGAAAAGTACAGTCCAAACTTCATAATACAGTATCAAGTCTTGCTGCCACGTTTGGCTCTAAATTGGGGCAACAGATAAATGTCAGCAAGAAAGGAACCATTTACATAGGGAAGAGAAGGGGGCGAAAACCAAAAACTGTCTTAAATGGCCTTCTTTCTGGTAGCCCTGCCAGCCTTGCTGTGCTTGAACAAACGGCTCAGCAGGCAGCTGGGTCCGCATTAGGACAGATCCTCCCCCCGTTACTGCCTTCACCTGCTAGTAGCTCTGAGATCCTTCCATCACCTATTTGCTCTCAGTCTTCTGGGACTAGTGGAGGTCAGAGCCCTGTCAGTAGTGACGCAGGCTTTGTTGAACCTAGTTCAGTGCCATATTTGCATGTGCACTCAAGACAGGGCAGTATGATTCAGACTCTTGCAATGAAGAAGGCTGCCAAAGGCAGGAGGCGGCTATCTCCTCCTACTTTGTTGCCAAATTCTCCTTCTCATTTGAGTGAACTCACATCCCTGAAAGAAGCCACTCCTTCCCCAGTTAGTGAGTCTCATAGTGATGAGACCATTCCCAGTGACAGTGGCATTGGGACAGATAATAATAGCACATCAGACAGGGCAGAGAAGTTTTGTGGACAGAAAAAAAGGAGACATTCTTTTGAGCACATTTCTCTGATTCCCCCTGAAACTTCTACCGTCCTAAACAGTCTTAAAGAGAAACACAAACACAAATGTAAGCGCAGGAGTCACGATTACCTCAGCTATGACAAGATGAAAAGACAAAAGCGAAAACGGAAAAAGAAATATCCCCAGCTTCGAAATAGGCAGGATCCAGACTTCATCGCAGAACTAGAGGAGCTGATAAGTCGTCTAAGTGAGATTCGGATTACCCATCGAAGTCATCATTTCATTCCCCGAGACCTCCTGCCAACTATTTTTCGAATCAACTTTAATAGTTTCTATACACATCCTTCTTTTCCCTTAGACCCTTTGCACTACATTCGGAAGCCTGACTTAAAAAAGAAAAGAGGGAGGCCCCCTAAGATGAGGGAGGCAATGGCAGAAATGCCCTTTATGCACAGCCTTAGTTTTCCTTTATCTAGTACTGGATTTTACCCTTCTTATGGCATGCCTTATTCTCCTTCACCCCTCACTGCTGCTCCGATAGGATTAGGGTATTATGGACGGTATCCCCCCACTCTCTATCCACCACCTCCATCTCCTTCATTCACCACTCCACTGCCACCTCCCTCCTATATGCATGCTGGTCATTTATTGCTCAATCCTACCAAATATCATAAGAAAAAGCATAAGCTCCTTAGACAGGAGGCTTTTCTTACAACCAGCAGGACTCCTCTCCTTTCCATGAGCACCTACCCCAGCGTACCTCCTGAGATGGCTTATGGTTGGATGGTGGAGCACAAACACAGACACCGTCACAAACACAGAGAGCACCGTTCTGAACAGCCCCAGGTTTCCATGGATACTGGCTCCTCCAGATCGGTCTTGGAGTCTTTGAAACGTTACCGATTTGGTAAGGATACTGTTGGAGATCGCTATAAGCATAAGGAAAAGCACAGGTGTCACATGTCCTGCCCTCATCTCTCTCCTTCAAAGAGCTTAATAAACAGAGAAGAACAGTGGGTTTCTCGAGAGCCTTCAGAATCAAGTTCTTTAGCCTTGGGATTGCAAACACCTTTACAAATTGACTGCTCGGAAAGTTCTCCAAGTTTGTCCCTTGGAGGATTTACTCCCAATTCTGAGCCAGCCAGCAGTGATGAACATATGAACCTTTTTACAAGTGCAATAGGCAGCTGCAGAGTTTCAAACCCTAACTCGAGCTGCCGGAAGAAGTTAACTGACAGCCCTGGACTCTTTCCTGTACAAGATACTGCACTAAGTCGGCCTCACAGAAAGGAACCGTTGCCTTCCACTGAAAGGGCAATACAATCGTTGGCAGGTAAGAGGGTTATTTTGTTGTCTATTATTTGTGTTACAATAATAAATTATTTTCCCACTGGTTTCTGGATTCATATATTGACCTTTGTAATAAGTTTATACTTTCTTTTTGTTTTTATAAGTGTATTTTGAAATCTCAAAATTTTTTATTTTACTTGGATTTAAGAAGTAAGGTAAGTAATATATTTGTATTAATGTCTGTCTGTGTATCAATCTATTTTTTTTTTTTTTTTAAAGAGAACTTTGGAAACCAAGCTTGTGCTTGGTTCCTTGAGTGAGGACTGGCTCATGGCGCTTGCTAGCTGTAGCTAGTAGTTGATGTGTGCTCGTTGAGTAATTACAGATGCTTCTGCGTTACACAAAGTTGATTTAACCATCGAACACTTTTCAGGACTAAAATTTGAGAGGTTTTATGGTCCAGAGTACTTTTAGGTATCTTGATAAAAGTCATTTCAATTAGATACAGAAAGACATGAAACATAATAATTCATTTGTTGCTCCTAGAAGAATGTGTTGTTTTGAGAATAGAGAAGGTAGAGCTAAAACTGAAATCATTGCTTTTTCAAATAAAGGCTATTCCTAACTTAATACTAGACTCTTTCAAAGGCTAGTATTTTAACTGCGAAGTGTGATGCTGTGTCTGATTTCCTAGAGATAACTCAGGCAGGAGCATTAGAGTTGAGTGAGACTTCGTGCTCACCACAATGAACAGAGTTGTTCATTTATTATTCCTTTAAAAGGGTAAAAATTTGTATATTAGAGTGAACCTTCAGTAATTTTTTTCTAATTTTCTTTATTGATGAACTTTGAAAAATCAAAATCATGTCTTAGTGGAAAGGATGGATTTACTTGTTCAGGAATGTAGAGTGGAGGGGAGTCTGACGAAGCGGCTCAGTGCCCCACACTGTCCTGTGGCTCGGTAGTGTGTCACAGCCTCCTCTCTGGGCTCCAGGCATGCAAGCTGTGCACGGACCCTTCATGAAAGCAAAGCACTTAAGCACATTAAAATAAAATTACAAATTTGTTCCTTTTTGTTTTTTAGTTTGAGATAGGGACTCTCTAAATGTCCATGGCTGTCCTAGAACTTTCTGTGTAGACCAGGCTGACCCTGAACCCACAGAGAGCTCACTTTCCCTTTGCCTCCTGAGTTCTGGGATCAGAGGCATATACCGCCACTGTAGCTAAAATATTTTTTCCTGTTCGTTTTTTATTTCTTAGGCAGGGTCTCCCTGTGTAGACCTGGCTGTCCTGAAACTGTGTACAGGACTGACCTTGAACTCACAGAGAGCCACCCTTTGTGTCTTGCCGAGACTGAAGGCGTGTACACCATGCCAGCTCCCTTTCTTTTCAGTGTAAGGAATCTTGTTTCTTTGTTTTTAATATCTTGTTAGGTTACTCTGTTGTACAGCTATACCATTCCTTCCCAGTATTCTATTTTATTGTGGAGGAAAAACTTCTGTAACTATTTCATTTGACAGATTTTTTTTTTTTATATATATACAGACCAATGCCAGTTACTGAATTATCAAGTATTTGCCAAGTGTTGTACTTTGGGGCCCTTGTTTTTCTCTTGAAGAAAGAAATAATAATAAAAATCGTATTAGGTTTTCTTAATTATGAAGTTTGGCTTGGTGGTGCTGTCCCACCCAGTAATCTCAGTATTTGGGAAACAGAAGCAGAAAGATTACTTCAAGCTGAAGGCCAGCCTGCTCCATGTGGCAAATCCAGGCAGGCAGGGCAGGCAGGACTTTGTGTTGTGGAATGAACCAGGGGAAAAAAGAAAAAAGGGTTTTTTTGGGGTTTTTTTTTTTGATGATAAAATGTATAAAAGAGGGAGTATAGGATTCTTTGAAATGAGGAGCTTAATTCAAAGAATGACTTTCCGGGAAAAAGAACTAAAGAAAAATAGGACAGTCAGCATGTGCAACAGTTACTAGGAGCAGAATCCTGTAGATGCCTTCATTTGTTATTTTTTCATTCATTTATTGAATTCCAGAAACATCAGCACTGCTCTAGCTGTTGCCATGTAGTAGTAAGCAAAGTGTCTGACCCTCCTTTTCTCAGTGTTAGGAAGTCAGATGATACAGGTTAAGCAAACAGTGACGTAACCGAGAGAAGTGCTATGTGGTTAGTATTATAGAGTAATTAGAGAGTTAATTACCTACAGAGTTAACACAGCCTACGGATAAAAGAGGTGGCATGAGAAAAGTAGGGCGAAAAGTAGATTTTGAACATCCTGAACTGGAAAGAGACTTAAAATTAAAAAAAAAATTATAGAAGAAATGCAATCATTCAAGAAGAGAGACTATTGAGAGATGTGGGGGGTTAGTAATGGGGGAAAAGACATAACGTCAGCAGCCAGACCATATGTCGAGACTTGGGGATGCTGTGGCTCAGTGGTAGAGTACTTGCCTCGCACGGGTAAAGCTCCAGGCTTTTTGCCCTCAGAGTTAAGATTTAAAGGAGAAGAATAATCAGTCCTTGCAGTTACAAGGACAGCAATGTGAAAGTGGTAGGTTAACAAATGTAGTCCAGTCCATCTGTTTCACCCCTTACAGCAGAATGTTGTAAGGTAGAGAGTTAAAGCTATTTAGGAGAAAAGGGGAGAAGAAAAGGTGTGTTTTAGAGTGGTATACTTCTTTGGGGGCATTTAGTTGAATGGTAATGAGATTAAGTGAAATTAGGTATTACACAGAGGAGAATATTAGAGGTAGTAAATAGATTTAGGGATTCGGAGAGATGGCTCAGTGGTTAACAACACTGGCAGTCTTTTCAGAGGACCAGATTTTAGTTTCTAGCACCCAGCTTTTAGCACACAACTGTAACTCCAGTTCCAGAAGATCTGATGATAATCTTTTCTGACTTTGGGTGCCATGCATGTATATGGTGCATATATATGTAATATGTGCAAGTTCTCATACACATAAAATAAAAATAATGTATTTTGTAAAAACTAAAATAAAAAGCTGAGTGGTGGTGGCACATGCACTTGGGAGGCAGAGGCACACAAATTGAGGCCAGCCTGGTCTACAGAGTGAGTTCCAGGACAGGTAAGGCTACACAGCAAAACCCTGTCTTCAAAGCAAGCAAACAAGCAAACAAAAAATCAGCCTTAGCCTTTCTATCTTAGGAGACATGGATCTGTATCTTAGAAGGTAAGCCTACATGCAGTGGGGCAGGGCAGAGATACAACTCTGTATTGCCGCCTGCAACAGCCTGAGTAGTCATTTTTATAAAACCTTTCAAACTCCTTGTTTCTTTGTTATGGGTTTTTTTTTTTTTTTTTTTTTTTTAAGATTTGTTTATTCATTCAATGAGTACACCATAGCTGTCTTCAGATACACCAGAAGAGGGCATTTGGTTCCCATTTCAGATGGTTGTGAGCCACCGTGTGGTTGCTAGGATTTGAACTCAGAACCTTTGGAAGAACAGTCAGTACTCTTAACCACTGAGCCATCTCTCCAGCCTGTTAGTTATGTTTTTAAAGATGGGTTTATACTGCAATCCTCCCTAACACCCCCCGCCCCCATGAACGAGATTATATAGGTAGGTGACTGTAAAGATGCCTTGGATGGGAGTCCAATCCAATAACCTTACATAGGTCACAAAAATTTCATAAGGTGGTTAAGACATGTCTTTTATTATAAATGGAGTTTCTTGTGAGATTTCTAGAAAATTGCAGGCTTATAACTGAGAAAGAAGGCTATATGCTTAGGCCTTACACACGATTCATTACTATTTTGACAATTATTCGAAGTATGTATATATAAAAGAAATGTGGTCTCCTTTTCAAATACTGTTAATTGTGCTAGAATTTTTTACTTTTTTTTATTCTTCAGTCATTTTTTACAGTCCAGACTTTATCCCCTTCCCAGTCCACTCTCGGACTGTTCCACATCCCACATCTCACCCCCATCCCCCTCCATTCTCCAAGAGGATGTCCCCACCCCTATCCCACTTCCTGGGGCCTCAAGTCTCTCGAGAGTTAGATTGGCCGATTCTGATATGAACTTCTTCCCTTCTCCTATCCCCTTAACTCTTTTTATCCTGTCTCAAAATGTGCGTGTTTGAGAGAGAGTGCACCTAAAGATGAATACTGTACAATAGGCATGTTAGAAAGATACAGGGGCTGCAGGGATGGCTCGGTGGTTAAGAGCACTTGTTCTTGCAGAGAACCTAAGTTATATCCCCAGCACCCACATGGTGGCTCACAAATATCTGTGACTCCTGTTCCAGGGACTCCAGCGCCCTCTTCTGAGCTCCTTGGGTATCAGGTACACATGTGGTATACAGATACACATGCAGGCAAAACACTCATAAAATAAATAAACTTGGGGGAAGGGGAGACAGGCGAAAGAATTTAAGGTCATGCTGAGTTACATAGCAAATAGCAAGATTTCATAACAAGTCGTCGTCTGAAAGTCCTGCTTGGGTGGAGGGGTTTTCAAAACTTAGGTGAAGAGGCTAGAGAGATGCCTTAATCTTTAAAAGATCTTAACACTCATGTCAAATCCAAGTACGGTGGCATGTGCCTGTAATCACAGCTAAGGATTGGAGGAGACCTAGACCAATCCCTAGCATTCATTGGCTAACTAATCTAGCCAATCCATGAGTTCCATGTTCAATAGGAGACCCTACTTCACGAAATAAGGTAGAGAAGGGCTGGCAAAATAGCACAGCCCTACCCTATTACACTTCCTACCAAATCTAGTGACTTGAGTTCAATCCCTGGACCCCACATTGTGGGAGAAGAGAACTGAAGTCCTGTGAATTCCGCATATATATGCTGTGGCATGCTTGCCTACCCGAGAATATTTTGTGTGGGGAAGAGAAGGGTTAATATCTGTGGAGGTCAGAGGACAACTTGTAAGAATAAGGTTTTTCCTTCTAATGTGTGTTCCAGGGTCAGATTTGGTAGTACGTACCATTACATGCTAGATCATCAGCCGTCTAGGTTTCTTAAGGTTATTGTCGAGATTGCCACGTGCTAACAATAGGTGGAGTGCACAGGCCTATAATCTAAGCACCCAGGAGGCAAGAGATAGAAGGGACCTATAGTTTAAGATCAGCTTGGGCTATAGAATAGACTTCCTTATATAACTTAAAGTTCATAGTTAAAAAAATTCATTATCGGGGGCTGGGGATTTAGCTCAGTGGTAGAGCGCTTACCTAGGAAGCGCAAGGCCCTGGGTTCGGTCCCCAGCTCCGAAAAAAAAAAAAATTCATTATCTTTGGAAGATAATTCTGAAGCAACTTTTCAATGGCAAGACTTAGAATAATTTAAGTGACTAAATAATGCTAATGTTGGGTATAACCTTAAAATAAATATACATGTATTCATGCTGATAGAACTAAATGATTGGCTAAAAACATGGAAAAGGACACAAGTTCTGTACAGAGCAATTTGAAATGATGCTGCCAATCACTTGAAGTATAGATTTTCCCCTTTGAAGGGATAGATTTTCTTTTATTATCTTTTTTTAATGTGTATTTGGTGTTTTCTTGCATATGTCTGAACCACATACAGTGTCCTCCCTCCCTCAAGGCCAGAGGAGGCCTCTGATCCTCTGGAAATGGGTTTATAGGTGTGTTTAACTGACCTACAGGAGCTGGCAAATGACCAGCTGGCAAACTTACTTCTATAGACTGAGGAGATGATACCCAAGAATGAATGCCTGTGAGTAGGCAAAATGATTGTACATTCCCTGTCATGAAGCAAACGGGAACTTCAGCCATAATCCCACTGTAATCAGAGGACAGCAGAGAACGTGACATTCTACAAAGTGCTGTCCAGTGTTACAAAAAAGTGTTAAGCACCTGACAAAACAAAAGGTTAAGACATCATCACAGATCAGAGAAAACTAAGATACGTCATAGTTGAATACAATGTGATGTCCAGGATCAGACCCTGGAGTAGGAGAAGTATATGCTTAAAACTTGCTGAAATTCCAATAGTTTGCAATTTTATTAATGTATTATACCAATGTTAATTTCTTAATTTTGAAAATTGTGTATTGGCTATGTAAGGTGTTAACATTTGACTGAAGGATATAAAAATTATTTAAGCAGGGCTGTAGAGATGGCTCAGTGGTCAAGAGCGCTGACTGCTCTTCTGGAGGTCCTGAGTTCAATTCCCAGCAACCACATGGTGGCTCACAACTACCATGTAATGGGATCTCATGCCTTCTTCTGGTATGTCTGAAGACACATTAAATGAATAAATATAATCTTTAAAAATTATTTAAAACAAGGTTATGTTTTTTAAACAGACACTAAATTATTGAGCAAAATATATTTCTGATAACTAAGGTGTTTATATAGATTGAAGTTATCTGTTATAAAACTGAAATTGTTAAGTTATATTTATATAAACTTTAGGAAAGATAAGTAAAATCAGATCAAGGCTACAGACTTGTAGGTTCATGGCATGTTGTGAGGATCGGCTTGAAAATGGCTCAGGTTAAAAACACTGGCTGCTTTTCCAGAGGAGCCAGAATAAATTCCTAGCACTCACATGGCAGCTCACACTCATCTGTAACTGTCCTGGGGTCGTGGGGTGGGGTCTGATGCCCTCTCTTGGACTCTGGACACCAGGTACACAAGGTAGCAAACCAACCATATAAAAACTAAAACAAACAAACAAAAAACCAAAACCAATCCCACAAATCTGACTGACACAGGGCTCATGCAGATGCAAACAGGACTACATAAGAGAGATCAGGTCTCCAAAAACAGAACAAACAAAAAACCCATGAGAATAAAACTACTTATTTCTTGACTAAATTATCAAAAGTATAATCAGTCTAGTGCTAAGCAAATGACTCTGAGCATAGAACTTGCTTTACAAACATGCTGCGGCAAAACATCCAGTGTTTGCTGCATGCCAGGCAAGCTCTACCAATTGAAATAGATCCGTATACAAGTTTGTAGGTTTGTACTTCTGTGGGTATGTGAGTGAGGCTAGAGGCATCAAGTCTGAAGTAGGAGGTGTTACAGGTGATTGTGAGCCACCTGACAGGAGTGCTGGGAAGTGCACTCGACCCTTTAACCACTCCACCCCAACTGAGGTTTTCTTTTTTATCTGAAGTGTATGGGTATTTTGCCTGCATAAACGTCTGCATCACTTGCATTCAGAGGCATGTAGTTGGTATCAAATCCACAGAGACCAAAACTTAGAGGTGATCATAAACTACTGTGTCGGTGTTGGGAATTGAACCTGGGTCCTCTAGAGGGTGTTCTTAATCCCTGAATTCTCTTTCCAGACCTAATTAAGGGGTTTCTTTGTTTTGAGACAGTCTTTCTGCAAGGATTTGACTGTTCTAGAACTCACTGTTTAGATCAGGCTGGCCTCAAACTCACAGAAATCTGCCTGCCTTTGCCTTCCAAGTGCTGGGATTGAAGGTCTGTACCAGAATGACAAGCAGGTTTTTTGGGATTTTTTTGTTCGTTTTGCTTGTTTGTTTAAAGACAGATCTTGTAGTGTAGCTCAACCTGGCTTCAAAATCAGGGTCCCCCTGCCTGAGCCTCTGAATGCTGATTTTGGGACTGTACCACCAAAACTTTAGGTATGTGCCATCAAGCTGAGCTTGTCTGTAGTATATTTAGCTCATAACTAGCTGTGCATGGCAGAACAATCTGATTTCAAAATGGGCAAAGAAGAGTGGACTGTGCGATAGTGTTGTAAGTCATTAACTGCATGTAAACATTGTATATTATATACTTCAGGCATTCCACTATTTTGTCCCTCCTGAATAAATCAGACATGTTTTTGGTTTGCAAAAGTAATTACTCTGAAGGCACATTGGTTTTATCTCTCTACTTCTTCCCCTCTCTCCCCCTCTCTCCTATTCTCCCTCCCTCTGTCCTTCCTTCTTTTATTTCAAAGCATACTGAGTTTTGTTTCCTTTTTACCTGAAGGGGATAAGCAACATTTGGTCAAAATATCCTGGTTTTGACACTTTCTCTGGAGTCTTTTTGGAGATGCACCCATAAGTAAAGTATTAGCAGACAGAGGTAAAAGTTTAAAATAGATTGTGATGGTTCTGGGGAGTTTCTAAAGAACTCCATTTTAGTGTGATCTAACTTGGGAATTGTAGTGAATTCCCTCATTAGAGGGAGGAAAAACACTTCGTTTGAGTTTTTGTTGTTGTTTTTAGCTTAAAAACAACCAGCACAAACTCTGAGCCTTCCTTCCTGCAGTATGAGGTATGTGGAAAATGTTGCCATGTCAGAAACACGTGTTTTTATTAAGAGCCAGCTTTTTTTTTTAATTACTTTCTAACTTGACAAGAAATTTTTAGTGCTGTTCAAGAGATTCAGAACATAAATCCAGGACAAAACAACAAACAAAAACAAAAGTCTTCACATACTGAAGCTGGGGAAATAGCCCAAGAGTTAAAATGCCAAAGCCTACATAAACTTAAGGTGGGCATAACAGCCTACCTATAATTCTAGCTTTTGCAGGTACATATGGATGGGGATTCTCCAAGTAAGCTGGCAAGCAAAACTGTCCATGTCAGCAAGTTTTTGGTTTGATTGAGAAGACCCTGTTCTGTTACTAAGGTTGATTAGAAATTGGGGATGATTGCCAACATCAGCCTCAGTCACACATCTCAATGTGCACACGTGCCCACAGACGTATGCCCACACATGCAAACTAATACACACATGTACACCACACACATAAAACTTTGTGCCATGCTTTAATTGTATTGGGAAGAAGTGATTTGTTATAAATCTAGAATGAAATACTTACTTTTGAAGTAAGTCTGTTTTTTTAACTCACTTATAAGCATCATTTTAAATCTAGCACATTAGTCTGTTCTTCCATGGTCAACTCAAAGATACTTTTAGCATTGGAAATATCAGACATTTTCTTTATTTAAATAATTTTCTATTTAGTAGAGTGTTTACTGTTAAATTCCAAATAAGGTATACATAAAACCTGTAGTATATAAATCTATAAAAAGCCTTTAATATGATTTTAGACTGAAGAAACATTTTATGTGACCAAATTCCAGATTTTCTTGTTTGTTTATTTGTTTTGAGATGAGTCTTCACAGTGTAGTTCTGGCTGGACTAATCATTCATTTTGTAGACCAGGCTAGACTGCCTCTACCTTCCGAGCGCTGGAGCTGCCGTCACAAGCCACCATGCCTGTTGACTGTGTTCTCCTCTAATTCATACTTAGCATCAGGAAAATTGATTTTTTTTTTTTTAGTTTGGAATAGTTAGGGACTCGATGAAATAGGTTGAATCTTGGCTTTTATAGTGTGTATCTGTTTGTTTTCTCACAGAAGAATCTTACTGTATCCTTGCTTTTGGGCAGTCCATCTATCTCTGACTACCACATGTTAGGATTAAGTTTTGTGCCACCGTGCATAGCTTTTTCTTTTTTTTCTTTTTCTTTTTTTTTGGTTTTTTTTTTTTTTCTTTTTTTTCGGAGCTGGGGACCGAACCCAGGGCCTTGCGCTTGCTAGGCAAGCGCTCTACCACTGAGCTAAATCCCCAACCCCAGCTTTTTCTTTTTAATTGTTTTTAAATTTTTACTCAAGTATGGATGAGATTGGGTGTACTTGTGTGTGTCCATACAAATCCATATATCTTTGCTTACATAAGAGTCTGTTCACTCGGGAATAGTGGCCAGTACTTGGAAGGCAGTAAGCGGCAGGTGGATCTCCAAAGCATGTTCTAGGACAGCCAGGGCTACATAGAAAAACTGTGTCTTTAAAACAAAAACAAACAAACAAACAAAAAACCGGTGTGTGTGTGTGTGTGTGTGTGTGTGTGTGTGTGTGTGTGTGTGTGCGCGCGCACGCGCGCTCTTGTATGTGTGTGAAGGTCAGTTCTTTCTAGCATGGCTTCAGGGATGCAGCTCAGGTGGTCAGGCTTGCTCAGCAAGCACTTTGAATTTATTTAGAGTCAAGTCATTGGATTGTGTGTTTATGTTTTCTTTGTGATTTTTCTACCTTTCTACATAAAGAGACACTTAGCACCAGTGGAAATTTTCTCTATTGATTTTAATAACTTCAGCCATTTGACTCTTACACCCAGATATCTGAAAATAGTATTCATTTTTATAGTAGATATAATCAAGGTTTTCATAAATAATAAATCAACCTCAGGACAGCTTTTTGGTCTTCACTAATTTCTGTGGCTTGTGTAAGATTAGATTTTTTTTTAAAGAAATTTTATCAGACTGTATGCCAGTTTCAAGTAACTCATTTCCAGAACTTTTTTTAAAAGATGTATTTATTTTATGTATATACATACAGTTATCTTCAGATACACCAGAAGAGGGCATCAGATCCCATTACAGATGGTTGTGAGCCACCATGTGGTTGCTGGGAATTGAACTCAGGACCTCAGGAAGATTAGTCAGTGCTCTTGACCACTGAGCCATCTCTCCAGCCTGTAAGAGTAGGTTATTATACCTAACCCAGGGAGTTTTTTCCCCCCTTTTCAGTTTTGTGACATCTTACCCCATATACTTTGCTATGTATGTACAGTCTATACTAGCTTTCCTTTTTTGTTTAAATTGATTCAAATATTGCTTCAAAGCCTTGTCTTACAAGTTTATCACATAATGGACAAATGAAATTCAGAAAGCCTATAATTAAAAAGGCTTCTTCACATCTTCGTAGTTCTTATATCCCTGTATGTATTATCCTGTTTGTGATAACTTGAGTTTCCCTCCTTAGTGGTACTCTGCCTTCATTAACAAATGTCTTGTTACCAGCAAG
Organism: Rattus norvegicus; assembly: GCF_021556685.1. NCBI lineage: Eukaryota > Metazoa > Chordata > Mammalia > Rodentia > Muridae > Rattus > Rattus norvegicus. The sequence goes on from NC_141535.1 coordinate 176,128,899, forward strand.
CATTGAGAATTGATTCCCAGCCATGCAGATAGATCTACAGAGCAAGTTTCCAGGACTGGCAGGGCTGTTACACAGAGAAACCCTATTTCAAGAAACAAAACAAAAAACCAAATCAAAACAAAGAATTGACTCCCAAGAATCACACTCTCTCTCTCTCTCTCTCTCTCTCTCTCTCTCTCTCTGTCTCTCTCTCTCTCTCTGTCTCTCTCTGTCTCTCTCTCTCTCTCTGTGTGTGTGTGTGTGTGTGTGTTTGAGGCAGTATCAGATTTTTCTGACCTTAAAATCCATAGCAACACGTTATTGTGTGAGGAATGGGATCTTTGCACATCTTTGCGGGCAAACCTTACCTTAAAATAAATGAAACTGAATATTTCTTCCAAGCTAGGTGCAGCAACAAAGTAATCACTCCCCATAGAACATGATTGTGAATTAGAAGGACCAAAAAATAAATAGGAAAAGCAGAAACTGCTTTGTCCTTTGTCAAAGAACAGAATAGAAAACTAGGCACCTGGTTCCAATTAATCTGTTGGTACATCTGGTATCATTGCTGTGCGTTAAATCAGCACCCCATTCCTAAAGAAGCTAAAGTGAGATTAAAAAGTTTAATTTCAGATGCCTTTCCGGCTGTCTTTCAAGTACTTCCCTGCCCTAGGTATAGTATACCTATAGTATAGGTATAGGTATACTTCCCTCCCTTGTTTAGGAGGACATCTTTAATTGTATTCACTTTGGATGTTTAAAGTTAAATTTTAATAAGTATAAGTTGGTTTCAGCTCCCTAGTTGGGCATAGTGTCTGTTCTACTTTAATTTTTAAAATTGAATGTTCACTGAAATGTGTCAGTTACATATGTATTTAACATCTAAAAGTTCTTTCATGATAATGTTGATTGTAGCATAGTGGTGCACAAGACCCTGGGTTCAGTCACTGACATTCTCTCCCCAAAAAGACATAGCCCATGACCAATATTAGGGCCCTCCTCAGATGTAGTAGTCACTAACAGTTATAAGCCACAGTCGATTTTGTAAGCTCATATTAGCGTTACAGTATTACATTTGGGTCTCAGTACAGCCCTGTGGTTTGGGGTGACTTTAATAAGCCTGAGTCACGTATGTTTGTTTGTTTTTATCATGATTCTTCATTTGCTAAAGACTAGTGAATCAAATCCAGGCTGCTTTCCCTCCATAATCCGTACAGTTAACAATGCACTGCATTCTACTCTGCGTTGCATTTTATCTTATGTTTGGAAATGCAGATAAGGTGGGGGTCTCTGTTAGAATAGACATACGAGTTCTCTCTGAATGGTCTCTTATTCTTCCCTAATCACCCAGCTGCATATTGAAACTTAAGGCAGTATTTCTGTGGATTTCTTATGACTTAGTCCAATTTTAAAATACTCTGTACATCTTGAACAGTTGCTACTTCTTGCTTATGAGTTGCAGCATTGCCTCCCAGTCTTAAATCTGTTTTCAGGATCCTCATCCTCTCCCTGTTCCTATTAGCACTGTTTGCAGTCGTCTCAGGGATACAATACAACTTTATTCTCTAAGTTGCACTATTGTAAAGAATAGCTCTACTCTGTATAAACAGGGGATTCAAGCATACTTTCAAAAATGAAAAATGCCAACCTTTCTGAATTTTTTACTCCATTCTTCTATTAAATCCTCAGAGTAGACTGCTGGCGTCCATTACTTTCAGAAAACGAAAAATGGCTCAGGAGCTAAGTGAGCTAAGCCATCTCTCTCTCAATTGTTTCAGTTTCTCAGGAATTGCTGTACAGTGCTGCCAATAACGATCTCCGGGGATCTGACCCCCATTCCACCTCCCACTGCTTCTTCAGCAGCTCCAGATGCCACCAAAAGAAGGAGCTTTGAAGACAGTGCCTGTACCCTCTTTTACCCTGAGGTGGGTGAGGCCAGGCAGGGTGATTCTCAGGATATCCTGATGATCAAAGGTATAGTTGAAGAGTGTCTTGAAGATGACCAGGAAATTTGGGGAAGTTAACAAATAGCCTAGAAACTGAAGCTAGAGCTCAGGGACAGAAGGCACAAATGTCATCTGAAGTAGAGTGCATGGTGACATGTATAACCTTGAATCAGCTCCTGGAGGGCAGACTAGTGAGCTCTTCTTTACTCCTCCTTCCTCCACCTCTATAGTGTCTAGCCAAACACCAGGCATGTAAAATGCACCCAGTAGTTGTCAGTTTATAACTGAGAGAGAAGACTTCATTAAGAGTCCTCTTATACCCCCTTATTCCCTGGTACTTAATCTCCATCCTTTGCTCATTCATTCAGAATGGTGATAGAGCTCAGTGATGTCTCAGCCTTTGTTGTTGTTAGTCTTGGATGCTCATCTGGGTAGGAAGACTGTATCTGCTCTGTATATGAAGTGTTCTGTGTTAATTCTTAGTTTTCAAGCCTTGACTTTCTTCCGTGTTTTACTATATCATGCTGTTTAGCTCTGTACAGAACTCTGAGCCACACTCCATGGGGATTTACCGTACTGCTAGTTTTTGAATCCCTTTTGTATCTCTTTGAAATTCAAGACTAAACAATCTTTATTCTTGAGTAGATCTTAGAGCAGTCATCACTGTGTTTTAGAAGTAAGGTGCACTGTTTACAGTATCAGTTTTCCCAGTATCTGACATCTCCCTCTTGATTGGCAAGCTATACCTTACCTCGTCAGTACTGCCAAGTACAATACCTACTAAGAGAACTGCAGTGGTGTGACTTAAGAAACTTTAAAAAAACAAAGTTCACAATTTGCATTTTCTCCTAGAGAAAGGGAAATCATAGAAATTTAGCTCCATTCATTTCTTCTGGTACTATATTGTCCTTCAGAGATTAAATCTTGTCTTCATTTTGAGAGTTAAATCCTTGAGGCAATCAATCTGAATACTCTCCTGTCAGGCATTGGTTTCTTGTCTTCTGTGACTCCAGTTGTGTGCTAAAGCTTGTCTCATGTGCATTCAACAGCCAGCTTTTTAGGTTGTTAGGGAAGAAGTACTAGACACAAATAACTTTTTTGCAGGAAAAGAGTCATTTCTGAACATCATTTTCTCCTGAACAAGAGATGTACTAAATTATGCTGTACTAATTTGGAGTTTTTGCTAAAATTATAAGACTTTTTGAAGAGAAATTGAATGTTCTTATGAGGTAAACTTAAGTGTATACCATTAACAAGTTAATAACCAGTTCTTCACGAATTTTTTATAGAAGAGATCAGAATGTGAGAATTACTTTGTGAATTGTATAAAATGATGGACTTGAGACCCAGCCACCTACTTTTTATCTGAATTCTTTAAATGAGATGCCTAAGTTGGATATCCCTTTCCCACCTCAGTTATTTCTCAGTTGTAGTATAAGCTTTGTTTGTTGGTTTATATTGTTCATTTTAGTAATAAAAAAAAAGGTTAGACTTGATTTTCATCAGCAAATACTTTAATATTTTATACTGATGGTACATGAAACTAAATCACGGGGCTGGAGAGATGGCTCAGCGGTTAAGAGCACTGACTGTTCTTCCAGAGGTCCTGAGTTCAAATCCTGGCAACCACATGGTGGCTCACAACCATCTGTAATGGGATCTGGTGCCCTCTTCTGGTGTGTCTGAAGACAGCTATAGTATACCCATATATAATAAATAAATAAATCTTTAAAAAAAAGAAAAGAAAAAGAAAGTAAATCACTATTTTTTTTTTTACCTTTGAAACTAGTCGTCTCAGCTAATTTACAGATTTTATGAGACTTTGGAAGTTCTGTCAGCCAACATCTAGCATGGTTTATCCTCTGCTTATTTTTCTTGTGAGCTTGCACATGATACTGTTACAGGGAATGGCAGTGACTGCAGCTAAAATTCACTGTTGTAACACAGCTTGCTTTAACACTACATGTAGTCTTGAATGGTCCTATGATTTCTTTTTCTTTCTTCCCAGGTTCCCAGTCAGCTTCCGATAAACCTTCCCAGCGATCATCAGAAAGCACAAATTGTAGCCCTACCCGTAAAAGGTCTTCATCTGAAAGTACTTCTTCAACAGGTGAGTTCTGTTGTCTTACTAGATTTTCAGAATTGTTTCCTATCTGTAATTTGAGATTAACAAATCTTTGTAAAACGAACAAAAGTGGCCTTGTCACCTCAGTATCACTGATAATGTATATTGAAAAAATTTAATAGTTTTACTTTCAAGAAATTGAAATGTGAGGGCACTGGAGTGACAGCTTAGCAGTTAAGAGCATGTACTCCTTTTGCAGATCCCCCTGACCATGGGGATCTGACTCCATTGGCCTCTGTAGGGCTCTGCACCTGTGCACACACTCAGACTTGACACACATACATGATTATTTTTAATTGAAATGATGTAAAAGAGTATATTCTGTAACAGTGTGACCTGAAGTCTGTTGTTGTAAAAATATAAAAAATAAAATGCTATCTTACCCCATTAGATCCATCACTGCAGTGCCCCAAGATATCAATAACCATTGATCCAATTGATAAGATATAATTGCCCACCTAAACATACAAAGCCCTGTACACATCCATCCCTTAGGAACATTCTTAACAACCTATAAATGTACAGTATGAAATCTTATATATAAGTACACTGTAGCTGTCTTCAGATACACCAGAAGAGGGCATTGGATCTCTTTACAGATGGTTGTGAGCCACCATATGGTTGCTGGGAATTGAACTCAGGACCTCTGGGAAAGCAGTCAGGTGCTCTTAACCGCTGAGCCATCTCTCCAGCCCCTACAGTATGAAATCTTAACATCAGCTTCCTTATTGTCCGGCCACAGCTTCTCTCCCTGTCCCTCCTGTCTCAAGGTTATTATGTTGTGTGTTCTTTCATGTAGCGATTTAAGTGTAAAAAACGTGTGCAGCAGTTAGAGACACTGGGCCACCACAGAATTGGGATATGTGCATCTGGCAAGATATCCAGCAGATATCTTGGGGCACTGCAGTGACGGATCTAGTGGGGTAAAGACAGCATTTTATTTTTTATATTTTTACAACAACAGAAGTCCTTTAATAAATTTTTATTGTCAGGTATGTTTTTACATGCCTATAATCTGAGCAGTTGAGAGGTAGAAGCAGGATTAGGAGTTCAAGGTCATCCATTAAATAGTTAAAGATAAATATCCTGTTGCGTATTTAATTAAAAAATACAAAGTGAGCTGGTAATCCCAACACTGGAGAGACTGAGGCAAGAAGTACTGTCGTGAGTTTGGGGCCAGGTTTGCAAGAGTCTGTCTCAAATATACATACGATAATAATCATAAGGTCCAAAAATGTTGATCGGTTGATAGAGTGCTTTTCTAGCATACATGCATGAAACCCTGGTTTCATTTCTTCAACACAGCCCTAAATATAGTACATGTCTAGGCTAAACTCTCAAAAGAATAATTAGAAAACACTGCTGAAAAATATGTTTCTTTGTTTAAAAGATAATTCTCCAAACCAATCTGTATGTGCAATGTGGTCTTAGTAAAATTGATTTGAATCACATGATTTAGAATCATTTGATTCTAAAATGTAGTTTATTATATTTTTAAAATGTAGAGTGATAATGATTTTATGATTTGATCAACTCATTGGTCATTATAAGGCTTTTGTCTACACCATACAATGGCATATCTATTTAGTTACATTGCTGTGTTTTTACATGTTACTTGTGTGTCTGTGCTTGCACATATGCATATGTGTCATGATGGATAAGACCCTAGGTAAATCACCAGTAACACACACACACACACACACACACACACACACACACACACACACACACACACAGAGCAGAAGAGGTGTATACCAGAATATTTGAATATTTGAGTATTTGGTTCTCAGGTATTGGACCTGCTTTGTGAGGGTTAGAAGACGTGGCCTTGCTGGAGTAGCTCTGTCACCGGGAATGGCTTTCAGGTTTCAAAAGCTCACAGTGGTCTCAGTCTTTTTTGTTCTCTGCCTCTGTCTTTTGGATAAGATGTAAACTCTGAGCTACTGTTCTAGTACCATGTCTGCCTTCTGCTGTGTGTCCCACTATAATGATCACAAACTCACCCTCAAACTGTAAGCAAGCCCCCAACTAAATGTTTTCTCTTATAAGAGCTGCCTCGATCTCATGGTCTCTTCACAACAATAAAACAATGACTAAGACAGCCCTTTAGTCAATCATTTGACATACAGGAATAGCCAGAAGTCTGGGAGTTCAGTGCCAGCCAGGTCTACATAGCTAAGAAAAGAAAAAGAGAATTTGTTCCTGCCAGGACTATAACATAAAATAGCATATAATAAGGTTTAATAAAACAAAGTCTGTAAATTGGGTGTTTGTGCTTGTATTGTAGATAACAGTATGTCTCCAAGGCTGATGATCTGAATTACAACAAATGAATAAAAATTTTAAAAAGCTTTAAAAGACCAAAAGTAGAACTCATATATACTTCTTTTAAAAACATTTTATCATGGACAGAAGTCAAAGGACAACTTATAAATCAGTAATACCTTTTGACCTTGTGGGTTCCAGGGATGTAACTGAGGTCATGAGGCCTGGTACCAAGCACCTTTACCCACTAGCTATTTGGTGACCCCACACAGTGCCTTCTGATTCATTTCTGTTTGGAGTGGTGTTGGTTGTTGTGGATGGGTTGTTCAGCTGTCTGTTTTAAGATGCAAGGTTATACTGTGTAGCTGAGGCTGGCCTAGAATCATTGTGTAGCTCAGCCTGGGCAATGAAAAGTCCTGTTGCAACTTGAGAAGTAGGATTGCAGAGCAAGCTAGCAATCCTGCCCTTTCAGGGTACTCCTCACAAACATGAAGACAAATCTTTTTAACCCAAATGACATCTAGCTGGCTTTGCGAGGAGAGAGGACTGTATTCCATGGAAATTTTAACTTGAAATAGGTTTCTATGAAAATTTTAAAACCATAAAAAGTAGAAGAAAGTCTTCTTGATCTTGGGATAGACAAAGATTTCCTTTTCTCTTTCCCCTACCTTCCCTCCCTCCCTCCCCTGTGACACCATAAATAGAAGAAGAAATGAGGGGAAAACCGACACAATTTGTGTATCTATTTGTGGTGTGTGCACGTGTGTGTGGAGGGCAGAGGACAGCTCATAGGAGTCTATTTTCTCCTTTCACCATGCGGGTTCTGGAACTAGATCAGGTCCTCAAGCTTAGCTACAGGCGCCTGTATACACTGACCTGTCTTGCTGACGTGAAATTGCAGGATTTTTCAAGTGTTGGGAGGCCATTTCTGGGAAAAGAGAAGAGTTAGAAGTTTGACAGAACATGGAACTTTTGGAACTAGTTGGTAATTTGGTAGGAGGAACATGTATGTAACTGCAGCTCTAATGGGCTAATTAATAAGTCTTTTGGCTGGATTTATCTGTCTTACAGTTCCCTGCAAATCACAATCAGTAACAGCCTTGTATGTAGATAAGGCCATAACCATTGACTTAAATATTATACCCCCTGTATTAGTCAGGGTTCTCTAGAGGAACAGAACTGATTGAGAGAGAGAGAACACATATATGTGTTATATATATATACATATATATTTTTATCTATAAGATTTATAAATATAGCATGTACAAATCATATATATACATATATATATGATTTATTAGAATAGCTTACAGGATGAGCTTTCACTTTCATTAGACAAGAGTGGGGAATGAAAGAAGTTTGTTGGGATAATTAATTTATCAGTATTGATTAGGATATGGCTTAGTTGTTGTTGATCTCAGTTCTGGTTCTGCAAAATAATTCAAAGAAGTCCTTATTGATTTAGAGGTACGATGGGTCTCAGATGACACTTCTGCTCCAGGACAAATCTTTAACCTCATAAATAATTACCCTTATGGGGTTTGGGGCAGTTATTATTCTTCCTAGATCCAAAGTGACTACAGCTTTAGAATAGTGACTTCTCTCTGCCTTCAGCTTTGAAAAGATGATGAGATAGATTAGACAGACAGTTCCTTTACTGATTAACCTGCCTATGTACAGAATCAATTGGGTAATCAAAGGAAAAGACAGACAAAAAGAAGGCAGAAAGCCTTTCACCAGGCTGCCATTAACATTTTGAGCTTACTAAGATAGGAATGACTTTTATTACCAAAGACAGATTCTAAATGCCTGTTTCAGGAATACAGCCAAATAATGAGACTGTATTTTCCAATTTTCCGTTATATGAAGTTTTAGAGACACAGATATCTGTATTGATAGGAAACAAGCAGTGGATAGGTACCTCCTTGACCTGCTCTCTCATGATCACTGGAAATTTTTTGTTTTTCTGTGTTGAGCAGTAGGGAAAGTGTTTCTGTACACTTGTATATGTGTGCAAGCCATGTTCAAAGGTCAACTTTCAGAAACTAGTTTGTATACTGGGTCTTGGGGCTAGGGTCAGAGACTAGCCTCTAACAGCCTTAAAGAGCCAATCTCTCCCACCCATCCTCAATAAGCCAAAGACACCATAGGGAAAGCGAAAAGCAGAAAAGGGAGGTATGTTCAATATGGCCACATTGTCACATTGGAAAGAGAGATCCATTCCCATACCCTCTTCATTTTAAGAATTTTAATATGAAGTTATTAGAAATCTTAGAAAAATTTCATTTCCTGATGAGATAGATTGTTCTACGATACCTAGTACTATAGGGAAATATCTGGAATTGGACTGGAGAGATAAATAGCACAGTGGTTAAAAGCTCTTGCTCTTCCAAAGGCCTGAGTTCTGTTCCTAGCATTCAGTACCCTCCTCTGGCCTCAGAGAGCACCTGTACACCTGTGACAGACATACAAACACATATAAATAAAAGTAAAATTAATCTTAAAGAAAAACAATTCATGTCATTTTTTTTCTCTGGTGTTTGTTTTGGAGCAGGGACTCCTGTAGTCCAGATTGGACTCAGATTCACTGTGTCGACAAAGTTAGTTACTTAAGTATCTGATCTCTGGCCTTACCCCTCTCCCTCTTACTGGATTTGTTCCTCAAACTTTGAGAAATTAGTTCTCTATTTCCACTGTGGACCCTAAGATTGGCACTAAGCTTATCAGCAAATACTTTTTAATCTGGTGAGCCGTCTCCAGTATATCCTAAACCATCTGGCACTAATTGTAATATGTTTGGACAGAGTTTTGCTATGGCTGGCTCTCCTGGTCCCTATTATGTAGCTCAAGCTCACTTGAAATCTGTGACAATTTTTCTGGGTCAGGTCCTGCATATAAGACACCATACATGTCAGCGAATACCCCATTTAAAAACATGTAAATAAATTCACTGATTAAAAACTATGACCTGGGGCTGGAGAGATGGCTCAGTGGTTAAGAGCACCCGACTGCTCTTCCAGAGGTCATGAGTTCAATTCCCAGCAACCACATGGTGGCTCACAACCATCTGTAAAGAGATCCGATTCCCTCTTCTGGTGTATCTGAAAACAGCTACAGTGTACTTATATATAATAAATTAATAAATCTTTAAAAAAAAAAACTATGACCTGTGGATATTAATAGTAATCTGTGAGTTTAGGGACTGTCTTATTTTCTTTCCTATGATTAAAAGTGCCCTGCCAGAAGAAACATAGGGAAGTTCAAGGTACAGTCCCTTTTGGTGGGGAAGTCAAGACAGCAGGAGGAGCCTGAAGCAACTGTTGATATGATTGATGTCCACTGTCAGGAAATGGAGAGGGATAAATACAGGCTGCTTTTCTGTTTCTTTTCTCAGTGTGTGACAGTATAGGATCCCATTTAGAAGGGATCTGCCTCTCATGGTGGGGGGCTCTTCCCACTTTAATTAACTAAACCAAGTTTGGGCTAAAGAGCTGGCCCAGCAGGTAAGCAGATGCTGCAGGAGCCTGACTGCCTGAGTTCAGCCCCTAGGTCCACAGGAAAGTGGAGGAAGTGCTGAAGACAGAGATGGCTTTTGATCTCCATGCATGCACTGTTCCATGTCCACATGCTCACAAAATAAAAACATTGTTTTAGAAAGATACTCTTCCCAAACATAGCTACCCTCCCCCCCAGCTGAGGACCGAACCCAGGGCCTTCTGCTTGCTAGGCAAGCGCTCTACCACTGAGCTAAATCCCCAACCCCACGTAGCCACTTTTAAGATATAACTTGTATCCCTTGTCCACACACTCTCAGGATGTGAAATGTAGTCAGTCCAACTTTTAAAGTCTCCATCTCTTAAAAAAAAACCTCCTTAGTCTTACAGCTAGAGAAATGACTTAGTGATTCACCACACTTAATGTTTTTTAAAAAGGATATGTGTTTGGTTCCAATTAAAAATAACAAGATGGATGTCTCTCAAGAAACAGCAAGATTAACATCTTCCTCCTTCCCCTCACTCCCCACACAAAAGTTTGGATCCACATGAAATATAAACAAAAACCACAGATATGGTATATGACTTAATTCTGGGACTTAGGAGGCTGAGGAGCATAACCTTACATAGTGAATTCCAGGCCAGCCTGGAAACAGTGTAACACCCTTTTTAAACATGCTGGAGAAGGTGAAGGGAAAGAACCCTTCTTGCTCAGGACTTAGGTGAGTCGTAAACAACTTGCTTCAAATGGGCAGGTCTCTGAATTTGAACCCCAGTGCTCAGAGCGAAAGACGAGTTTGGATCTTTATCCAGTCTTTAACCATCTAGCCTTTAACACTTCTTTATCCTTTGTCAGTGCAGAAAGTTGTTTAGCCAGGTATGGCACACACTTGTAATTGCAGCCCTGGGGACATTGCGCGAGGATTAGGAATTTAAGATGATCCACTAAGAGTCACTTCAAGCATGGTAGGCTTAAGGCCGTCCTGAGCTCCAGGAAACCCATCTTACCACAGTAAAGAATGGCTGCAAGATGAGCTGGTGTTAGAGCTCTGCTGCTCACCAGCTTCAGCAGAGCTGATTCCCTCTTCTGTCCTCCATGGGCAGCAGTGTGAACATGCAATACACACACAGACACGTGCATAAGTCAAAAAATAAAGATTTAATTAATGAAGGTAAAAGCTTGTTGGTTACCTATAACCCTAGCACTCAAGAGGCAGAGGCAAGGAGGATTGGTCATTAGTTAGTTCAAGAGCAGCCTGACTTGCATAGTGAATTCTAAGCCAGAGAGGCTTCAAAGCACAACCTTGTCTCAAAAGGCTAAGAAGCAAACATAAAGAGACAAAGTAATTTAGATAACAAAGTGATCAAATTTTTGTCTGTGTGTGCTGTGTTGTCTCTTTTAGTGAATGGAATTCCTTCCAGAAGTCCCAGATTGGTTGCTTCTCTGGATGACTCTGTAGACTGTCTGTTGCAGCGGATAGTTCAACATGATGAGCAAGAGTCCGTGGAGAAAAATGGTGATGCTCCAATTACAACTGTATCTGCACCACCTTCTTCCAGTCCAGGCCATAGCTACAGCAAAGAGCGGACCCTAGGGAAATCAGACAGTCTTCTAGTGCCTGCAGTCCCGAGTGACTCTTGTAATAGTATCCCACTTCTTTCTGAAAAGTTAGCAAGCAGATGTTCCCCTCATCATATCAAGAGAAGTGTAGTTGAAGCTATGCAGCGCCAAGCTCGGAAAATGTGCAATTATGACAAAATCTTGGCTACCAAGAAAAATCTGGACCATGTCAATAAAATTTTAAAAGCCAAAAAACTTCAAAGGCAGGCCAGGACAGGAAACAATTTTGTGAAACGCAGACCAGGTCGACCTCGGAAATGTCCCCTCCAAGCTGTGGTGTCAATGCAAGCATTCCAGGCTGCCCAGTTTGTCAACCCAGAATTGAACGAAGGCGAAGAAGTGTCGCTGCACCTAAGTCCAGACACAGTTACGGATGTGATCGAGGCTGTGGTTCAGAGTGTGAACCTTAATTCAGAACATAAGAAGGGGTGGAAGAGGAAAAATTGGCTGTTAGAAGAACAGACTAGAAAAAAGCAGAAGACAGTACCAGAGGAAGAAGAACAAGAAAACAATAAAAGGTAATTTCTTTCTTAAGATATTGTGATCTGAATAACAGCAGTTGACTTCTTTATTTTATGACTTATTTTTCTGTGTGTGCGTGCGCGTGCATGCTATGACAGGAGTAGGGTAGCCCCAAGGACAGCCCATGGGGCCTCTCCCAGCGTGTGGGCCCCAGGCATCAGACGAAGCTCACTGGGCTGGGCAGTCAGCATTTTTTTCTTGTCTCCATAACCCCAGCCTAAGCGTCGCCAGACTGTAATTTATTTATGAAACCAAACCTTAAAACCTGCTTTTTACTGTGGGAAAATGGTTTGGGTGAGGTACTTGGGCATGCCAGTGATTCCAGCTCAAGGAAAATGATTTGGAGTTGTAAGGTCAATCTAAGCTGTATTAACATTGTAATGTAAGCCACCCTAGGCCACATAATATTGTTAGACCCTGTCTTAAACATAAGGTGGCCAAAAACCACTTGTACATATAAAAAGTAAAAGGGCTAAAAGAGGGGCTGGAGAGATGGCTCAGCGGTTAAGAGCACTAACTGCTCTTCCAGAGGTCCTGAGTTCGATTCCCAGCAACCACATGGTGGCTCACAACCATCTGTAATGAGATCTGATGCCCTCTTCTGGTGTGTCTGAAGACAGCTACAGTGTACTCACATAAAATAAATAAATATTTAAAAAAAAAAAAAAAGGGCTAAAAGATTCAAAATACAGAACTTACCTTTAGGAAACAAATTTAAAAGTCTGTTGTGATACACAACCCAAAAAAATTAATTACTTATTTTGAGGCATTTTCTTACTTTGTAGCCCAACTGGCCTAGAACTTAAACTATGTAGACTAGGCCAGTTTTGCTCTCAGAAATGTCATCCTGCTTCTGTCTCTAAGGTATGAGTATGTGCCACTGTTGTACCCAGCTTTGATTCATCAGTCGGAACCTCCCTTCTTTCTGGTCCCTTCCTCCCCTTACTCTTACCCTCGATCTGTGTGTGTGTGTGTGTGTGTGTGTGTGTGTGTGTGTGTGTGTGTGGTATTATTTTGTTTTCTGTTCTGCAGTTTGAATGTTGCTGAGACAAGATCTCATAACAAATCCTTGTACTCCCTTTTGCCTCCTTAAACCCTTAAAACCTAACATCCTGCTTTCTGTTTTGTGATTTTTGGCTACTCTAAGTACTGCTTATAAATGAAATCATATAGAAAGAAAGTTGCTACAGAGCCTCTGTAAAGACTCTCTTGGGTCTGTTTCCTTTTCTGAGCCTTGACTTTTCCACTCATTTTCTTTTGTATAATGCCAGAACCTAAAATGTGTTTTCTCTGGTACAGTGAGCTTTCCCACTCCTCTGACTCCGCCTTTCTTTTGGCATGTGGCTGCTGCTCGAAGTTGATCATAACTCAAAAAGGCATGGCTTTCTTTCTTCCTCTTCTCCGTCTCTTCCCTCCAGGCAGCTGTGGAGATGGGCAGCTTATCTGCCCTGCACTTTTTCTTTTTTTTTTAACAGTTGTTAACATTTTTTCTTTATTCAGTTATTATGGCATAGACTTTTAATCCCAGCACTGAGGAGGTAGAAACAAGAGGCCAGGGCAGGCAGGGAAAATGGAGCCAGTGCCAGGGAAGCTAGGACTGTATAGAGAGACTCTTGTCTCAAGATGAATAAATCGATTGGTTGTTAAGGTTTAACTTTTGACTGTGTAGTGTAATACTAAGTGTGTCCCCCACCAACAGCCTGGTTGCCCACAAGTTATTTCCGATCAGTGAATAAAGATGCCAGTATCCAGTACCTGGGCAGAAGAGACATAGTTTTAGGGTTCCCAGGGCTGGGTGGGTTGGGGGAAACCATGGGGAAAGGGAAGATAGCAGGAAGACAAAGTTGCCATGGGTTAGGAGTCAAGAAAACATGGCTCTGAGGGCTGGCCAATTAAGAGCAGCCCAGATGAAACATAGTAAGTAATAACTCGGGGTTGTCTATAAAAACAGGTTTTACTATTTACTAAGGGTAGATAGCTATCTGCCCAGCTCTAGTGTTGATTAAGACTTTTTTAAATATAAAGGTTGTCTGTGTTTTTATCCAGGAACTAAAGCATCAAAGTTGGAGTAGAAATCCTGGATTGGGATTAAAAATTCTACAATAATTAGTAAATTAATTAATTTCATGTGTGTGGGTGTTTGCCTATATGTATGGCTGTGCAACATTTGCATGTCTGGTGTCCAGAAAGGCCAAAAGAAGGTATCAGACCCCTGGAACTAGAGTTACACTCTTGCATGGATCCCGAGACGCAGACCTAGGTCCTCTAGAAGCAGCCTGTGCTCTTTTTTTTTTTCTTTTTTTTTAAAGATTTATTTATTTATTTTATGCATATAAGTAACTGTAGCTGTCTTCAGACACACCAGAAAAGGACATCAGATTTCATTACAGATGGTTGTGAGCCACCATGTGGTTGCTGGGAATTGAACTCAGGAGCTCTGGAAGAGCAGTCAGTGCTCTTAACCGCTGAGCATCTCTTTAGTTCCGAAGTGTTTGTTTTATGTGCAGGAAGTAATTATTTCATGAAATGTCCAGACAGTAACCATGGGAGGATAGAGTCGGTTTCTCCACTCTGTGGGTTCTCCAGGCAGGCTGGCAGCAACTACCCTCACCCATTGAGCCACAGCACTCATCCTGGTGTTTCTTTTTGTTTGGTAGTCTTGGGTTTACTTTTGTTGTTGTTCTTCTTCTGGGTTTGTTTTGTTTGTTTTGGTGGAGTTGTAGTTGGGGTGAGTTTTTGGTTTTGGTATTTTTTTTTTTATGATAGAGTCCCACTACATATCCCAATCTGGTCTGGAACTTGATATGTAAATCAGTGTGACCTACAATTTACAGAGATCTGGCTGCCTCTGCTGGGAATAAAGGCAATGCACCACAGTGCCTGGATTGATAATTTCTGGATGTAAAATTTTTTTCCTTTAAAATTTTTAAATTAGATTTATGCATTTCATATGTGAATGTTTTGCCTGCCTTATATGTATATGCCATTACATCCAAGCTTGGTATGCTTGGAGATCAAACAAGTTCCCCTAGAATTGGAGTTCAAGCTGGTTATAAACCACCATTTGTCTGCAAGAAATTAGATCCTCTCTGAGAACAAGTGCTCTTAACCACTCTTAACCATCTCTTCCCCCCCAGATTTAATTCATGGTTATTGAAGGTTTTTTTGTTTTGTCTGAATGTGTGTGTGTGTGTGTGTGTGTGTGTGTGTGTGTGTGTGTGTGTATCACATGCATGCTTGATACTGAGACCTCGAAATGTCAGATCTCATGGGGCTGGAGCTAAAGACAGTTATAAACTGCCATGTGAATTATAGGAATCAAATCAAACCTCTGGAAAAATAGCCAGGGCATTTATAAAGTCCATTTTATTTTCTAAAAGGTTTGAAGGTGATATGAAAGGACAGTGTGTGTGTGTGTGTGTGTGTGTGTGTGTGTGTGTGTGTGTGTGTTTTGCCATCGTGTGTGCCTGTTGCCTGTAGTACCCGTCAGACTCCTTGGACCTAGAGTTGCAGATAGGTGTAAGCTACCATATGGATGCTGTTGCTGGAAAGTTGAACCTGTTTCTCTGGAAGTGCTCTTCCCCCCAGTGAGCCATGTTTTCAGCCCCTAAGTGCTTTGTTTTATGAAATCTCAAAAGCAGCAACCAGAAGAGTGAATAAACATTGTTATTCTGGATTTTAAGTTTGGATTTCTATATATCAAACATCATCCTGACAAATAAAACATAACTCCACTTTGGTAGGGTATATTTATAAGACATGCTCTTCATAAGTTACTGGTGTCCAGGATATATAAAGAAAGAAAACAGGTGGCCCACAGATGTGATCCCACACTCATGATGTAGACAGTAGGATCTTTGGTTTTTGTTGTCATTGTTCGTTTAATTACCTGTGTTGCTGTGTGCATTTGAATGCAGGTATGCATAGAGGCCAGCAGAGTGTGTCAGATACCTTTGGCTGGATTTAGAAGCAGTTGTGAGTTGAGTGACATGGTACTTAGGACTGAACTCAGGTCCTCTTAAAGAGCCGTTTGCGCTCTAGCTGCTGAGCCATTTTTACAACCAGGTTTGAAGATTATTGCAAGTTGTAATGAGAGTTCAGGCAGTTATGAAGCAAGACTGCATCATAAAACAAAAAAATACAACCTAAGAAACATGACATGGCTCTGCTCAAAAGTTGGAGATTACCTCACCTGTATAAGTTCAGCGTCAGCCTGTAGTATATGAGAGAAATACCAGTGCTCTGGTCCTATACGTCAGTTGAAGGAGGGTTTGCCTAACATGGGTTTGATCTCTAGTACCACATAGAACTGGCGTGGTGGTGTATACCTGTAAATTCCAGTTCTAGGAAGGTGGATGCAGGAAGATCCAGTACTCTAGATCATCCTTGGATATGCAGCAGTCTCAAGGCCAGCATGGTCTGAGAAAACAAAAAGCAAACAAACAACAACAACAACAAAAAAAAAAGCCAAAAAGTTAGAGATGTATTTCAATGATAGAGCTTTTAAGTATCATGCTACAGACCCTGTGTTCAATCCCCAGATCCCCTTCACTCCAGAATAAAACGGGTCTTAAATCTAGATGTCCTCACAGAGTAGGGTCACTGTATTACGATTGGATGTTGGAGCAGGACTGGAATCACTTTGGCTCTACGTGAGGAAGAAAAGATAACAATCCGATCCAGAGTGTTAGGGCCTGAACAGGATCAGGAAAGTACTTCTGGAAGAGAGATCTTGGGGTAATACATCAAAGACGACGACAACCAGGGTTACTTAAAATAGCCATCCTGGACCTCACAACTAATTCAGTGGCATTCTAGATAAAGGTGATTGGCTTCAGTTCTGTTGTTTTATTCACTTGTTTGTCTTTGTAGGCAGGGTCTGACTTGACTCTGACCTTGCTTTCGTAGAATTGTCAGGCCTTGAATTCAGTATCCTTTTTGCTTTACCCTCTAGTGTCTGCTTTCTTTTCTTTTTATTGCTTTTGTGTTTTGCTCGGGTTGTTTCAGGTTTTCTTTTATTTTTGCCTTTCTTTTTAATTGTAGATAATGGGTATTCACACATGCTAAGTACCTACTCCTCTTCTGATTATATCCCCCTCTCTACATGTTCATTGCTAACAGACTCCAAACATGATTTGATATCTCTGTTCCATGAGCAACACTTGAAATATTACTACTCTGAAGAATTCATATCCGTGACATGATAGCAGAAAACATTTGTTTTTAGACAGGAGAATGAAATGTAATCTCAGACATAGAAGTGGAAACATTGGATTGTAAGGATAGCAGTTAAAAAAAAAATCTCCTAACGTAGTGAAATAGATCCTGTATATGCACAATTTGTTTAACATTTGAAATAAATGTATAGAAATAGACTAAAGAAGAAAATTATTATATTAATAGATGAAGGAACATCATTTGACAAAATGTAAATCTTATTCACAACTTTCAAAAGGGGGTTAAGTGCTTGTTACTCAAGCCCTGAGAACCCATGTTTGTGCATACACAGGCATGTTATTTAAACATAAAATATTTTTAATGAAAAATCAACTCTGCAGCAAAGCTGGAAATGGTGTTATCCCAGCACTGAGACAGGTACCGTTCTGAGTTTCAGGCCGGCCTGAGCTTCAGAATGAGACCTTTTGCCTCAAAAAAACAAAAAACAAAACAAAACAAAAAAGCATGGTTCTTGGGTTCAGGACCTGAGTTCAGATCCCCAAGATCCACATAATTGCTGGATAGACCTGACAGCCCACCTGCATTTCCAGTCTCAGAAGGTGGAGACAGGGGATCCTCAGAACAGGTTGGCAAGCTTGATTCACCATTTCATAGTCTTCTGGTTAATTGAGAGTTTTTTACATAAGGTAGAAAAGCAGTTGAAGATGATTCCTCATATCTACCTCGGAACTCCTTATTCATTTGTGCGCACAACCTCCCATGCTCATTAAAATTAGCATGCATATATACATACACCACACACAGATGCGTGAAAAGTGGAAGAGGAGCTAGAGAGAGAGTTCAGCAGTTACACAAGGGGTTGGAAAGCTAAATACTATTGAGGTTTCATAACTTTCTAGTGTTCTATATAGATTTGGGGAACTAGCCATCAAAATCCCAATTATATTTTATAAAAATGGAAAAGTATAGCTTGGTTGGTGGGATAGTTCTATAATCCCAGACTTAAAGAGACTGAGGCAAGAGTATTGCCGTGCCTTCCAGGCCCTATTGGACTGTAAGGTGACATCCTGTTTCATATGAATGACTGAGTGAGTGAGTGAATGAATGAATGAATGACCCTTTCTAAAATCAACGTGGCAGTGAACATATGTTCCAAAACATTTGAGATAAACTATTTGATCAGTAACTATAAAGGATTTCTGAAAGGATTTCTGAAACTCATGAAAAAAAAAAGAAAACACAGGGAATTGAACAAGGAATTGTATAAACATTTTCTGAGAGAGAATATAAAAATATACACTCATTCCAGGGACTAAGCCACTACCCAAAGACTATACATGGACTGACCCTGGGCTCCAACCTCAATGAATATCCTAGTAAGAGCACCAGTGGAAGGGGAAGCCCTTGGTCCTGCCAAGACCGAACCCCCAGTGATCATGATTGTTGAGGGGAGGGCGGTAATGGGGGGAGGATGGGGAGGGGAACAGCGATATAGAAGGGGAGGGGGATGTTGACCTGGAAACCGGGAAGGGAATAACAATCGAAATGTAAATAAGAAATACCCAATTTAATAAAGATGGAGGAAAAAAAATATACACTCAGTATGAATAATAAAATCTCAAAGAGGTACTAATACTCTGTAGCCATTATAATGCATATTAAATACATTGATTTGGGATAAAACATGGAAAAATATTGGGAATTAATAGAGAATATGGAGATACCCTAGGTTTCTACTCAAAGAAGTAGAGTGGCCTTAAATACCAGTGTTTATAATGCGTTGTTACATTAGACAAAAGACAGAAACACCAAAGTTTTAGCTGTAGATAAATGGCAGTTTTACATATAATGACTTACTATTTAGCCTTAAACAATAATACTTTTTAAAAAGCCATTTCTGTTGTATGTTGTACACATGGACTTATCCTGTAACAGCATTCATAGGTCATAGGGCAGCTTTGTGTAGTCAGTTCTCTTTCTGCAGATCAACCTCAGGTTATCAGGCTTGCAGAACTGGTGTTTTACCCACTGAGCCATCTTGCTGTGGTGGTTTCAATATGCTTGGCCCAGGGAATGGCACTATTAGGAGGTGTGTTCTTGTTGGAGGAAGTGTGTCACTGTGGAGATGTGCAATGAAACCCTCCTCCTAACCACATAGGAGCCAATCTCCTAGCTGCCTTTGGAACAAGAGATAGAACTCTCAGCTCCTCCAGCACCAGGCCAGCCTAGACACTGCCATGCTTCCCGCCATGATGATAATGGACTGACCCACTGAACTGTAAGCCAGCTCAATTAAACGTTGTTTGTTATAGGAGTTGCTGTGGTCATGGTGACCTAAACTGCAGTGAAACCCTAATTAAGACACTGGCCTCAGATAAGCTTTTAAAAAGATACAATGCAAGTGAAATTATCCGAGTGATCCCGAGCATTACCTGTAGCACTTGTGTTGTATCCTTCGAGACTGGGCTCCTTAACTCTTTTTTTGATCGCCTGTGGTTTTCTGAAATGGTGTTTGTTTCAAAGAGAACTTTCCTTGGTGGCAGGTGTATTACACTTACGTGGGTATATGAAGTGGAAAAAAACTTAAGGGTTCTTTGGAAAGTTGGTTGCATTGCATGGTGTTTTGCTGGGACAAACATGTGAAGGAATGTTTTCCTGAAACGGATACAGGTGGAATGCTAAGGCAGACTTGTGAAGAAAGTAGACCTAGGAGAAAAAGGATGTTCTGCAAGCATATAAAAGGGCACGTGATGAAGGATTCTTTGTTAACAACACACGTTTTGGTCTTCATTATATTGTATAGTTGAGCTCCATTTGTTGGGATTCCATAGAGAGAAACGCACTGCAAAACTTTTGGTGGTGTGCTGAGGTTTCTTGCCTTTTATGTGGATTCAGGCACTTGACAGAGTGATGATGTCAATTGAGACAGATGCACATGCTGAGGCAAGAGAATAACACTTCTTGGTTTCGAGTCTTCACTGATCTTTGCTTCACGGAGAGAGACACAGCTGACAGTTGTTCCTGGCGCTCCTGTTTGCCCTGGTCCCTCCTGCTGTCTTGTGCTGAGGCTGAGGCCTGACTGTCTCTCTAGGTACTGTCACCGCTGCTGATTTGTGTTTGCTATCCTGACTCTACTGAAGTGGACTGCTGCTATAGCCACGAAGTGTTTGTGATTGGATCTAGGTGCCACTGATAACCTCATAACTCAGCCGCTGATTTCCACTCAACACAGACGGGAGTTGCTCCAAAAAATCTTTCTAAACAGCTCCAGTTTCTCCCTTTCCTTTCTTTCCCACTACCTTTGGTAGGTGATGGGCCACAAGGGAGGTTAAAGTGTTTAAGAACCATTATTAAAGTTCCAGGCATAGGGTACATAGAGTGCAGCTGGTTTAGTAAAACAGCAGTTGTAGGATTTCCTCCAAGAACTTTACCTAATTAGCCCTGGATAATTGGCTAATCATCCAGTGCCAGACATGATTTCCTGAATCTTGTATCTTAGGAGCTTTTGGTTACCACCAAGATAAGTATGCCACTGTTGTACCCTTACGATTGTGCTAGACTGGTCTTCGTTGTGGTCCTCAGGCATCAGAGCTGCTTGATTGCTTCCTTCCTTGGTTGTCTGCTCCCCAGATGGGAAGAGAAAGGAAGGAAGAGAGGGAGATGCATAATATGGAAGAGGGGTACAAAATTAACTTTAAAGCCATTTTTTTAAGTTACTAAGACTTTTATTTTAAAGATCTCGCAGATAAAAAGATGTCATGCATTAAAAGTAACAGACTGTGTTTTAGTGAACCTTCTGTGTATTAGAGTGGCTATGGAGCGCCGCCTTGTGCTTTACACTTTTTGAGAGGTGTGGAGAAGTGGTAAGCATGGCTGTCCTGAAACTCACTCTGTAGATCAGGCTGGCCTCGAACTCACAGAGATCCACCTGCCTCTGCCTCCCAAGTGCTAAGATTAAAGGTGTGCGTCACCACTGCTCAGTGGATTTTTCACTTTCACTATCAAGTATATTTTTATGTATTTATCCACCATCACCCCCCACCTCAAAAAAAAACAAAAACAAAAACAAAAAACTAAAACTAGAAACACAGTTAAGTTTATATCTTCTTCATAACTCAGGTGTCCATGACCTCCCTTCAGTCCTTCCTCCTCCCTAGTATTTACTTTTTTTCTCCTCTCAAGTATGTTGTACATGTACACACATAAACTTACAATACAGTATATGATCCTCATATAAGGAAGAGTATGATCTTAATATTGTATATTCTAATTCCATGCATTTTTTTTTTTTTTTGGTTCTTTTTTTCGGAGCTGGGGACCGAACCCAGGGCCTTGCGCTTCCTAGGTAAGCGCTCTACCACTGAGCTAAATCCCCAGCCCCAATTCCATGCAATTTTTAAAACATACTGTAGTTACATTTTTCTGTAATGCTTAGTAGTATACCATTTTATATACGAGCCAGGTTTTCATTAACCATTCATTTGTTACCAGACAACATTGGGAAGAGCAACAGTAAACATGGAGTATAGTGTCTCTATGGTAGGATATGGAGCTCTCTGGGTATGTTCTCAGAAGTAAAACACCGCAACATATTGTAGTTCTGTGTTTTATTTTTTGAGGAATCTCCAAACTGGTTTCCACAGTAGCTATATTAATTTTTCTTCACTTGAGGCTAGTTCCTATGCAATGGTTGTTCTATTCAGAAAGCTCTTACCTGCCCATAGTCTTGAAGAATGTTCCCTACTTTCTACTAGGCCAGTGGTTCTCCATCTTCCTAATGCAACCCTTTAGACAGGTTATGGTGACCCCAACCATAAAATTATTTTTGTTGCTCCTGTTGTGAATCTTAATGGATCCTGATATATGCAGGATCTCCTATTTGCCACCCTTATGAAAACGTTATTCAACCCCTTACCCCAGGGGATCATGGCCCACAGGTTGAGAACTGCTGTTTCAGATACTAAGTATTCCAAGTCTTAAATTAAGGTCTTTAATAAATTTTGAATTGATTTTTGTGCCAGATGAAAGACACCAGTCTAACTTTATTCTGTGTCTGTAGATAACCCTTTTTGCCAGCATAATTTATTGGATATGTTGTGATTTCGCCAGTGTGTTTTTACTTAAGTGGATGTAGCTTTGTCCTTTTGCCCCTGCATCCTCTGCTTTACTTCATTAGTCCATCTGGCACCACCAGGCTCTTTATCACTGCACTTCTGTGGTGCTGTCTGAGGACTGGCGTCAACATGTCTTCCAAAGTGCTCTCCTAGCAGTGTTTTGGCTATTTGTGCTCTTTTTTGGTTCCATATGAATTCTTTTATCTTTTTTTTCCCTAACCTGTGAAATAACACCAAAATTTTGATGAGGTATTAATTTACACCTGTAAATTAATTTTGGTAGGATAACCAGTTTACTAATACTCTGCCAGTCCTAGAGCCTGGAGTTCATTCATCTTACAACTTCTTTCCTTTCCTTTTTGAGTGTCTTGAATTTTTCATTTTAGAGTTCTTTCTGAGCTAGGGTTATCATTGCTTCAGTGGAGCACCGTGACTATTGAACTTGAGAAGGAAAGGGTTTATTTGGCTTATACTTCCACACTGTATTGTAGTCTATCGTTGAATAAAGTCAGGCGAGGAAGTCTGTTTCAGATATTCAAAAAGGAGATGGATTAATTTCTGATCATCCTCACATATGCTGGGAAGACCACAGGTTCAGTTCCATCTAACAGTTCTTCATCCAAAGCAGTGAGGCCCAGAACCTAAGCAGGGCAGAACCTAGAGGACAGGGGCTGGTGGACTGGCCATGCATGGGTGCTGATTACTGGCTTGCTCAACCTGCTTTCTGTAAAACCCAGGACCACCAGCCCAGGGATGGCACCACTCAGAATGGCCTCCCTCCCACATCAATCACTGATTAAGAAATGTCCTCCAGGCTTGGGCTGCACTCAGATCTGATTGGAGGCATTTTGGGTTGGTTGAAGTTTTTGTTTTTTGTTTTTTCAGTCTGTAGATCAGGCTAGCCTTGAACTCAAAGAGATCCATCTCCCTCTACTAACTGAGTTCTGGGATTAAAGGTGTGCTCTGTGGACACCAAGGTTATTCTTTTCTTTTTTCTCTTTTCTTTTCTTTTTTTTTTTTTCTTTTAATAAGTTTTACAACAGACTGCAGTTTCCCATCCCCCCCTTCCAGTCCCTCCCCCACCTCCTCTTCCCATGATCAACTCCTCTGTTTCCCTTTAAAACAAAAAGCAAACAATGAAACAAAAAGCAGAACTGGCCTCCCACCGTTATGCTGAGCATGGCCTAACAAGATAAAGTTTTAGACTGGGCATAGAAAACCTTTGTAATCCTGGCTTTACATGGCCACCCCAAAGGAAGAAAAGCGCCCCAAGCTCAGGCAAGAGTCAGACAGTCTCTGTCCCCATTGTTGAGAATCCCACAGCAACACAGAGGAAACCAGTTAATCTCCTTAGTTGAGGTTTCCTACTCTAGGATGATTTCCACTCATGTCAAATTGACATAAAACTATCCAGCACAAGGTCTTTTTTGGTAAGATTTATTTCTAAATATTTAATTTCCTTAAAGCTGTTTATGTGTGTATTTGTTGAGACAGTGACTTTCTGCATAGCCCTGGCTGTCCTCAAAATCACCATGTAAATCAGGTTGGCCTAGAACTCACAGAAATTCTCCTGGTGCCTTCCGAGTGTTGCAGTTAAAGACATGAGCCACCATGCCTGTCCAGAATTTTTAGTAGAATCCACAGGGTCTTTTAAGTACAAATCTACAAATATTATTTTACTTCTTTCTTATTTTTGTGACTTTCACCTGTCTCGTTGCTCTAGTTAAGATTTTGAACAGTGTCAAATAAGAGCAAGTGCACATCCTTGTCAAGCTTGTGACTTTAGAAGTGCTCTGTCTGTCTATGCTGAGTTTGTGGCATTGTTATTGCATATAGACATAGTTATTGGAAGTGTGTTTCACCTCTTGCTAGAGTTTCCAGTATTTTTTATCATGAGTCATGTTGAACTTTGTCAAATGCCCTTTCAGCATTACTTGAAATTATTATGTAATGGTTTCTGTTCTTAAGTCTGTGTGATGTTGCACATTTATTGACTTGTCTGTGTTGAGCCAACCTTGACTTTCTGATAGGAAGTCCATTTCTTTATAATGTATAATTGTAATGTATTTCTGGTTTTGTTTGAAATTACTTTGTTGAGAATTTTTGCATTTTTGTTCATCAAAGAAATAGTCTATAATTTTCTTTTGTATGTCTATCTGGTTTTGATTTCAAAATAATACTTTATTCACAGAATGGATTTGATAGGGTTCTTTCAATTTTATAGAACAAGTTAATAATTGGTATACAGCAAAGATTGAACACCCAGTGAACGTGATTGTTGGGGGGAGGGTGGTAATGGGGGGAGGATGGAGAAGGGAACACCCATATAGAAGGGGAGGGGAGGGGCTAGGGGGATGTTGGCCCGGAAACCGGGAAAGGGAATAACAATTGAAATGTAAATAAGAAATACCCCAAGTTAATAAAGATGGAGGAAAAAATAATAATCAGTATACAGTCTCCTTTGAAAGTAGTGACTCTGGTCTTGGGCTTTTCGTCAGTTGGAGGGAGGCTTGTGATTCCAGTTCTAGGTCATTACTTGTCATGAGTTTCTTTAAGGTACTAGTCTGTACTTAATTGTGGAGGAAATGCATTTAGAAATTCTTCTGTTTCTTCTCAGTTATCCAGCTTTTTAAGTTATTATAAGTTTTTTATACAGTGTCTCAACATGTAGCCCTGGCAGTCCTTTAACTCACTCTGTAGACCAGCCTGGCCTCAAACTCAGAGATTGGCCTACCCCTTTCCCAAGTGCTGGGATTAAAGGCGTGTACCACTATGCCTAGCCAGAGGATACATTTTCTTGGTAATCTCCAATAACATTCTTTATTTCATTGGAGCCTTTGTAATGGCATTCTTTTGTTAACTCATGTATTCTCTCTGTGTGTGTCAGAACATGTTAATCTCATTCAATATACCAACTCTTTGACTGATTTTTAATCTGTAACATTAATTTAGGATTTGCTACTTGTTTTTTAAGCCCCTTGAATTACATCATCAAGTTGTTTACTTGATATCTCAAAAAATTAATATTTTGTTTTATATGTATGGGTGTTTTGTCTGCATATATATCATGTATATATGCCTGGTACCCAGAGAGGCCAGAAAGTGATGATGTCAGATCCCCTCAGACTAGAGTTACAAATGATTATAGTCTTGCCATGTAGGTGCTGGCACTTGAAACTCCCTCCCCCCCCATCTTCTGCAAGAACACCCAGTGCTCTTTACCTTCTAAACCATGTCTCCAGCCCCCTCTCAGATTTTTAAATATGAGCACTTAATTGCTATGCACTTTGTTTTCAAGACTGCTTTGGCTGCATTACAGAAATTCTGATAAGTTGTGTTCTGTTACAATTTGTCTCTAGGGAATTTTTAATTTCCTCTGGTTTCTTTTCCCATTGTTTGTTCATACAAATGTGTTATATAGTCTTCAAATGTTTTTGTGGTTTCTGTAGTTGGTCTTACTGTTGGTTCCTATTTTATCACGTGGTCTCATAGTACACAGGGAATTACTTGTCTCAGTATTTTTGTATTTGTTGAGATTTGACTTTTGTCCTATGATGTGGTTGGTTTTGGAAGAGGCTCCATGTACAGCTATTGTGTATTCCCTATCTGTTGGGTGGTATACTCTCTATATATCTAGTCCATAGTAGTTTTCAGCCTGTGAACCTCAACCCCTTTGGTGTTCACATCAGATATTTATATTATGATTCTTACTGGTAGCAGAGGTACTGAAGTAGCAAAATGACTTTATGGCAATGGGTCACCACACCAAAAGAATTGTATTCCAGGGCTGCACGGCATTGGGAAGATTGAGTAGCAGTGATGTTTAGAATGTTTAGTGCTGATGTTCCTTTACTTATTCTTGGGTTGGAAAACCTAAGCATGAGAACACAGTGATGAAGTCCCACACTATTACTGCGTCAGGACCTATGTGGTCTTTTGCTTCCAGTGTTTGTTTTAGGAACTTAGGGGCTCCCATATTTATTACATATATGTTTTTGATTAACTGTTTCTTTTTATCAATTTGTAATGTCTCTTTTAATCTCTTCTAGTAGTTTTGAAGTTTGCTTTGTCTGATATAAGAATGCCTACCTGTTACTGTCTTCATTTGCTTGACAGTTTGTTTTTCATCCTTTGATATAACCTTCTTCATATATTTACTGGCCAAGTGTATTTCTTGGGAACTGTTTAATCTATTTAACCAGCCTCTGTGTGTGCACTATACACGAGTGCCTGTAGAGGCCAGAAGAGGTTGTTGGCTCTCCTTGAGCTACAATTACAGGTAGCTACTGACCAGAGGACCAAACTCTGGTCCTCTCCTAGAGCAGAAAGTGTTGTTTTAAAAATTTAAAAAAAAAAAAATCAGTCCTATGTGTTTGTGTCTGTTTCTGTACCGTTCTTTACCTACATTTCTTTCCTTTACATAGAACCGCATTGTCTGGATTGCTGTTCTTTTATCATCTTTGTTTTGTTTAGCTGGTCTTTTTACTACTTTGTAGGTTCTTTTCCCCACCCACAGTTTCATCCTCTATCACTAGATAGCAGTAAAAAAAAAAAAAAAAAAAAAAAAAAAGGATGGGGGGGAAGGGAGGGAGAGAGATCTGAATCTAACTTCTTTCTTCTTGTTCCTTTGTTGAGCACAACTACTAACAAACTTCAGTCACAGCCCTGAACAACCAACAGCCACCAGTTCTGCCCCTCAGGGCTCTGGAATCTATATACCTTCTGAAAAGTTCCCAAAATTCCAAACATTATACAATCGCAGAAACTCTGCAACTGGCAAAACCACTCCTCTGTTTGAGCACAAGGCAAATCATAGTCAGCTGCTTGAACAATCTGAAGCAACTCCACATCCCCACACCTGGATTAAAACAAAAATATAATATTTCTGTGCTTTTTAAAGAAACCAAAATTCCAGAATTCTTAGAGTTTTCTATGTGTGTTCATGTGTAGGTACATGTGTAGGGGTACATTCTTAAGTGTGCATGTGCAAACATACATTCCTAAGTACACATGTACAGAAACCAGTGGTCAATGTCGGTGTCTTAATTGCATTCCCCTTAGTTTTTGAGACAACAGGATCTCTCACTGAACCTGGAGTTTGCTGATTCAGCTAGAGTCTTTGGCCAGCAAACCTTAGGGTTTACTACTCTCCCCAGTGCTGGAAGTAAACACTACTGTTGTTGTTGTTGTTGTTTTGTTTTGTTTTGTTTTGTTTTGTTGTTGTTTTGTTGTTGTTGTTTTACTTAGGTGTGAGAACTCTCTTTCTCATGCTTACATAGAACAACTTTACCATATTAAGCAATCTTTGCAGCCAACTTTTATTCATTATTTTTATTGTGTATGTATGTGTTGGATCTGCTGGAGCTGGAGTTACAGGTAGAATTACAGGTAGTTGTAAGCACCCTAGCCCCTTGTTTCTTTTTTTTTTTTTTTGGTTTTTTTTTTCCGGAGCTGGGGACCGAACCCAGGGCCTTGCGCTTCCTAGGTTAGCGCTCTACCACAGAGCTAAATCCCCATCCCCCCCTCATTTCTTAAGAGTTGGTCTTTTTTAATCTCAACTTTTTGCAGTTTACAGTGATTTAAATATTCGTGAGACAGGCATTTGTTTTAGCTCTTACATCAATAAAACCACTTAAGTCTTCACGTTTTTGTGAGAGGCAAATAGAATATTTGGGAAACTTCTGGATGGTTGGTTACTTGGGTACCATTTTATTTCTATGGCTTGCTTCTACTTTATAACTTTTCCAGCTTTAAGTTGTGCTAACATGAATGAACATATGCCTGTCCTATCTTTGTTGGAACCAAAAATACCTTTATGTTTTTGTTGTGATAGGGTTTTTCTTGTTTTGTATTTTTGCTGTTGTTTGTTTTTCAGACATGGTCTCGAATTTGGGTTCGGGTTAGCATAAAATTTGCAACAAACTTCGTATCTCGAGTCAGAAATTCTGAGAGTACAGATATCTTGGCCACTATACCTGTTTCCCTCACCTTGTTGGTAGTTTTTCATCCTGTCTTCACTATGTAGCCCTGGCTCAACTGAAACTTGCTATGTAGATAGACTAAGCTGATCTCAAATTCAGAGACTCTCCTGCCTTCATATCTGGAGTACTTGGTTTAAAGGTGTATGCTACAACATTGTTACTTCACCTTATTTAGATTTCTTTCATGGTATGAGTAGGGGTGGCTTGTTTTCATGTGTGGGGATGCTCATGGATCTGGAAGCCAGACACAAGTTTCAGGTTTCCTTCACTGGTAGCTATCACTTTTGTTTCTTGAGGCAGGTTATTTCAGTGGTACCCAGGGCCTTAGTACTTATGTAAGGCTGACTGGCCAGTAGACCCCAGGAACTTAACAGTTTCTTCCTTTCTCCTGTTAAGAATACAAGCATGTACTGAGGCTTTTACATGAATTGTGCATGCCAAACACAGTTCCTTGTACACGCATAGCAAGCATTTTGTATGCCATCTCCCCAGCCCTAGACTTAACTGTTATTCATTGAATCAAACATGATAGCATCCTTTTGTTTAAGACAGTTTCTCATATAACCAATGGTGCTTTGGTTTTTTTTTTTTTCTCTCCTTATTGATTTTCAGTAAATTTATTGTGATTTTTCTTGTTTTATTTGAGTAGATCTTTCTCGTGGTGTTTTACATTCTAGTAAAAAAAAAAAAACAACTTTTTTTAACCATAGCAGTGTGAATATTGTTACATTGTAAGTTATTGTAAGGTATGTAACTACAACCTAGCCATAATCCCAAGCCATTTTTTGTGTGTGTTGTTAACTTTTTGAAAAAGTGTCATTAAGCTATCCAAGCTGGCCTTGAATTTGACATCCCTCTGCTCCAGCCTAGGCAGTAGTTGTGTTCATAGACTGGTGCCATCCCCAGACTTTCTTTGATTATGCTAGGCTACCTTCAGGCTTACAATAGTCTTCCTGCTTTCACCTCGAGGGTGCTGAGATTACATGTGTGAGCCTCTATTTCTGACCGCACTGATTTTGATTTTCTCAGACAGGGTGGTCTTGAACTTGGCTATGCAGCCAAGAATGACTGAACTCCTGATCCTTCTGCACCAGCTTTTTAAAATAAATTTATTTATACTCCATTGATGCTTTGCCTGCATGTATGTCTGTGTGAGGGCACAGATCCCCTGGAACTGAAGTTACAAACAGTTGTGAGCTACCATGTGGTTGCTGGGATTTGAACCCAGGACCTGTGGAAGAACAGCCAGTGATCTTAACTGCTGAGCCATCTCTCTAGCCTCCTGCCTCAACTTCTTAAGCAGTCCGATGCAAGGCACTGATCACCACACTCACATGCCTTGAGGTTTTTTTCTTTTCAGACAGGGTCTTATTGTGTACCTCTGTCTGGCCCAGAACTCAGTAGTACAGGCCAGGCTGTCCTCTAGCTCAGGGACTGTCTGTGCCTGACTTTGACATTAGAAGTAGGCATCGGCATGCTTGAAGCAGAGCTGTAATATCAGTACATGGAAATGGGAGTCACAAGAGTGGAGTTTAAGGCCATTATTGGCTATATAGCAAGTTCAAGGCCAAGATGCTACCTATACACATATATGATCACGTATATGTATTGTATCAAATATATTTATATGTAAAAATAATTGTGTACATAAATAAGTATATATAATTTTTTCTTTACAATAACGTCTTCAAACATTTTTTTCTAGCTTTATAGAAAAACCAGTTGAAATTCCCAGTCCTCTTGAAACCCCGGCTGAACCTTCTGAACCTGAAAGTAACTTACAACCTGTGCTGGCTCTCATCCCACGAGAAAAGAAAGCCCCACGTCCTCCAAAGAAGAAATACCAGAGAGCTGGGCTGTATTCTGATGTCTACAAAACTACAGAGTAAGTAGTAGTGACTGTAAGCTTACATCCTCTAAAACCTGTTACCCACCCATATTTTCTTAAAAATGTAAAAATTATATCACATTTTTATGTATACACACACATATATTTATTCACATTATACATTTGTATTATATGTAATATATACTATGCATGTAATATATTTCGTATGTGTAACACTCTCAAGTACCTTTGTGTGTACGAGGTTGGTTATAGGGTTATAATTATCATTCTTGATGTTTAGCTTCCCCTAAGATCTATTCTGTGTTTTGGATTCTGATTAATTTCTTTTGTTTAAAAATAAGAAAGAGGGCTGGAAAGATGGCTCAGTGCTTAAGAGCACTGACTGCTCTTCCAGAGGTCCTGAGTTCAATTCCCAGCAACCACATGGTGGCTCACAACCATCTGTAAAGAGATCCGATGCCCTCTTCTGGTGTGTCTGAAGACAGCTACAGTGTACTTATATAAAATAAATGAATAAATATAAAAAAAAAAATAAGAAAGAATACTAGGTGTGATGTTGTAGACTTGTAATACAAGCATTCTGGAAGCCGAGACAGGGAGATTGTCACTTGTTCAAGGACATCATTCTTTATCGGCCTGCTGGACTACATAGTAAAATGAAGAAAGGAAGGAAGGACAGACGGAAGTTAAATAACACTGTGCAGATAAATATATTTGGAGTTTTGTTGATTAGATCATTTGTCAGATAAATAAGCTTTCCTTCATTGTTTGAAGAACTTTATAAATCCTTGATGCCACTTGATAAGCACTCCTTTGTTACTTTACTGGAGTGGAGTCTAGCACTGACTGTGTAGACCAGCCACCCAGCTATGCCCTCGCAGCACAATTGTGCATTCTGATTAGAGAGCTTTGGGCTGGCTCAGGCTGAAATGCTTAAGCTGAAAGCCCAGGTCTTATATTAGTCCTCATACCTGTATGTGGTTGGGCTGATCGCTAATCCAAAGAGGAAGTTGAGAAAGGAAGAGCAGATGGTGAGAGCCACCCTCAAGTGCATAGAGAATTAGACCTGCCTGACCTGCATGAGACCCTGTCTTTTAAAAAAGGGGGGTTTAAACACCAAGGAGGTGTTCATGGCAAAGTTAAAAATTAGCCTCATGTCAAAATACTGGGATCTTTAGGCATGGGCTGCCACATCTGGCCTGGATTCAGGTTTTAGGTTTTGTTTGTTTGTTTTTTTGTTTTGTTTTGTTTTTTTTAACTAAGAAAAAAGTGAGTCATTAAGCCAATCAGGAGGTTCGAGGGGTATTTTTTAAAGTCTTCTTTAATCCCGTCACTTGAGGGATGGATAGGCAGGCGGTTCTCTACCCAGTTTGAGGCTAGCCTACATAGCAAGTTCTAGGCCAGCTAGAGATACATATACACAGTGAGAGCCTACCTCAAAAATAAAAACAGGCATGAAGCTCTGAACGTAACAGAAAACTATAAAACTGAAAGAAGATTAGATTTAAGAGACCCAAGGTTTGGGTTAGTGTGTTCATAGAGCACTTGTCTAGCACAGACCTGTTGGAAAAGTCTTTTTTTTTAACCCAAGAAAAGTTACATGGCCCCATCTATGTATACATGTAAAATAGGTACATGTGAGAGAAAGTGAAAAAGTTAAGCTGGACCATTCTCTGGGTAGTAAGAAAGTTTATTGGGGATCAAACTGCAAAGACTGTCTCAGGAGAGCAGAAAACAGCAGCAAAGCACTCGTGTTTTATGAGATAGTCAGCAGGGTGCAGGCTGCTTTGATTAATTGAGAGCAAGATGACCTTTTCTGAGGTAGATGACTGTTACGGGTAGGGGTAGATGCGGAAGGTAGTGCTTTTCCTGGTAAACAGAGACTGGCCTCTGAGAATCCTGAGGGGTTATGTTTAGGCTTTTGTTTATAATATTGTTTGTCAGCACTGCTATTTTATAGACCCATTTTGGACCATACAGTATATTAACCCAACATTTACTGATAATAAATCATGAAGAAATTCATTTTAAAATTCTCTTCCAGCTAGGCTGTTAGTGATGCTCACCTTTAATCTCAGCACGTGGGAGGCAAAAGCAGGCAGATCTCTTGGATCAAGGCCAACCTGGTCAACAGAGAATTCCAAGACAGCCAGCTAGGGCTACACAGAGAAACCCAGTGTTGAAACACACGCACACACCTACCTTCAAAGGGCTGGAGAAATGGACCAGAAATGGCTTCATAGTTGGCACTTTGTGATCCTGCAGAGGACTCCAGTTTCAGGAGATCCATTGCCCAATCCTGGCCTCTGCAAGCACCAGCTATACGTGTGACAACTGTACTCATACAAGCAAAACACATGTAAAATAAATCCTGTTTTTGTTTTGTTTTGGATAATATGTCTTCATGAGTGCTGGTGACCATCTGCATGTGTGGAGAAAAGGCTGAGGTGTCAATTCTTTCCTCCCACCATTGGCTCCGTGGCTGCAGAACATCTTACCTAGACAGCCAGGGCTGTTACTAAACGAACTAAATAAAATTAGATCTGATATTCAAATTCTTCATTTATTTATTTATTTATTTATTTATTTATTTATTTATTTATTTATTATATATGAGTACACTGTAACTGTTCTCCATGCACACACCAGAAGAGGGCATCAGATCTCATTACAGATGGTTGTGAGCCACCATGTGGTTGCTGGGAATTGAACTCACAACCTTTGGAAGAGCAGTTGGTACTCTTAACCACTGAGCCACTCTTCAGCCTTGATATTCAAATTCTTTCTGTAAAATTTAAACAATATTAAAGAATCTCTTTTAAAGGGGATTTTCTGAATTTACAATTTATTTATTTTTATTTATGTATTCACAAGTGCTTGCAGGTACATGGCAGTACCTTCAGAGGCCAGAGGAGGATACCAGATCCTTTCCAGCTGCAGATATAGGTTCTGGGAATTGAACTCAGGTCCTCCCTATAGAAAACCGGCAATGCCATAACTGCTGGGTTTCTTAAGTATGGGTTTTAGATTAATGTTTTTTCTTTATTTATTGAAAATGGGCTTACACTTGCACACTGAGGACAAACGACAGTGTTGAGAAGTTGATTCTTTCTTTCAACAGTAGAGTTCTCAGGATTCTAACTCAGGTTGTCATTCTTTGTGGCAAGTGCCTTTACCCATTGAACAATCTTACAAGATTTAATCTATTTTCATTTGGCCTCAGGAAGAAATTTAATTGGCTTTGTTTCTTACTCATTTTCTCATCACAGCCCAAAGAGCCGATTAATCCAACTGAAGAAAGAGAAGTTGGAGTACACTCCGGGAGAGCATGAGTATGGACTATTCCCAGCACCCATTCATGTTGGTGAGTAATAGGTCCACATCATTTACTGATAAGAAGAAATTGTATATTCTGAATTTAGGGAAAGTACCTGTGTTCTTTGTTGCACTGGGTTCAAATTCTTTACCTTTTCTTTCTCTCTTTCTTTCTTTCTTCCTTCCTTCCTTTCTTTTCTTTTCTTTTCCTTTCAATAAGAAAGTCCTGAGAATTCTTGACAAGGATAAGGAGATTTAGTCCAACTCATAGAGTGTATGCCTGACAAGAATGAAGCCTGGATTGGATCCCCAGTACTGCACGACCAGGAGAAGAACTAGGCAGACAATGCATGTGTGATGGTAGCACTCAAGGTGAAGGCAGGACGAGCTGAAGCTCAGGGACATCTTCAGCTACCCAGTGATTTAGAGACAGCCAGGATTGCCTCAGACCCTTTATTACTGTTTTCTTTTTTTTTTTTAAGTGTAAGAAAAGAAAAAAGTTCATTCAACCACTGATCTATACACCAACCTTGATTTTCTTATTTTTAAAATGGGTATTAGCTAAGTAATAAGCATTATTCCTTTTCTCCCAAATGAGATTTTTGTTTTTAATGTGAGTACACTGTAGCTGTTCTCAGACACACCAGCAGAGGGCATCTGATCCCATTACAGATGGTTGTGAGTCACTCTGTGGTTGCTGGGAATTGAACTCAGGACCTCTGGAAGAGCAGCCAGTGCTCTTAACCTCTGAGCCATCTCTCCAGCCCCTCCTCACCACCACCACCACCGCCGCCGCCGCCGCCGCCGCCGCCGCCGCCGCCGCCGCCGCCGCCGCCGCCGCCGCCGCCGCCGCCGCCGCCGCCGCCGCCGCCGCCGCCGCCGCCGCCGCCGCCACCACCACCACCACCACCACCACCACCACCACCACCACCACCACCACCACCAAATGAGAATCTTGAATAGATTCTCCTGGGACACATTTTGGGCTGAAAGACATTCTTTAGATAGATCTTACTCTTTATTGTTTGTTTGTTTGTTTATTTATTTATTGAGGAGTTTTATTTTTATTTTAAGATGAAGTCTTAGCTGAGTAGTGGTGGCCTGTGTTTCATCCCAGTGTTCAGGAGGCACAGGCAGGTGGATCTCTGTGAGTTTGAGGACAACCTGATCTACAGAGCAAGTTCCAGGATAGCCAAGGCTACACAGAGAAAACCTGTCTTGAAAAGCCAAAAAAAGAAAAAAAAAGATAAAGTTTTATGTAATTTAGACTACTTCAACTTGATACGTCTTGATATGTCTAACTTTGAACTCCTCCTCATCCTGACTTTGTCTCCCAAGTTCTGGTATTATATAAGGGTGCAAACCATTCCCAGTCTTCATCCTGGTTTTTAGAAATTAATTACTATCTCTGGCTTCAATGAAAAGATCTGTAATCATGGAAAGGAATGGCAGATTGTTTTAGTTTCTTTTTCTGCTGCTGTGAAAAGTACCCTAGGAAAGGCAACAGAGGGAGAAAGGGTTGATCGGGCTGACATTCTCTGATGGATTCAGTCCACCCTGGCCAGGCAGTCAGGGCACTAGGAGCTTGGAGCAGCTGATCACATTGCTTCGTAGTCGGGAGGAGAGATGCGAATGCTTGTAGCTGCTCTGCTTGCTTGCTCTCATTTTACAGTCTACGATCCATTACATAGGAATTAGTCCCACCCACAATTAAGGTTGGTCTTCCCACATTAAATTTATATAATCAAGATAGTCCCAATGGCCCATAGCCGTTGAAAATGAAACGAAAGTTGTTGTAAAAAATATAAAAAAAAGTGGTAGAGCGCTCAAGGCCCTGTGTTCGGTCCCCAGCTCTGAAAAAAAAAGAAAAGAAATATATATATATATATATATATATATATATATATATATATATATATATATATAAATAAAAGTAGGGATGTCTTTTACCTTGCTAGATCCGGCACCTCAGTGCCCCAAGATATCTGGTAAATATCTTGGCAGAAACACATCCCAACTCTGCGGTGGCCCAGTGTCTCTTGCCGCTGCACACTTTCCTAAACTCAAACTGTCACATAAAAAAACACAGAACTCGGGGGCTGGAGAGATGGCTCAGTGCTTAAGAGCACTGACTGCTCTTCCAGAGGTCCTGAGTTCAATTCCCAGCAACCACATGGTGGCTTACAACCATCTGTAGTGAGATCTGATGCCCTCTTCTGGTGTGTCTGAAGACAGCCACAGTGTACTCACATACATAAAATAAATAAATCTTTAAAAAAAAAAAACACACAACTCAATGATCTTTGACCCAATTGGTAAGTTATAATTGCCCCCCTAAACATACAAAGCCCAGTACACATCCATCCCTTAAGAACATTAATAGCAATCTGTAAATACACAGAGTGGAATCTTTCTTCCTACATTAAATTTATATAATCAAGATAGTCCCAATGGCCCATAGCCGTTGAAAATGAAACGAAAGTGAACACTGATGTCATAACTCTACCACTTGCCACCTTGACATCACTTTTAAGCCACCTCTTTTGTTCATAGGCCCATTACTATATTATAATAAAAAACACATTCAATCCAACTTTAGAAGACTACAAAGTTTTTAAAACTTTTAGCACATTAAAGTCAGTTTCTAGCAAGGCATGACGCATGTTTTTATTGCTAGCTGTTGAGAAGAGGCAAGTGGGTCTCTGTGAGGTCAAGGCCAGCTAGTGCTGTATAGTGTGATATCCAACATTAACAGCACAATCCTGTTTTAAAAGGAAAGAACTTAGGCATAGCATGGAAACAGCAAACCAAAGCAAAATAAAAATCTAGTAGAGCAAAAACTAAACCATATAACTCTTGTTTGTCATCTGGGGCTCATAGTACAGTCAGCTGGGCTGCAGACAGCATGGACAGAACCAGCTCCTCGCCTTTCCTACCAGCGGCACATTTGGATTCTTTTCTAGGCTGGCTCTAGTCCATGCCCACTCCTCTGCATATTGGATATTCGGATATTCCGTGGTCCAGGTATTTCCAATTTCCCGTAAACTCCATTTCAGTTTAGGCTTTACCTTCACAGCTTGAAGCACTGGCCTTCCAGTGTCTCTTTGCAAGAATACCAACCCTACTGTACATTCCCGGGCCACAGCTACTCTCTGAAATCACACAGCAAACTCCATGACCCCTTAAGTCTTACATCTTTCTTACTTTCAAAACCAGCAAATGGACCACAATGCCTAAGTCTTCTAGCTTCTTGGCATCTGGCCTGGTACCTTTGTGCCAGCTTCTGTCAGCTGTTATATGCCATCCTTAGGTACCTGTGTTTTGTGTTAAGTTCGGTGGTGGTGGTGGTGGTTATGTCTGAGTGTTTTGCCTACACTTGACTTAGCACTCAGTGGTACCTATAGAGGCAGAGATGATGCCATATTTCCCTAGTCCTGGAGCAGCCACAGATGATTGTGAGCTACCATGTGGTTGCTAGGAATCGAACTAGGGTCCTCAGTGCTCTCAACCATTAAACCATCCCTCCAGCCTCTTTTTGCTGGTTCTCAACATGTACATGTCATGTGGATGCATGCATAAGTGCATGCATGTGTGAATGTGTGTGTGAAGGAAGTTTATCCCACAGCATGTATATGGAAGTCAAAGGATAACTTTGTCACATTGGTTCTCTCTTTCCATGTTTATATTAGTTCCCAGAGATCAAACTCTGGTCATCAAGTTTATACAGCAAGTGCTTTGACCTATATAAGCCATCTCTCCAGCCCTGGGCCAATGCTTTTTGGGGAACAAAGAATTCCTTCAGCAGCTGTCTGTTTCATTTTAGGCTGCCTTCCTTCAAATGAGCTTGGATCTTTTCACACCATAGCGTCTGAACAGGTGCATTTACCCTCAGAACTGCCCCGTGGTCCCAGTGCAGCACAGGTTCCCTACAGTGGCACCAAGCCCTGACCAAGCTGTGCTTTCTCAACACCAGCCTACATTATCTTCTGTCTTGAAATCTCCTCTGCCAAGCAACTTCGTCTACTGTTATTCTCAGATGAGACAGAATCAGTGCAGATCCTTGACCAAAACATTACACGAATGGACCTATTCCACTCTGAAACCTTATGAACTAGGCTTCTACTGCTGACTTTCTCTCAGCATTCAAAGTTCCTCCCTGAATGAGTAAGCTCTGCTCTAGCATGCCAGGGCTCGTCTACAGTCAGCCCGATAATAGTTCTAACGTTTGAGGACCACAGGATCAGTTAACACAGCAGCTGTCCCTCTGTAGTACCAGGGTTGTAGGTTTTGTTTTGTTGTTGTTGTCGCTGTTGTTTTCTATTTTAAAAGTGATTCATTGGCCATTTCTGGCTCTTTAACTGTTCATAGGTCTTCCCTTACTTTCCCTTTCCCTCTAGAGCAGCAGTTCGCAACTTTTGTGTCTCAACTCATATATTCATAACAGTAGCAAAATCACAATTATGAAGTAGCAATGAAATAATTATATGGTTGGTAGTCTGCACCACATGAAGAACTATATTAAAGGTCTCAGCGTTAGGAAGGTTAAGAAACACTGCTATAACAGTCTATAACAGTAGTAATATCTACTCTATTCAGCCCTGCAAAGAAGTCTACAGTGTCTTTTATTGCAATATTTAGGTAGTCCTTTGAAATGAACTATATCCTTATTTACCATCGTGAAGATTTGACCTACCTTCATGAGGACAACCACATCTTCATTTATTTACTTTTAATCATTTATTTATGGTATGTATATGCCTATGTGGGTTTATGTGAGCCATTTGTGCAAGGTACCTGTGGAAACCAAAGATTATCAAATCTCCTGAAATTTAGAGAAGATTTTATAACACCTGATATTGGTGCTCAGAGCCAAACCTAGGTCTTCTGGAAGAACAATAAGTGGTCTTAACTTCTGAGCCATCTCTGTTCCCCAAACAGAGATAGTCTATGACCTATGTTCTGTGTTTTGAGGTAGGGACTCACACTGTCATTCTAGCTGGCCTGGAACTCAGTAGAAACCTGACTGCCTCTGCCTCTGAAGAGCGTATATTAAGGGCGTGAACCACGACCATTGCTAACGTAGTGCGTTTTCTTTATCCCTTGAACATCTAGGCTTTACATCAACTCCATTGCAGTCTAGCCATCACTACTTAGCTTTTCATCTCTATCTGAGAGGAATTTTATTCTGTTCTGGCTACAAAGAGTGCTCTTAACCACTGAGCCATCTCCCCAGCCCCTCAGCTCCTTATTTTTAATGGCTCAATTCATTCTCAGGTTGTGGTGGAAGGTCTTCCATGTAGGAAGACCTGATCCAATGAAAATGTTAGGTAGAGCCTATAAGCAGAGTTCTGGTTTTGAGGGCAGTTTGAGTCAATGTGAATGAATCCTTACCTATAAGGAAAAACATTTTTTTAAAGAAGTTCAAAACCTTTCTGTCTTTACATTTTCTAGAAAAAAAAATATTGCAGGCAAACAATAGGATCAACTGTACTCATGAAAAGTTTGTTCTCTCTGTCTCAAAAAAGAAAAAAGGAAAAAAAAACAACAACAACAACAACAAAGAGTAATGCCAGGCATGGTGGCTAATGCCCTAAATTAATCCCAGCACTGAGGAAACAGAGGTCGGCAAATGTATGTGGTTCAAAGCCAACCTGGTCTACATAGAATGTTCCAGTACAGTCAAGACTGCATTGTAAGACCCTGTTCTTTCTCTTGGGACCAATCTATACTATTAAAATTTTTTCTTCTGTATTGAGTCTGCAGGACCTGGGTGGTGCTGGTAGTGCACACCTGTAATCCCAGCACTTGGGAGGTAGAGACATAAGGATCTCTGTGAGTTTCAGAACAGCCAAGAGAAACTCTGACTCAAAAGAAAAGGAAAGAAAAGGAAATGAAGGAAGGAAGGAAGGAAGGAAGGAAGGAAGGAAGGAAGGAAGGAAGGAAGGAGTAGTTGAAGGTGCAGGAAAATGTTAATAGCATCTTTTTTTTTTTTTTTTTTTTGGTTCTTTTTTTCGGAGCTGGGGACTGAACCCAGGGCCTTGCGCTTCCTAGGTAAGCGCTCTACCACTGAGCTAAATCCCCAGCCCCTAATAGCATCTTAAATCCAATTTACATGTACTTTTCCCTCTCCTGGCTGTCCTGGATCTCACTGCGTACGCCAGGCTGGTTTCAAACTTAAGGAGATCTGCCTGCCCCTGCCCCTGCCTCTGCCTCCTGAGTGCTGTGACTAAAGTGGGGTATACTTACTTTATTTTATTTTTAGTTACATGCGTGTTTATGTCTATATGTGAGTATATTACATGTTCAGCAGCCAGAAAAGGATGTCAGATCCTGTGAAACTAGAATTACATGCAATTGTAAGACACTTAGGAGGGTGCATCATAGATGCCTTTCTCATCATTCGCGCCGCGTGTGTGTGTGTCAGAGACCATCACTCAGGAACTGATAATCTTTCCACTGTGAATTTGGGGGGCCAGGGTCAAGTTGTTTTACCTATTGAGCCATCTCATGGGTGACATGTATTTTTCAGTTATGTAAACTCAAATATGTCCCTTTTCATTTTTTTTATTATTTAATTTTGTATGTGGGAATTTATGTTTCACTGTGCCACATAAAAGCGAAAGAACGGTTTTAGGAGTCCACTTCCTTTCTTCCAGCAGGTTTGCTCCAGAGTTCATCCTACGTTTGATAGCAGATAACTTTATCCATGAGCTAGCCTGCATTTCTGCATCCCTCCCCCTTTAATATTTTTATATTTTTATTGTTGTTATTGTTGTTATGTATATGACTGTTTTACCTGCATGGATTTATGTGCATTCTGGTGTACCTACTGCCTGCAGAGGTCAGAAGAAGGCATCAGATCCCTGAAACTGGACTGACAGATACCTTGTCCTCTGCAAGAGTAATAAGAGCTCTTAACCACTGGCCTTCTCATAAACCCTTATCCCTTTTTCGTAGCATTAAAATGATTTTTCTAGAGATGAGTATAAATTTAAAATATATTTGCATGTGACTATTTGCTCTCATTGTTTGGACTGCATATCAGAATAGTTGTTGAAATTAACAGTGTTTTTTAATTTCAGGAAAGTATCTCAGACAGAAGAGAATTGACTTCCAGCTTCCCTACGACATCCTCTGGCAGTGGAAACACAATCAGGTATAAAGGGCCTCTTTTACCAGGTTTTCTTTTTAAGTGGTAAGGGTTAGGGAGTAGGGAGTATTAGTTTGTTTCCTCTGGCTCCTTGTAGTGATATCCCGGGATATATGGAGAACTGTCCTTATGAAAGTTCATGCAAATGAAATACCAACAGGTTGGGGTGGGTGGGTTTAGCTAAAATACTGTCAAAAGTCATCTTTGGTAGGTGTGGTAGTAACAGCTCCTTATGCAGTAAGAGGCAGAGGCAAGTGATGTCTCTGAGTTCCAGGCCAACTAGAGCTACATAGTTAAACACTGTCTCCAAACAGAAGTTAACTCTTTAAAACCAAAACCAGGTCAGTCTTCTCTGCTTCCTCTTGTCACGGTCACTGAATTCTTAAAGAGTAGCAATATAGAGGGGAAAGGGGGAAGGGTTATAGAGATGAAAGGATAACAGGGTGGATTGTTGTATCTCCTTTTAGACTAGAAAGCAACAAGTCTCAAACATAGAATCTCTTGTGTACTGTGTGGAAGTGTCACCTGTCAATAGAAAGCTGGTGGCCTATTAGCTGAGGTAGGAAATAGAGGGTGGGACATCCAGCAGAGAGAGAGAGGAATCTGGAAAAGAATCAAAATGGAGAGATTCAGCCCTGACTCTGAGGAAGACAGACCCAGGAAGCTGAGGAAAGGTAACTAGCTTTACGGCAGACATAGATGAGGCTTCACCTGATGGAGAGATGAGCCAGTGGGAATGAGCCAAGCTTATGTGTGGCACGGGCATTTACTCATAATTACTAGGTCTCAGAGTCATTATTTTGGGAACTGTACAGGTGGAAACCCTGAGCCTATAGGAAGTTGGATATTTGTGTCTTTATTATCTTTGGTTGGAAGAATTGCTTTTGTTTAATTTGGTTTTTTTTTTTAAAGATTTATTCATTTATTATATATAAGTACACTGTAGCTGTCTTCAGACACACCAGAGAGGGCATCGGATCTCTTTACAGATGGTTGTGAGCCACCATGTGGTTGCTGGGAATTGAACTCAGGACCTCTGGAAGAACAGTCAATGCTCTTAACCGCTGAGCCATCCCTCCAGCCAGTTTAATTTGTTTTTAGGCAGGTTTTTTTTTCCCTCGTTTTTTATTATGAAGAAGAGTCTTTGAGCATGTACTGAAAAAAGTGATGAAATGAATTGTGACACATTGCTAAATGATGGAGTTTAGTTCAAATTGCTGTTTCTTTAGCAACACACCTTAATTCACACATAAGAGCTCTTTGCTCAGTGCTTCATTGCCCAGGCCAGCTCTGAACTTGCCTTGTAGCTAAAGCCGACCACACCTCAGAGCCAACTGCTTTCTTTTCCAGGGTGCTGGGATTGCCCCTGAGCACTAACAGTGCATTCTGCTTGTTGATTAGACCCCTAAGGACAAACTTAAGGTTGATCCTAAGATTCCCAGCCAATGAGTGT
Source organism: Rattus norvegicus (assembly GCF_021556685.1). Classification (NCBI taxonomy): domain Eukaryota; kingdom Metazoa; phylum Chordata; class Mammalia; order Rodentia; family Muridae; genus Rattus; species Rattus norvegicus. Next base: position 176,170,891 of record NC_141535.1, read on the forward strand.
GACAGCTTCAAGGCCAATTCATTTTTCTATTTGTATACAGTTGCCCTCTAAACAAACCTTACCCATGTTTAGAGTTTGCAGAGTTTTGTGCTTTGAGGGAGAGATCAGGCTGAGGCTTGAACATGCATTCTACCTTTACATTGCCTTTACTCCCAACCCCTTGCCCTTCTTTTCATAGGAGCAAGTTAGAGTCTTAACTTACGCAAGTGAATTATAGCTCTGGTCTTCAGAGTGCTTTTTTCCAGTTGTTATCCAGCAACATGCTAAAGAATAAAAATTGAAAGTACATTGCTGTACGTCAGATGTTATTAAATGCACCCATAATCCTAGCACTCTGAAAGGGATATAGAAGAGCCAAAAGTTTACATAGAAAATTTCAGGCAATCCAAGGCTTTGTCTCAAAAAAATTTTATGTACTTTTTGTAAACTATTTAGTACCTACTAATTCTAATTCTCTGTCACCTTTTATTTATGGGGAGGAAATAAAGATCACTCTGTATTTTCCTCAGTCATATTCAGTTGAGAAAGTCTCAGACTTTTTTTACTGTGTAGCTTAAATTAAGCTCTCAGTGATCCTCCTGCCCAAGGTTTATAGAGAGGAGCCATCATACCCAACGTCCTACAAATATTTCTGTATGAACAAAGACATTTCCTGTATTTTTAGGGGTTGATGCACACTGTCATTTGAATCGAAATGCTATATCAAGATTTTTTTTTCTTCTAGCTATACAAAAAGCCAGATGTCCCCCTGTATAAAAAAATCCGTTCAAGTGAGTAACTTAGAAGATGTTTTTTCCACCTTCAAAACATCAATGTTCCTCCTGTCTTGATACTTAAGAGATAATTCTGTATGTTCAAAAACTTTTATTTGCTGTCTTCTAAGATGTCTACGTTGATGTCAAACCTCTTTCTGGTTATGAGGCTACCACCTGTAATTGTAAGAAGCCAGATGATGACACCAGGAAGGGCTGTGGGGATGACTGCCTCAATAGGTACTGTATCTGACTTCTCTAAGAATAAGTTCTAAGTGGTGTGTGTGTGTGTGTGTGTGTGTGTGTGTGTGTGTGTGTGTGTGTGCGCGCAAAACTACCTTTCCTCCCTCCTCTATGTGTAGTACTCTGATACTAATGAATTGAAAACAGTGTGAGAAAGGATCCTGTGTATGTAAATTACAATCCTCTTACTGTTGATGAGATATCGGGATGGTAAATTTCATGCTACCTTCCCTGGGGGAAGTTTGTGAGGATCATATGAGATGTTGTAATCTATTAGTATACAAAATATTTTCTGTTTGTTATTTTGTTGATTTTTCGTTTACTTTTTTGAGACAGGATTGCTCTGTGTGACAGCTCTGGCTGTGCTGGAACTTGCTTTATAGACCAGGCTGACCTCAAACTCAAGAGAGATCTGCCTGTCTCTACCTCCTAAGTCCTGGGATAAAAGGTGCCACCATCACCTAGTTAATAGACAAAGTGTTTCAAGGAAAACTATGCTAAGAAAATATTAGCATGTTTAAGCATGCACATGATAAGTGACCACGAATGCTATCACATGGTAATAATGTCATCAGAAGCATTATTTCTGTGTGGGATTCACTCATTTTGTTTTCCGTTGTCTTAGAACTCTGCTCTTTGTGCTTAGCATCCCAAGTGCTGAAGTTTTAAACATACTCTACCAGGCATCAAATGGAAATGCCTAATAAAAGGAAAAGAGGGGAGATCTCTTGTGGATTTTAGTAGTGCAGATAAATTAACAGAAAATAAAGAACTTAATGTTCTGGGTATGGTAGCACACATCTATAACCTTAGCACTGTAAGGGCTAAAACAGCAGGAACCACACAAATTTTAGGCTACCCTGCTCTAAGTTCTAGGCCAGCTGGCACTAATCCCTGTCTCAAAAAAACCAGAACTACCAGTATCATGATCTTCACCAAAGGTAACTGCTTCTGAAGTCCTCAACTGCCCTGTCAGCTGGAGAAGTTAGTTTCAACACGCTAGTTGGGAATCTTCCTGGCTTATACTATTATAAATAAATATATTTTATATATAAATATAGTTTTTTATTGGTAATAATGTTGGTGTAGACAGTGAGTTTTTAGAAAAGATTTATTTACTTATGTTTTTGGGTGTGTGTGTGTATGTGTATATATGGCACGTTGCGTGCACACGCCTGTGTAAATTTATGTACAACAACAAATGCATGCAGGACTGAGAAGGCACTTCACCCCTTGGAGTTAGTTACAGGTTGGTTGTCAGGCTTCCTATGAGTACTAGGAACTGAATCCCTGTCCTTGGCAAGAGTAGCAAGCAAGTGCTATTAACTTCTAGCCCCAATCATCTTTTTTTTTTTTTGTACTGACTTTTCACTCACAAATGTTCTGTTGTTTTTATTTTATTTTTGAGACAGGACCTTATCTTTTTTATTATTTATTCATGGTTTTTTTTTCTTTTTACATTCAAGATTTTATTCCCCTTCCGGTCCACCCTCCGACTGTTCCACATCCCGTACCTTCTTCCCCTCACCCCCACCCCACCCCTGTCTCCACAAGGATGTCCCCACCCCCTGCCTCACCAGACCTCTAAACTTCCCAGGGCCTCCAGTCTCTTGAGGGTTAGGTTCATCTTCTCTGACTGAACCCAGACCCAGGAGTCCTCTGCTGTGTATGTGTCGGGGGCCTCATCTCAGCTGGTGTACACTGCCTGGTTGGTGATCCAGCATCTGAGAGACCTTGGGGGTCAAGGTAATTGAGACTACTGGTCCTCCTACAGGGTTGCCCTCCTCCTCAGCTTCCTCCAGCTTTCCCTAATTCATCCACAGGGGTCAGCAGCTTCTGTTCATTGGCTGGGTGCACATATCTGCATCTGACTCTTTCAGCTGCTTGTTGAGTCTTTTGGAGAACAGTTATGGTAGGTCACTTTTTGTGAGTACCCTATAGCCTCAGTAATGGTGTCAGGTTTTGGGTCCTCTCCTTGAGCTGGATCCCCTTTGGGCCTGTTGCTGGACCTTCTTTTCCTCAGGCTCTTCTCCATTTCCATCCCTGTATTTCTTTCATACAGGAAGAATTATGGGTCAGAATTTTTGACTGTGGGATGGCAACCCCATCCCTCACTTGATGCCCTGTCTTTCTACAAGTTCCCTCTCCCCACTGCAGGACCTTTCATCTACCCCCCAGTCCTGAGAGTCTCTTTCCTCCCAGGTCTCTGGTACATTCTGGATGGTCCTCCCAGCCTCCTTCCTGAGGTTGCCTGTTTCCATTCTTTCTGCTGGCCCTCAGGGATTCAGTCCTTTTCCCCCATACCATACCAGATCATGTTCCCCGTGTTCCCCTCTACCCCTACCCCCTTTCCCCGCTTCTTTGTTCCCTTTCCCTCCCAGGTACCTCCCTCCCCACTTGTAGTTGCTTTCTTCTCCCTCCCAAGAGGGACTGAGATGTCCTCCCTGGGCCCCTCAGCTTTTTTTTTGGGGGGGGGGTGCTAATATCTACTTATTAGTGAATACAAACCATAAACAAGGACATCCTGAGTTTTGCAGGCAAATGGATGAAACTAGAAAATATCATCCTGAGTGAGGTACCTCAGACCCAAGAGACAGGGCCTTATCTTATAGCTCAGTCTAGGCTAGTACTATGTGCCCAAACTGACCTCAAACACATTGTTGTTTCGTTTTTTATAAAGCAGAGTTTCTCTGTATAACCCTGGCTGTCCTGGAACTTGTTATATAGACAAAGCTAGCCTCAAATTCAGAGATCCTCTTGCCTCTTCCAAATGCTGGGATTAAAGTTGTGCACCATCACCCGATACTTTGATTTTTTTGGTGTGTGGTGGTGGTAGTGTGTGTGTGTGTGTGTGTGTGTGTGTGTGTGTGTGTGTGTGTGTGTGTGTGTAAGTCTCATGCTTTGTGATAATAACCATGCCCAACTACTTACAGATATTTTAAATTTATACATCAATGCTTTGAGGACCTTTCTATCATCTATCATGTTGATAGGCCAAAATTGGCCTCTTCTGTTTTGGTCAACTAGTTTATTTTCAGTGTCTGACTATTAAAAATGTCACTGGGAGCTAGGATGTGGTGGTACATACCTTTTCTCCCAATACTTGAGCGGCAGAGGCAGGTGGATTTCTGTTAGTTCAAGGCCAGCCTGATCTACAGAGTGAGTTCCAGGACAGCTAAGGCTACACAGAGAAACCCTGTCTCAAAAAGGAAAAAAAGTCACTATTGGAACTGGCTCAGAAGTTAAGAGCTTGGAAATCCAGTCCCAGTGGTTTCTGACTTCCATGGGCACCTGGCAGGCACATTGTTCACATATGTACACATATGCAAATTACCTGTTCTTATAAAATAAATGAAACCTCTTTTCCAGTTATTTTTCAAATATCTCTAAGAAGCCTGACATGTACTGAGCACTTATGTGTATCCTTGCACTTCTGAGGCCCAGGCAGGCTCCTGCATGAGTCAGACATAACCGATATGTACATATACGTGTGTGTGTGTGTGTGTGTGTGTGTGTGTGTGTGTGTGTGTGTGTGTAAAATCAATAGCAAATTAGGAGCCAGCCACGTATCTATTTTATAATAAGCACATTTTTTATGGCAGTGATAGTCATTAATCCTACCACTTAGAAGCATAGGCAGGTGGATCTCTGAGTTCGAGGCCAGCCTGGTCTATAGCGCCAGTTTTAGGATAGCCATGGTTTCACAGAGAAACCCTGTCTCCAATAAAACAAAAAACAACTAAAATTTAAAACTATGTGAAATATTTTGATGTAAAGTGGCTGTTTTAATTTTTTAAATTGTTATTTATGTGGAGGGTGTTTTGTATGTCTGTATGCACACCACATGCATACCTGGTGCTCCTGGAGGCTAGACGAGGGTGTGTAATGCCCTGAAACTGGAGGTCTGGGTATAAGAGCAGCCAGTGAATGCTTATAACCACTGAGCCATCTTTCCAGCTCCGTGATTGTGGCTTCTTATAATTGGCTTTGGTTTATCTGTCTTACTTCCTGTACTTACTTAACATTTTGAGAGTTTGCTTTGGTTAGTTTTTTTTTTTTTTTTTTTTTTTTTTTGGTTCTTTTTTTCAGAGCTGGGGACCGAATCCAGGGCCTTGCGCTTCCTAGGTTCCTACGCTCTACCACTTCCTGCGCTCTACCACTGAGCTAAATCCCCAGCCCCTGCTTTGGTTAGTTTTGTCTATTCTTCATCTTTTATATTTTTTTGGCTTTTTGCAGTTTTCTTAACCTTAGGACATAGAAAAGAGGGAAGTAAGCCTCCCTGGCAAGACTCTGGGCTGTCCTAGCAACACTAAAATATAAGATGGGACAACCACAAAACTGACTGACATGTGACCATTCTCTATTTAAAAATACATTGGCTATTTTCTCTCATTTTTGTTGTCACAGGTATTTTATTTTGCACATTATACTGTCATGTATATATTCCATACTAACAAACCTACTTAACCCAAAAAAAACCCCAAGATACATTGCTCACAAATAAATGTCACGTTAGGCTGCTTGCTACAAAGAAATATATATTACAGATGACAAAATGAAGAATGTAAGAAGTCCATAAATGTGTAAGAAAAAAATGAATTGTATGACTTAATAGATTTTTCAAATAACCCAGTATAAAGTCTCCATTAGCTGTCTAGCATGTAGTGTTGGTTTGTTTGTTTGTTTTCCCCAACATAATATTTGTTATTTCTTCTTGGGCAATCTCACAGCCCTGTCACATTCATTTCCTAGTACTCCCTGTCCTCTCCCACACACACACACCTTTGTTACCCCCTCCAAGTACAAGAAAAGAGTCCAGTTTTAGATCTATAGTGCCTTTGTCTTATGTTTTCATATTCTTAAACTGGTATAGATATGTGGTAGGATAGCTGGAACCTTGGTTGGTTGGTTGGTTGGTTGGTTGGTTGGTTGGTTGGTTGGTTGGTTGTTTTTTGGAGACAGGCTTTTTGTGTAACCATGCCTGTCTTAGAATATGCTCGATAGGCCATGCTGGCCTTGAGTTCACAGATATCCACCTGCCTCTGACTCCACAGTGCTGGGATTGTAGATGTGTTCTACTACACCCAACAATAGCAGGAATCCTAAGGTGTCTACAAATTAAACGTTTTTTTGTTATTTTTTAGACTGTGCAGCCCAGCCAGGCTAACCTAGAACTCCACTATCTGTCAGCCTCTGCCTCCTGAGTGCCGACATTAAGAAGACACGAGGCCCATTCCCTGCCAGCAGGATCAGTCATCACATACATGAATTGTATTTGTTTTCAAATTGTCCTGTAAGACTGATGAGATGAGGCTGATGAGATGGTGCAGAATGTAGAAGAAGCCTGCGGCCAAGCCTGTCAGCCTTGATTCTATCCCTGGACTCAGCTCACATGGGAAAAGGAGTGTGTGTGTGTGTGTGTGTGTGTGTGTGTGTGTGTGTCTGTCTGTCTGTCTGTCTGTCTGTCTGTCTGTTATGCCTCCGCTCATACATAGACAAGATAAATAGATGTTAACTAGAGTTGTTCTGTTTTAATGGTTTTTTGGTTTTTGTTTTTTTTTCAAACAGGGTTTTACTTTGTAGCTCTAACTGTCCTTGAACTCATAGAAAGCAACCTTCCCCTGTCTCTGGGTGCTAGGATTAAAACCCTTCATAACCATGCCTGTTTTGTTTTTGTTTTTGTTTTTTTAATTGGATATTCTTTCTTCATTTACATTTCAAATGTTATTCCCTTTCCCGATTTCCTGTCCATAATTCCCCCATCTCCTCCCCCTCCCCCATAAAGGTGTTTCACCACCACCACCAACCCCCCACCGATATTCCTCTGCACTGGCGGGGGTGGGGGCACTCCTGTTCTTACATGAGCACTTTTTTTTTCTAATTTATTTATTTTATGTATGTAAGTACACAGTACCTGCCTTCAAACACACCAAAAGAGGGCATCAGATCTCATTGCCAATGGTTGTGAGCCACCATGTGGTTGCTGGGAATTGAACTCAGGACCCCTGGAAGAGCTGACAGTGCTCTTAACCACTGAACCATCTTTCCGCTACATGAACTTTTATAATTATTTCACATCAATATTTTAAAATATTGTTATTAACTTTCACTGTTAAGCTCTCAATATCATTCTTCATAGCTCATTATTTCTTTCCAGTTAAAAACCAGTCTTAAAACTGAACTTAGTTGTCTCTGAGCGTGAACTACCTAAAATGTATTTGCTCCAAACAAGAGTGGCAAGGTAATATCAAAAGTGACAGGTAGGGGTTGGGGATTTAGCTCAGTGGTAGAGCGCTTGCCTAGCAAGCACAAGGCCCTGGGTTCGGTCCCCAGCTCCGAAAAAAAATTTAAAAAAAAAGTGACAGATAATTAAAGATGAACTGGAGCGGTGGTGGCACACACCTTTTATCGCAGCACTCAAGAGGCACAGGTAGGAGAATCTTATGAGTTCTAGGCCAACATGGTTGACATAGTGAGCTCCAGTTCAGCCAAGGAACCATGTAGCCAAAAGTAAATTAATAATTACATTATAAAAAGAAGTCTTTTCTAATTTTATATTCTATGTGTCTGTATGTATATTACAAAGGCGTTTTTTGAATTTCTGTACAATTTTTTCCTGTTAAAACTTTTTCCCAATTATATTTGTGGCTAGTGTTTGTGTTATATCTTGTGTGTTTCTGTCTCCCTCTGGGTACATGAGTATGTGCATGTGTGCATGAATGTGTGCGTGAATACACTGAAAAGGCCAGGAAAAGATTTTCAGTCCCCTAGAACCTGAGTTATGGGTGGTGTGAGCCACTGATGTAAGTCATAGAGACCAACTCCGCCCCTCTGCAGAGTGCAAGTGCTCTTAACCCGGAGCCGTCTCCCCAGCCCACTGAGGAGTACATTCTATGCCATATATGAAAATACTCTGTAAATTTGAAAGATGGCTCAGTTAGGACAGTACATGTTGTACAAGCATGAGAACCTGAGTTCAAATCCCAGTTCCCACATGGATGCCCATGTCTGTGTCTGTAACTCTCACTGTGGTGGCGGCAGCGTGATCACCTTCCCAGAGCTTACTGACTAGCCAAATCTATCCAGTCTGGTTCTCTGGTTTCAATAAGGAATCCTGTCTCAAATAATTGAAGGGTAATAAAGGAAGATACCCAATATTAGCTTCTGACCTCCACATGTGCATACGCATACACACATGCATGTGTCTTAAAAAATAAAAACATCCAGAAATGTTGAAAGATCATGTGATGCAGGTCTATAATTGCAGGAGCTAAGAAGGCAGAGACTGGAGGATCTAAAATTCATGGTCAGCCTGGGCTACATAGTGTGAATCTCAGGCCAGTCTTCACTATCTTGTATGACCCAGTCCACTACACTCCCAAAAATTACACATTGTGATTGTTGTGCGTGATGTGCAGGAAATGCCGTGTGGCGTTGATTCTGTCCATCTTTCTATCAAACTCTGTTCATCAAGCCTGTAGTGCAAGGACCTTTATTTTATGTCACTTAGCCATCTTGCCCTGCCCCATTAGAAATTTTAAAAAACACAGCATCAAGAAGTTATATAAACACTTGTTCATTTGTTATGTTCAAGGTTTTGGGGTTTTGTTTTGTTTTGTTTTGTTTTTTGCCTGTCTTCATTTTACTTGCCTGTAATTCCAGCACTCGGGAGGGTGAGTTAAGAGCAAAAGTAGTGGCTGGAAAGATGTTTCAGTGGTTGAGGGTACTTGTTGCTTTTCCCGGGGAACATCGTTCAATTCCCAACATCTTTGTGGTTGTTGACAAAACCATAGATCCAGTTCCAAGACATCCAAATGGCCTCTTCTGATTTCTACATGAACAAATCCTCGCGTGGTACACATCCATAAATGCAAGCAAAACACTCACATCCACAATAAAATACATAAATCCAGGGGTTGGGGATTTGGCTCAGTGGTAGAGCGCTTGCCTAGGAAGCGCAAGGTCCTGGGTTCAGTCCCCAGCCCCGAAAAAAAAAAAAATACATAAATCCAGGGCTGAGTATGGCGGCACTCAGGAGGCAGGGGCAGGTGAGTCTCTGTGTTTGAGGCCAGCCTGGTCTACAGAGTAAGTTTAAGGACAACCAGGATTATACAAAGAAACCCTGTCTCAAAAAAAAGAAAGAAAAAGACAAGAAAGAAAACAGCAACAAAAAGGCTAGAGCATCTACAGCCATACTACCCTGAAGGTACCCAGGCTCTTGAGACAAACTAGAGGACTGTGGGTTTTATATGGTGGTAAAGTGTGTCTGTGTTCTCGCTCTAAAATTATGAAAGTTAACTTTAGAATTATTTTTATCTTAAGATATTTAGCTACTCTTGGCAAAATTGTTGCATTAAATTTTAAAATAACTTGAATATATGAAAAAGTAATATTAATATATATTGTAATATGTAATATATAAATTGATTACAATTATTACTTTCTAGAATGATCTTTGCTGAGTGTTCCCCTAACACGTGCCCCTGTGGTGAGCAGTGCTGTAACCAAAGGATACAGAGACATGAGTGGGTGCAGTGTCTGGAACGATTTCGAGCTGAGGAAAAAGGTTGGGGAATTAGAACCAAAGAGCCCCTAAAAGCTGGCCAATTCATCATTGAATACCTGGGGGAAGTTGTCAGCGAACAAGAATTCAGGTAAATAATGGTATTCCAATACAATGTTGAATCTGCAAGGCGAGGATGGAGAATCAACGATGGAAGCTTTACTGTTATTTTAATCTCTAATTAGTGAATTAGCATTGATGGTGAGAGTAGCTGCCTTCCAATTTAATCAGTAATTGGCTTTCGATTATTTCTCTCCTCAGGAACAGGATGATTGAACAGTATCATAATCACAGTGACCACTACTGTTTAAACCTGGATAGTGGAATGGTGATTGACAGTTACCGCATGGGAAACGAGGCCAGATTCATCAACCACAGCTGTGACCCAAATTGTGAAATGCAGAAATGGTAAGAAAGCATGAAAAGGGGAATCGAAGACCTATAATTATACCAGATCCTTCGGGCAGAGTAACTTTTGCTGTTCTTTGGGTTATCCTTACTACTCTCCCCAGAAAAATAAAGCAATCGTGGGGACACTGACCCCGGTCCTTACTGAATGCTTACTGTGTGCTAGAAACTACTTTATGGATGTGTCATTTTGTTCAACTAGGTTATACTGCAAACTTACTACCTCTCTAATGGATTTGTCAAAAAAACGTGAAATGTGAGATTCCTTTATTTAAATGGTTAAATCTGATTGGGAAAGAAAAGAATCAAAGAATGATTGAAGGGCTGGAGAATGCTTAGCAGTTAAGAACACATACTGCTGGACTGGAGAGATGGCTCAGCGGTTAAGAGCACTGACTGCTCTTCTGGAGGTCCTGAGTTCAATTCCCAGCATGTAGTGTAACAGGGATCCAGTGCCCTCTTCTGATGTCTGAATACAGCCACAGTGTACTCATATACATAAATAAATAAATCTTTAAAAAAAAAAAGAACACGTACTGCTTTCCCAGAGGACTGAGTTTGCACCTATAATTCCATCTCTGGGGAGATGTAAAACCTCTGGCCTCTGCTAGCAACTCCCCTCACATACACATACATATATGTGCACAGAAACACGTATATATACACATAACCTTTAAAGTAATAAAAAGAAACATGGGGGGACCTCCTTGCAGTCCTATCCTGTGCGGGGTGCTCAGTGGTTTGGAGCCACCTGCTCTTGCAGAGAACCTGAGCACCATGTGGGTAGCTCATGACTGCTGTAACTCCAGTTCCAGACGGTCTGATTCCTCTCACTTCCCCTAACAAGGTGATCTCAATTCCGAGAGCCCATGCGGTAGAAGAAGTGAACCAACTCCACAAGTTGTCCTCTGACCTACACACTCATCTATACACATACACATACTGGGCATGCGCACATGCATGCACTTACAATAAGAATAAATAATAGGATAGTATGCACAGCTTCTTTTTTCATGAATTTTAATAAATTAAAGTGTAATTCCCGTACATAAAAATACACAGGTTTTAAGTATGTATTAATTTTTTCAGTATATTCATCCATAAAACCCACATCCCTATGAAAACAAAACATAGCAAACATTCCTGGAAGGTGGGAGACTGGAGATGGAGATCATGATCAAGCACTTCCCTAGCAAGCCCAGAACCTCATCCCTACCTCTGCCAAGTGAGAATGAGGCCGGCCATAATGCTGTGCCTTCCCCAAACTGAGGCACACAGCCTCTGCAGCCTGCTTTGCAGCCTGAGCTCCTCGACAACAGCTTAGGCTGTTGTCGGGTATGAAACATGTCTCTTGGGGTTGGGGATTTAGCTCAGTGGTAGAGCGCTTGCCTAGCAAGCGCAAGGCCCTGGGTTCGGTCCCCAGCTCCGAAAAAAAGAAAAAAGAAGAAAAAAAAAAAGAAACATGTCTCTTACCTCTGTCTCCAAATGTTAGAATTGCATGTGTGAGTTACAACACCAGCTTACCCTTCTTCTCCCACAGCCAGCCTCCCCATCTTCTGAAACAAATTGTGATCTAGTTTCCATTATAATCTGCTTTAGGACACTGGGAGAGCTAAAGAAAACATCAGTTTCTTGCCTCCACAAAGAATGTACACTTACCAACACAACACAGACATACACCCCCACACACATGCACACATCTATAATCTTAGCTCTTGAGAACCTGAGAATACTGAGACTAAGGTCAGCCTGGACTACATAGTGAGACCTTTTTTTTTTTTTAAATGACTGAATAGATGGTTCAGTTAAGAGCATAACTCCCTGTCACTCCAGCTCCACAGTATCTGGCTTCTCCTCTTGTAGCATTCAAAGTACCAGGTATGCAAACAGTGCACATGCATACACGCAAGCCTTCGTGCATAAAATAAAAGAAAGAAACTGGAGGGCACATAGGTATGGTGATGCATGCCTTTAATCTCAGCAGTCAGTAGATCTTTTGTGACTTCCAGCCCACCCAGAGCTGTGTAGTGAGACACACACACACACCCCCCCACACACACACACACCAACCAAGGCTGCTTAGCTTGTAAAGATGCTTTCCACCAACCTAATACCCTAATGTTTGGTCCGTGTTGTCATGCGTCTACCTACATGGTAAAAAGAAAGAACCAAGTCCTGGGTCTCATCCTCCCTATGTCTGCAAACACATATGCATATGACTGCACACAATAAAGTATCTGAAAATAACAGTGAGATGACCTGGTATGACAGTTGACATCTTTTTTTGCTTGTTTAACATAAGGTCTCACTCTGTAACCCTGCCTATCCTGAGACTGCTGTAAACCAGCCTGTCCTAGAACTTACCAAGAGTCCCCTGCCTCTACCTCCTGAATCCTGGGATTAAAGGTGTGTCAGGATTCATCTTATAAATTCAACTCCTTTGTGGTTTTTCAAGAAAGGGCTTTTCTTTGTAGCTGGGGCTATCCTGGAACTCACTCTGCCTTGAACTCTCATATAGAAAAAGTTAGAGACAAGGGTAAATTCTTTCAAAAATACATTTTCTTAAAAATTACATAACTGGGGGTTGGGGATTTAGCTCAGTGGTAGAGCGCTTGCCTAGCAAGCACAAGGCCCTGGGTTCGGTCCCCAGCTCCGAAAAAAAGAAAAGAAAAAAAAAATTACATAACTGGAAACTCTAAATATATGCCCCAAGAAATTGCGTGTAGAAATTAAAATCATATACCAGAAGAAACTTGAGACCCATCTCTTCATTAATAACACTTAGACATACTTTTTGTTTTGTTTAATTCGGTGTTCTTTCTTTGTTCTTGAGACAGAATAGATAGGAGTCCCTGTAAACCCAGACTGACTTGAACTTTTCATTTACCTGAAGGTGACAAGGAGCTTGTCTTTGTTACTCATGTGTTTACTTGTTCCTCAGTCTACGTATTTATGCATACTGATGGCAGAGCACCTGTGGGTGCGATGGCACCACTTCGTAGACATCATTTCTCTCCTCTATGTCAGTCTTAGGAACTCCAGTCATCAGGCTTGACAACAATTGCCCCTACCCACTGAGCCATCTTGCCAATCTGGCCTTGAGCTTCTAGATCCTCCTATGTATAATTTAATGTCAAATTGAGTACAGGAAATAATGTCGCAAAAAGGGGAGTAGCAGCACTATTCTTAAAATCTAGGGCTATCATCATGGTGATATGGCTTATGGAGTAAAGGCACACTGCCTAACCTGAAGACCTTCATTCAATCTCTAGGACCTAAATTGTGGATGGAGAGTATCAGCTCCCCGAAGTTGTCCTCTGAGCTCTTCATGGTCCCTCCCCAACACACACTTACACACTCAGTAAGTGTAATAAAAACTGAAAGTAAATAACAATATTAAAGATAGCTGTTGCCAACAAGTTTTAATTCCCTGTTATCCTGAAAGACCTAACTAAATGTTGTGATGAGAAAAGAAAGAAATTAAATAGGATTAACAGACCTGTGAGCTCAGCAATTTGCATGGTATTCTTAGGAAAGCACTGTCTCAGACCCTCACCCACACGGTAGACTAGAAATAATCAAGGACTGAGATACAGTTCAGTCAGTATAGTGCTTGCCTAGGATGCACAAAGCCTTGGGTTGATCCCCAGCAACTCAAAACAGACACCGATGTCCAGTCCTGTAGTTCCAGCCCCCAGGATGTGGATGCAAGGGGATTAGAAGTTCCCAGTCTGGGCTGGAGAGATGGCTCAGTGCTCAGCAGTTGAGACTACTCACTGACTGCTCTTCCAGGGTCCAGGGTTTAAATCCCAGCACCCACATGACAGCTCACAACTGTTTGTAATTCCAAAATCTTACATTCTCACATACACCTGCATGCAGGCAAAATACCAATGCATATAAAATAAAGGTAAATTAAAAAACTGTTGGGCTGGTGAAATGGCTCAGTGGTTAAGAGCAGTGACTGCCCTTCCAGAGGTCCTGAGTTCAGTTCCCAGCAACCACATGGTGGCTCACAACCATCTGTAATGAGATCTGATGCCCTCTTCTGGTGTGTCTGAAGAGAGAGACAGTGTACTCATATACATGAAATAAAAAGAAAGTTCCAAGTCATTTATACCTGAGGCCACCCTGAGCTACATGGGGCCATTACTCTCAAAACAATTTTCACTCATCTGGACATGGTAGTGTATGCTTTTAATCCCAGCCTGACAAGAAGAGACAAGACTGGAGAGTTGAAAGCCAGGGTCTAGAGTGAGCAGTGGCTCAGTGGTAAGAACATTGGCTGCTCTTCCAAATGACCCGAGTTTGATTCCCAGCATCCATGTGGTGGCTCACAGCTACTTATAACCCCAGTCCCAAGGAATCTGACCCCCTCTTCTGGCCCCTTCAGGCAGCATGCAGACATGTAGCAAAACACCCATTCACATAAAAAAAATTTTTTTTTATTTTAAAAAAAAGAAAGATCACTAAAGAGCTGGCTCAGCAGCTAAGAGCACTGACTGTTCTTTCAGAGGACCCACGTCAATTCCCAGTACCCACATGGAGACTCACAACTGTCTGAAATTCCAGTTCCGGGGGATCTGATACCCTAACACAGACACACATGTAGTCAAAACACCAGTGCACATAAAAATAAATCGTTATATATAGAGAATTGAAAGCCAGAATCATCTGAATGAGACCCAGTCCAAAGTGATGTCACATGTGAATTTATACAGAGCAAATACAGAGGAAAACAAAAGATAAGCTGGATGAAGAAAATGGAAGGATTTGTCTTCTCAGATTTTAAGTCTTAATAAAAGGCTCCTGGGTAAGACGGTGCTTGGAGTAGAGGATGAATACGTAGATTCCAGACAGAGTCTAGTACTGTCACTTGGTTCATGGCAAAGCTGCTGCTCAGGGAGGATGATTTTCCAGCATTGTTCTACCCTAATCCACATGTGACCGTAAGGTTTCCAGCAAAGTGCACAGGATGTTTTCTTGGGTGTAGGACCAGTACAGATAATCTCAAAAGGAACTGACCACACTTTTTAAAATTGAATTTTTTCAACTTAATAAAATTAATATGTCTAAAGCCTAGTATGATGACACATGGCTATAATAAGGCAGAAGGATCACCATGATTTTGAGGCCAGACTGGCCTATGTAGTAAGACTGTCTCAAATATTCAATGGTGGATAGGTTAATTTCTAATCACTTAATAAGAGAAATTAGCTCAGATAACTCTAAGAACCACCAAAGTTTGATCTCAACCCTTGTCTTAGTTAGGGATATGATTGTTGTGGTGAAGCACCATAACCAAAAGCAGTGTGGGGAGGAAAGGGTTTATTTCTCTCAGAGTTAACGTGTAGCAGGTCATCATCAAAAGCAGTGAGGCCAGAAAACGTGTAGGGCAAGAAGCTGGAAGCAGGAGCTGATGCAGAGCCCATGCAGGGTGCTGCTTACTGACTGTTCCCCAAGCTTTTCTATAGAAAAAGGCTCAGCCTGCTTTTTTTTTATAGAACCCAAGGCTACCACCCACAATGGGCTGAGCCCTCCCCATTAGTCACTAATTACAAAAATGCCCTACATGCTTGCCTACATACAGCCTGATCTAAGAGAGGCATTTTCTTAATTGAAGCTCCATCATCTTAAAAGAACTTAGTTTGTGTCTAGTTACCATAAAACTATCCAGCACACCCTTGCAAACAAGGGTAGTTCTGTTCATCAAAAGAATACTGTTTAGGGACTCAGTCTAAATCTTTTCCAGAGACCCCTGTTCATTGACCAGCACCCACAGCAACTCACAACTATTTGTAGCTCCAATTCCAAGGCATCCAACACCTCACACAGACATGCGTGCAAGCAAAACACCAACTCACACAAAATAAAAATAAATCTTTTTTTTTTTTAAAGGGTAACACACCTACGTGGTAGTTTATAATAGTCTGTATATCCAGCTACAGGAAATACCTTTGCTGGCCTCCACAGGCACCTTACAAACAGCATCCATTCACATAGATACACTTAAGAAAAAATTAAGTTCAAATTTGAAGATTGCAAGATATGTGCTGCTAGTGTACACCTGTAATCTCAGTGCTTACGAGCCTGAGCAAGATGTGCAAGTTCCAGATACCAAATTAACCAGGTTACTAGAGGGGAGTAGGGGTAGGCAGTGGCTAACTCAGCAGACAGGTGTCTGTAAAGGACTTACAGTCAGAACCTGGGTTTAATTCCTACCCCCATGTGAAAGCTGGGCACCATGGTACACACCTATAATCTATCCCTATGTAGGAAGTAGAAACAGATATCTGTGGCTCACCAGTTAGGCAGTTTAGCCACTTGGTAAGTTTCAAGATCAATGAAAAGCCATTCAAAGAGTGAAGTGGCAAACAGTTGAGGAAAGACTGAGGATGTCGTGCTTTGGACTTCATGTGTGTGTACATATACATACACACAAAAAGAAATCATAAGCCTAAATAAAGGAAATGGGCCAGCAAGATGCCCCAGCAGGTAAAGGTGCTTGTTGCTAAACCTGAAAATGTGAGTTTGAGTCCTGATGCCCACATGTTGGAAGGAGAGAAGTGGCTCTCACTAGCTGACCCCTGAGGTACGCATGTTTATGGCACATGTGCATCTGCACACAGACATACACAAAACTACAGTAAATAAATACGGTAATGCATACTTGAAGGAGGGTATGTATTTATACGTTTATCTGAGAAAGTACATTTACCCAGATGCTATAAAATCAAGAAGACTATGCCTTTTCTTTAAAAAAATAAAAATAAGAACGGAAAGAAAAAGAAAAGGTATTACTTGTATGTGTGTTGAAATATGTATACGCTCACAGAGTTCAGAAGAGCGTCAAATTCTTTGAAGTTAAGCCGCCCGATTTTCATGCTGGGACCTGATCTTGGATGCCCTGGGTTAGTACCAAGTATTCCTCATCACTGAGCCATCTCTCTAGTTTCCCCGTTTTTTTAAACAAATGAAAGAATAAATACTGTGGAAAGGAAAGATAGGCTGAGATGGTAAACATAACCTGTCATCCTAATTCTCAAGAGATGGGGATAGACAGGTCAGGAGTTTGAAGTTCAAGGACAGTTCGACTGTGTCAAACCCTAATCAGACGAAAACTAAATGTGGATACAGATTTGATTTCAAGTTTTAAGACCTGTATCTGCCTTCCAAAGTGTCCAGAGTTAAGGACTAAGTGTTCATGAAATAGTGTAAAGCCAGCCAGGAGCGATGGCACATTAACCCCAGTGCTCAGGAGGCAGGAGCAGGCAGGTCTCTCGAGTTCTCGGCCACCTTCATACATACATAGTGAGAACCTGTCTCCAAAAACAGAGTGTAGAGCAATATGAATGCCTTCTAACTGCCAGTGAAGTGCCGATTGGTAAAACTTCTGTAAAGGCATCATTACTTCTCTTAAAGCCCAGCAACCCCATTCTACTCCTGGTAAAGATTACTGCCGTGTATCTGGTGGTGGTGGCACACACCTTTAATCCCAGCACGTGGGAGGCAGAGGGTGTGGATTTCTGAGTTCCAAACCAGGCTGCACAGAGAAACCCTGTCTTAAAAACAAATAAAACACACACGGGGGCGGGGGTGTCCCCTTAAAGTTTTATTATATATATTCAAGACATATATAGCTATCTCACCAGTCCTAACATCTGTGGAGACTGTTGAGAACAAGACTTCCAAAAGGCAAATGTAACTTGAAAGCTGAGGTGCAAGGCCATTTGATGGCTATAAGCAAGGACTTAAATCCATAATGAGCACTTGACATGGCCCTGGAGTACTGGAACTTAGGATGTAGACCTGACTAGCCTCAAAGTCACAGTGGCTCCAAACTTTGGCAAACCAAACAAAAGCGGATTATCTGGCAAAAGGTAATTTAGAACCATTAAGATGATAACATATTTAATGCCAAATTTGGAAGCAAGCTTCCCACAGATGTCATTGGGTGCAAAAGTCATGATGCTATACTCCTGTAGACGTAAACTAATGAGAAAGTAAGTTAAGATAGGATGGGAGCCATGTGCAGAAATATACACATGAAGTTCTGATGTGAGTTTTCTTTTTTGCAACAAAAACTCGCTATATATCTTAGAGTTACCTGAAAATCAAATGCTTTTCTGGGGTTGGGGATTTAGCTCAGTGGTAGAGCGCTTGCCTAGGAAGCGCAAGGCCCTGGGTTCAGTCCCCAGCTCCGAAAGAAAGAAAAGAAAAAAAAAAAAAAAAGAAAAGAAAAGCATTTTCACTCAATGCTTTTCACTCAATGCTTTTCACTTTAGACTCCAGGGTGCTTCAGGCAGGTAGCATTGCATCTTCCCTGAGGGGTTTACACCTATAGTTATACCTATAATCAGTAGCACAGTAGGTATGAAAGTGTACCTACTTTTCTACATCCTAAGGTACAATACTATATTCTTTTCCTGAATAGAAAACTATACAATATGTAAAGGTACAAACCAATGTATACAATTCAGGGTGACACTGAGTGAAAAGCACTAGGTATAAAAGTGTACATAGTGTGACCAGGATACAGGCACCATGGCTCAGTGGATAAAGGTATCTGTTGCCAAACCCAGGTTCAATTCATGAGGCCCACCTGGTAAAAGAAAAAACTAATTCCCACAAGCTATCCTCTGACCATCGTCAAATGTTGGCTGTGACGTTTGCATGCCACACATAGACATATGTGCGTATGTTTATACAGAGAGATCAATAAAATGTTTAAAAGATAGGTATGGTGACACACATTTTAACTCTGAGCACTTAGGAAAAAAGGTAGGAGGATAGCAAATCACAGGCCAGCCTGGGAGCTAAAAAGTGAGACTTTATCTCAAAAATAAACAAAACATAACAACAACAAAAAACTGTTGGCAAGGGCTGGGGAGATGGCTTAACCTCTAAGAGTACTTGCTGCTCTTAAAGGGAACTCAGTTCAGTTCCTAGCACCCATGTAGGGCAACTTAGAACAAGCTGTAAGACCAGCTACAGAAAGTGTTTTGTCCTGTTCTAACTTCTGTGGGTGCGTCCACCCTCTCCACAGAGCTGTATGCATACACTTTGAAATTTTCTTTAAGGACTAGAAAGATGGCAGTGTGGTTTAGAGCACTTGCTGCTCTTGCAGAGGACCTAGGTTCAATTCCCAGCACCCACATGACAGCTCACAACCATCTGTAACTCCAGTTCTAGGGGATCTGTGACACTTCTGACCTCCACAGATGCCAGGCGTGCACATGGTGCACAGACATATAGGTAAAACGTTATTTGAAGTGCAAAATAGGCAAAACTAATTCACAGTGAAATGAGAAAAATGTTGATTGTTGTGGCACGGGTCCTGATTTTGGAGCTATCTAAGATTACATAGGTAACAGTAAGAACTCAGCACGGTATAATTGAAGTTTTTTTGTTTTAGTTTTTTTTTTTTTTTTTTAATTTTTTATATATAAGTACACCATCACTGTCTCCAGACACGCCAGAAGAGGGCATCAGATTTCTTTACAGATGGTTGTGAGCCACCATGTGGTTGCTGGGAATTGAACTCAGGACCTCTGGAAGAGCAATCAGTGCTCTTAACCGCTGAGCCATCCCTCCAGCTGCCCCCCCCCTTTAAGATTTATTTATTTAATGTATATAAGAACATGGTTGCTGTCTTCAGACACAGCAGAAGAGGGCATCAGATCCCATTACATGTTGTTGCTGGGAATTGAACTCAGGACCTCAGGAAGAGCAGTCAGAGCTCTAACCACTAAGCCACCATCTCTCCAGCCCGTTTTAGTTTTTTGCTTTTTTGTTTTCGGAGCTGGGGACCGAACCCAGGGCCTTGTGCTTGCTAGGCAAGCGCTCTACCACTGAGCTAAATCCCCAACCCCTGTTTTAGTTTTTTATAGTGTGGATTTGTTTTGTTTCCTAAGGATTTGAACCTAGAGCCTCAACTGTACTAGGCAGTTCTCTTTTGTTTTTTTAGGCAGGGTCTTGTTTAGCCCAAACTGACCCCAAACTTTCGGTGTACAAGGTTGGTCCTGTACTCCCATCATCCTTCGCTACAGAATGATGCAGTTATAAGCAGGCGCCACCACTCTTTGGTGTTGGGCAGCGCTTTGTTGAGGGTTGCTTTGCTTCCTGCTGTGTTTTAGTTGTTGTTGATTGAGATGGTATAGTCACTGGGTAGTCTTTGGCCTGAGCTCCCAGTGTCCATGGTGGCGTTTATCTTCTATCCAGCACTCAAGAGACAAAGGCAAGGTATCTGTGGGTAAGGCCAGTCTAGCCTACCTGAAGAATTCAAGGAAACCAGAGCTACAAACCAGATCCTGTGGAGTGGAGGTTTTATGGCAGAAGGAGGATGCTCTCTGAAAAGCCAAACCTAGTGATGCCTGTTTATAATCTCACCACTAGGCAGGCTGAAGCAGGAGGATGAATTTGAAGCTTTGTAAAAGGACAAGGGGTAGAGCTATAGCTCAGCGAGTAAGAGTGGTTGACTAATATGTACAGAAGCCTGGCCGTGTTCAGTCACCAATATCAAATAAATCCTGTGTGGTAACATGGACCAGTCATCCTAATACCCGGGAGATGGAGGCAGGAGGATCAAAAGTTCAAGGTCGGGGTTGGGGATTTAGCTCAGCAGTAGTGCGCTTGCCTAGCAAGTGCAAGGCCCTGGGTTCGGTCCCCAGCTCCGAAAAAAAGAAAAAAGGAAAAAAAAAAAAGTTCAAGGTCATCCTTGGCTATCTCTTGAGTTTGAGGTCAACATAAGCTGCTACATGAGACCATGCCAAATAATAACAGTACTCAGCTGGGCAGCTCAAGACAAAATGACAGGTCTCTCTGTTTGAGGCCAGCCAGGGCTACAGAGTGAGAGGGACGGGGCAGGGATTCTGTACATGACCCTGGCTGATCTGGAACTCACTATGTTGACCAAGTTGGTCTCTTAAGTCACAAAGTCCTGTCTGCCTTCTGCTCCTGAGTGCTAAAATTAAAGGCTGGGTGGCAGTTGGTTCTCTTTAAAAAGGAAAGGAAATAAAAGGAAAAACCAAGGCTGGAGTTTGATGGTGGGGTGTTTACCTACCCCACTATGATAAGACGCATGGGGGCTGGGGATTTAGCTCAGTGGTAGAGCGCTTACCTAGGAAGCGCAAGGCCCTGGGTTCGGTCCCCAGCTCCGAAAAAAAGAACCAAAAAAAAAAAAAAAGGACGCATGATACCTTGTGATGAGAAATCCCAACTTTTCTTTCTGTTCTTAATTTTCTAAATAGGTCTGTTAACGGAGTGTACCGCATTGGATTGTATGCACTTAAGGATGTACCCGCTGGGACCGAGCTCACCTACGATTACAACTTTCATTCCTTCAATGTAGAAAAACAGGTAGGGATTTAAATTCAAGAGGGAGCCATTGAGAGCCAGTCAGCACTAGGAAAGACTGCTCTTGGATCTTTGATATACATTGTCTGAAACTGAAAACCACCGCACCCTGCTGTGTTCCTCAGTCAAGGCCTTTAGTGTCACTTCATCAGTCAAGTTTAGTCTTTCCTTTTTTTGGTTTCAGTTTTCATGATAGGGTCTTGCTATATAGCCCTAGCAAGCCTAGAACTTGCTATATATAGACCAGGCTGGCTTTATTTTGATCAGTTTTGATTGGTTTGATTGATTGGCTGATTGGTTTGAAACAGAAACCTTAGGTACCCTGATTTGCCTCTAGAGTGCTGAGGCCATAGGTGTGCGCCATCACTTCCCTGTTAGAATCAGTCCCTCCTCCCTGTCCTCTGAGCCTCCCCTTCCTTCAGTTTGGTTTATTTGAGGCAGGCTTCCCTCTGATATCCTCTGTTGTAGGGTGAACTCCAGAACTTCCTGCCTTCGTCTACCAAGTGCTTAGATTATAGACGTAAGCCACTAGAATAGACTTCAGTTGACTTGCATGCTTAATTTCTTAATTCATTCTTAACTTTGGAGATCCAATTGCTCAGACACCCTCTTTGAACTTGTAATGAGAAATGTACATGAACTGAGAACGGGACCCCCGTTGAAGGAATCAGAGAAAGGACTGAAAGAGCTGAAGGCTTGAGACCCCATACGAACAACAATGCCAACCAACCAGAGTTCCCAGGGACTAAGCCACTACCCAAAGACTATACATGGACTGACCCTGGGCTCCAACTGCATAGGTAGCAATGAATAGCCTAGTAAGAGCACCAGTGGAAGGGGAAGCCCTTGGTCCTGCCAAGGTTG
The DNA here is from genome assembly GCF_021556685.1 of Rattus norvegicus. Taxonomy (NCBI): domain Eukaryota; kingdom Metazoa; phylum Chordata; class Mammalia; order Rodentia; family Muridae; genus Rattus; species Rattus norvegicus. Next base: position 176,193,076 of record NC_141535.1, read on the forward strand.
GACCCCAGTGTACAGGATTGTTGTGGGGAGGGCGGTAATGGGGGAGGTAGGGAGGGGAACACTCATGTAGAAGGGGAAGGGGAGGGGTTAGGGGGATGTTGGCCTGGAAACCGGGAAAGGGAATACATTTGAAATGTAAATAAAAAATACCCAATTTACTAAAAATGGAAGAAAACAAGAGAGAAATGTACAAGGTTAAAAAAAAATTCTCTTTCTTTACAGCAACTTTGTAAATGTGGTTTTGAGAAGTGTCGAGGAATCATTGGAGGCAAAAGTCAACGAATGAATGGACTCCCTAGCCATAAAGGCAGCCAGCCTGCAAGCACACATAGAAAGTCTGCACGGTCGAAAGAAAAGCGGAAGTCCAAGCACAAGCTGAAGAAAAGGGTAAACCATGACCTCATGGCTTCCCTAAAGGCTGCCCTCAGTCCCCTGCAGGCACTTACTTAGTGGAGCAAGGCTTTTGTCTTAACCCCAGCTTTATAATTTCAGAGGCGATGTCTGATGGATTCTTCTTTTTTTCCCTGTGTTTTCACCCACATGAATTTTTAGAGAGGCCATCCCTCTGAAGAGCCCAGTGAAAACATCAACACCCCAACAAGATTGACTCCACAGTTACAGATGAAGCCAATGTCCAATAGAGAGAGGTAAAATGTTTTTTCATTACTGACTTCTTTTTAAATTGTGTGATCTGCTTGTCAACTTAAATATTCCTGAACTTGATGAAATTGGACTGCTGTCTACATGAAGTCTTAATCCAACTGTAGGTAAAAGTGTTTGCACGTTTGTTTTTGATTTTATACAAGGTCTCACTGTGTATTCCTGACAACTCACTTTGTAGATCAAGCTGGCCTCAAACTCAGAGATTCCCTTGCCTCCGCCTGTAAGTGCTGGGATTAAAAGTGCACACCACCACACGCAGCTGTGTGTGAGTTCCTAGAACTTAGACTTTGAGAAGATCCAGGTTCGATTCTCAGCATCCACCTGGCCGCTCAAGCCATCTGACACCATCTCCTGCACCAGGCATGCATGTGCTGCACAGGCTAAAAACAAACAAAAAACCCACAAGAACCTCATACATATAAGTAGAATAAAAAATTAAAAAGTGAAGAGCATTTTTCTGTCTGTAGTTTGTAATTTTGGAGTTGTAATTGTTTATAACTACAGCTCCACAGAACCTGACAGCCTTTTCTGGTCACCACAGTTTCTGTACATACATAACATACACTCTCACACATGTACATACATAAATACAATTTTAAAAATTAATCAAACAAAAGGTAGGCTTGAGTCATACTTGGCTATTCACCTTTAATGCCAAGAGGCAGAGGCAGACAGATCTCTATGAGTTGAAGGCCAGTCTGAATTTTGACTCTGTCTCCCAAAAAGAAAGAAAGAAAAACTAACAAACTAAGCTTGAGGCTAGAGAGATTGCTCAGCAATTAAGAGCACTTGTTTATTCTGATAAGAACTGTCTTCATCAAACGGAAACAAGAAAGCCAGTCAGATGGCTGGATGGTTAGAATACTTTCTGATGACCTAGTTTTGATCTTTGGGGCTCATATCATATAAGAAGAGAACGAAGTCTCATTTGTGTGCCATTGCACCCTAACCCTCCTCACCCAAACCCAAACATGACGATGATGATGACAATGATGACCATAAATAAGAGGGGGTTTTTGTTGTTATTCTACGTAATAACTATGCCTAGGGACACGAGCCTGTAATCTCAGAACTTGGGAGGTATAGGCAGGAGTATAAAAACTCAAAGGTCAGGGCTGTGGAAGTGACTCAGCAGAAAAAGGCACTTGCCTGGTGACCTAAGTTAGACTCCCCAGAACCCATATATAAAAGCCTAGGGAGAGGACTGAGTCCACAAAGCTATCCTCTGACCTCCAAATGCTTGCTGTGGGGCTGGAGAGATGGCTCAGCGGTTAAGAGCACTGACTGCTCTTCTAGAGGTCCTGAGTTCAATTCCCAGCAACCACATGGTGGCTCATAACCACCTATAATAAGATCTGATGCCCTTGTCTGTCATATATATGCAGAACACTGTGTATGTAATAAATAAATAAATAAAAAATTGATCTAAAAAAAATTTTTTTAAAGATGCTTGCTGTGGCCCTTATGCTACCTACACACATATCACGAAAGCATGCACATCATCATCATCACCACCACCACCACCACCACCCCCATCATCATCATCATCATCATCATCATCATCATCATCATCATCATCATTTTTATTTAAGTGGAGCTGAAAGGGCAAGAGCCATGACTGGTAGTTTTAGAACACTTGCTGCTTTTCCAGAGGGCCGGAGTTTAGTTCTTAGCACCCATGTTGGGCAACTGATAGCCATGAGATTCACAGCTAACTATAACCTTAGCTCTGGGGTATTCATTGACCTCTTCTAATCTCCTTGGCACTTGTACAGGTATGCATAAAAATAAATCTTTTTTTAAAATATAAGAATAAAATCTAAAATGAGCAGAAAAGCTGTGTCAGAAATTAAAAGTAAGTACTACTGTTGTACAGGACCCAGTTTGTTTCGGGGCACCCAATAACTCTGGCCTTTTTCAGCAACAGCACACTATGACATATGTATACACACTTCATTAAAAACCAGTGAACACTGAAGAGGCAACAGAGATAGCACAGTGGTTAGAGTGTCATGCAATAACTCACAAATGTCTTTACCTAGTTCCAGAAGTTCCGGTACCCTCTTCTGACCTCCATGAGCACTGCATTTATACATTACACATATATACATGCAGGCAAAAACATTCAAAGAAATAAATAACAGATCCTGGTACTTTGGAGGCAGAGACCAGCAGATACCTGTGAGTTCCAGGCTAGCCTTGGTTCGTAGAAAGTACCAAGCTCAGTCAGAGGTATAATGAGACCCGGTCTCAAAATAAATTTATGGGGTTGGGGATTTAGCTCAGTGGTAGAGCACTTGCCTAGCAAGCGCAAAGCCCTGGGTTCGGTCCCCAGCTCCGAAATAAAGAAAAGAAAAAGATAAATAAATAAATTTATGAGTAAATGAATATTTTTGGGGTTGGGGATTTAGCTCAGTGGTAGAGCGCTTGCCTAGCAAGTACAAGGCCCTGGGTTCGGTCCCCAGCTCTGAAAAAAAGAAAAGAAAAAAATAAATAAATAAATTTATGAGTAAATGAATATTTTTGGGGTTGGGGATTTAGCTCAGTGGTAGAGCGCTTGCCTAGCAAGTGCAAGGCCCTGGGTTCGGTCCCCAGCTCTGAAAAAAAGGAAAAAAAATGAATATTTTTAAAGACAAAACCACACAATTTGTACAAATACGTGGATGTTCTGGTATACTTGTATATTCTCAGTACTTGGGAGCCAAAAAATGAAAGGTTACAAGATTTGAATCCGGCCTAGACTGTAACGGTGAATTCAGGGCCCTAAACAGAACAAGATTTGTACAAACAAACACTCCGTAAATCTCTGCTGTTATTGCCACACGCTGTAGCCCAGGCAGGCTTTCACGTCTGAACCTTCTTTGTCAGCCTCCTGACTACTGGGATGGCCATATGAGCTGTTGGTACTCAGATCTGCCACTGCCTACCCTAGTTACTGTTGTCCTTGCCTACCGACATCTCTTAACAGCAGTTTATGGCATGTAGACACATAATAGAGTCTTACGGCTTAGTAAGAAACACCGTTCTCTTTTCTTTCAGGAACTTTGTGTTAAAGCATCATGTGTTCTTGGTCCGAAACTGGGAGAAGATCCATCAGAAGCAGGAGGAAGTAAAGCACAGCCGTGACATCCACTCCACATCCCTGTACACCCGATGGAATGGCATCTGTAGAGACGATGGGAACATTAAGTCTGGTAAGGCATGGGAGGCTTACTATTTGTTGTTTTGTCTTATGAGACAGGGTTTCACTGTGTAGCCCTGGCTAACCTGGGAACTCTGTAGACCAAACTGGCCTCGAACACACATAGACCAGCTACCTACCTCTGCTTCACAAATTCTGGGAATAAACTCTTTCACCACCATTGCCTGGTTGGAAAGACTACATGATGATATCCTGTTGTAGCTCCCAGGTTTTTTTTTTTCTAATGTGTGTGTGGGTGCAAGAGTCAAGGCATGTATGCCACACACTGTGAAGACTAGAGGACTAAACACTTTATTCTAAGACTCCTTTTATTTGTGTGGACCAGAACAATGATGCCAAATGCATTATAAGGAGTTGGGGATTTAGCTCAGTGGTAGAGCGCTTGCCTAGCAAGGACAAGGCCCTGGGTTCGGTCCCCAGCTCTGAAAAAAACAAAAAACAAAAAACAAATGCATTATGAGGAGAAATAAAAAACATTACTATAAATTCATATACTTGGGGTTGGGGATTTAGCTCAGTGGTAGAGCACTTACCTAGCAAGCGCAAGGCCCTGGGTTCAGTCCCCAGCTCCGAAAAAAAAAAAAATTCAAATACTTTTTTTCCCATATTCAAATAAGTACTATATATACAAAAGCATTTGGTTTCCTTTTTAAGTGACTATTAGAAACAGCTTTCATTATTTGAGCTGGTATCCAAAACAGAAGAGAGACGGAGAGAGAGGGGTGTGTGTGTGTGTGTGTGTGTGTGTGTGTGTGTGTGTGTGTGTGTGTGTGTGTGTGTGTGTGTGTGTGTGTGTGTGTGTGTGTGTGTTCGTTCGTTCGTTCGTTCGTTCGTTCGAGGCTGGATCTCACTGTGTAACTCTGGTACTCACCATATAGACCAGGCTGTTGTTTTGTTTTGTTTTCCTTTTTCTTTCTTTTTTTTTTTCTTTCTTTTTTCTTTTTCTTTTTCTTTTTTTCAGAGCTGGGGACCAAACTCAGGGCCTTGTGCTTGCTAGGCAAGCGCTCTACCACTGAGCTAAATCCCCAACCCCTTGTTTTGTTTTTTTGAGACAGGAATTGTCTGTTTAGCCCCAGCTATCCTGGGAATTCGGTCTGTAGACCAGTCAAACCTTGAACTCAAAGCAAAACACTTACCTCTCTCAAAAGTTCCCAGATTAATGAAACTGTTACAGAGCAGTGAGAGAACGAGGCAGGCATATCCCCATCACTTTAATGCCACCCTGGACCACAGAGTAAGCCCTTGTCGCAAATAAATAAGAAACTTGTTTAGAGAGTACTTTGTTTCTTGTTTTGGACTTACTGAGAGGTCAACTTGTTCTTGAACTTGCTGTATAGCTCAGGATGACCTAGAACACTCATTCCTCCTCCTGGGCCTCCATAATGCTAGGATACAGGTATGCTGTCTTGCTTGCCTTTTGGTAAATTTTTGTTGTTGTTTAGAGAAAGAAGGTGGGACACTTGGAGATGTGGCACAACATGACTGTGGAGGCTAGAGACAACTTGTGGAAGGAAGTCTGTTCTCTTTCCAAACCTTGTGGGTCCTGTGGTTCAAACTCAGGCCATTGGTCTCTGCACTAAGCATCTTTACCCATTTAGCAATCTCACCAGCCCAGAGAAAATTGGATTTTCCCAGAATTGTAAATCCTTTCAGCAATTTGGTGGTTAGAATCTCTTTGAAGTTACAAACCAAACAGATAAGATCTTACAGTCATTTCACTGAATACACACATGGTGCACTGCCCTACTCTTGCCTTCTTACTCAAAGAATTAGAGGCTCGCATGGATTTTCAAAGTGGCAGGTCCTTAAAGCAAATGGTAGAGTAGGGGAGGTTACTCTCAAGGGTGCCATCCAGCTTCCCAAGTGACGCTTTCTCAAGTGCTCAGCCTCCTTCCTAGAGCCCGGAAAATAGAAGTTTGGTTGGGAGGGTCCTAGTTTGAGGACATTCTCTATGTTAACATAGATCAAGACAGATCGAAGTATAGAACCGTATTTTTATCACGTGCCCCTTCCTGTATGCATCCCATTTTAATCCTGCACACCTCCCATTGTGCATAGGCATAATGTGATAAGTAGGGGATCCTCCCCTCCCCAAAAAAAAGTTCACTTTAAGGATACATTTTGTGGGAGGACCTGAGTTCAATTCCCAGCAACCACATGGTGGCTCACAGCCATCTATAATGGGATCTGATGCCCTCTTCTGGTGTCTGAAGACAGTCACAGTGTATTCACATTTAAAAAAAAAAAAAAAAGGGTACATTTTATATTGCTGAGCATGCATTCAAAACTAATTTAGGCCAGATCAGCCTACTTACTCATAAGTGGAGTATAATTTAAGAAAATCTTAAGTTTGTTGTTTTTTAGTGGAAGGACAAACGTATTCCATTGTTCAGAGAGTGGGTGTTTATGCAGCTCCATGTCGGTAAGGATTCCCATCTTACAAGTTGCTAGGTAATTTGTTCAGAAAGGGATGTGCAAGAATAACATCAGTTGTTAGAACACCATGTGTGCCCAACTAAAGGAGTTCCACATTGCTAACCCGTCCCTGTGATTGCTTCCACACCGAATAGATGAACATGAAGGCCTCATGTGACGGCACATTCTTGTAGTCCCAGTGTTCAGAAAGCTGAACAGAAATAAGCACTTCTGGGGCTGGGGATTTAGCTCAGTGGTAGAGCGCTTACCTAGGAAGCGCAAGGCCCTGGGTTCGGTCCCCAGCTCCGAAAAAAAGAACCAAAAAAAAAAAAAAAAAGAAATAAGCACTTCTGTGTAACACAACCAAAGCAATGTAGTACAACGCACATTGCCTGTTCTTAAATGAACACACATTCATACACACACACACACACACACACACACACACACACACACACACACACACACACACATACTCACTCCTGTGGGCCATAGTCCTGCTCATATGCATTTAGCAGCACCGCAAAAACATGAGCAAGAGTGTTTCCTGCAGCCTAGACTCACTCATGAATTCATGTAAAGATGTTTAGTTTACATTTAAGTGTGGAAGTGTGAGTCTAATCATATACCATGAAGCTGGAGTTAGAGGAAGTTCTGAGCCACCTGATATGGGAGCTGGTAATAAAACTCAAGTCCTCGGGGTTGGGGATTTGGCTCAGTGGCAGAGCGCTTGCCTAGGAAGCGCAAGGCCCTGGGTTCGGTCCCCAGCTCCGAAAAAAAGAACCAAAAAAAAAAAAAAACTCAAGTCCTCAAGAGCACTACACACCTGTTTAATTGCTGAGTGACTTTTAAAGAAAAAACAAAAACCAAAAAAGTGGTTATATAAGGAGGGCGGGGTGGGTCAGGCTCATTTTAAACTGCATACCTGCAGCTACTGCACAGTGGAGCATTTACCACTACAGAAACTCTAGTGTTTTCTGGTTCTTCTCTAATTCTACTTAATATTCTCCAGGAAAAAAAAATTATAGGAGTCAACTGGAAAAGAAAAGGATATATCAAATTAATCTCCTAAAATTGCTTTTCACCATTTTGCAGATGTCTTCATGACCCAGTTCTCTGCCCTGCAGACAGCGAGATCTGTTCGCACAAGACGCTTGGCAGCTGCAGAGGAGAACCTGGAAGTGGCTCGGGCAGCACGCCTGGCCCAGATCTTCAAAGAGATCTGCGATGGCATCATCTCCTACAAAGGTGCGCTTGCCACTCGCCCTCCTGAGAACAGGCAATGCTGTGGGAGTATGGATTGGTTCTACCTTTTGTTAATGTTAGATGAGAGAATTCAACATTTGTCTCTAAATTATTTTTAGGTTTTGGTTTGTTTTATGTGTGGGGAAAGTGTTGCCTGCATGTTTCTGTGAACCACATGTATGCCTAATGCCCGGTGGCAGAGAACAGAAAAGGACATCAGATCCCCTGGAATTTGATTTACAAATGGTTGTGAGCTACCCTGTGTGTGCTGGGAATCCTCTTGAAAGACCAGCTAGTTCTCCCAATTGTTGAGTCTCTTCATCCCCTTTTACTTCTTTAAAACAGTTGTGTGTTGGGAGGGAGGGTTTGTCTATGTGAATGCAGTGCTCATGGGGGTCGGAAGAGAGCACCAGATCACCTGGAGCTGGAGTAAACAGGCCTCTGTGAGCTCACTAATATGCCTAGTAGGAGTTGAACTCAGGCTTCTCCTAATTCAGGCAAGTTCTCTTAATTACTGAGCTGTCCTTCCTGCCCCTCATACCTGTTGTCAGAGATAAAAAATTATAAAGCAAATAACCTCTAGTCTTGTGCATATCAATTTTGAGTTTATTATTTATAATTAAGGGGAATGTATTTTGTCAATAACATATTTAGCTAGAGGATTGTAATTTCTGTGGATGAGATAATATTACAGTTTAAAATTATAAGTGTAGTAGCATGTTCCTTTCCCAGCACTAGTAAGGGTTGCTGTAAGCATCATCATTATGGCCACAGCTTGGTTGTTGTTTTCTTAAGATTTATTTATTTCTATTTATGAGTACACTATAGCTGTCTTCAGACACACCAGAAGAGGGCATCAGATCTCATTACAGATGGTTGTGAGCCACCATGTGGTTGTTGGGAATTGAACTCAGGACCTCTGGAAGAGCAGTCAGTGCTCTTAAACTCTGAGCCATCTCTCCAGCCCTATTTTTATTTTATATGCATTGGTGTGTTTGCCTGCATGTATGTCTGTGTGAGGACAACAGGTCCCCTGGAACTGGAGTTACACACAGTTGTGAGCTCCCTTGTGGGTGCTCAGAATTGAATCCAGATCCTCTTGAAGAGCTGCCAGTGGTCTTAGCTGTTGAACTATCTCTCCAGCCCCCACCTTTTCTAAGATGTCTTTTGAGCACAATCATGAATGAATAAGCAGTTATAAATTGGGGCTAAATATTTTTGCAGTATAAGTAACTTTCTGATCAGAAAATTAGGGGTATTTAAAAATGAAAGATTTTTGGGCTTAGACAATAACTCAGAGGATAATGGTGCTTGCCACCAAGCCTGACAATTAGAGTTTTGACTCTCCCTAACCATTGTAGGAGAGAACTGATTTATTAGATAATGAGGACCTGGGTTGGATCCCAGCATTCACATAGCAGTTCACAACTGTCTGTAACTTCATTTCCAGGGAATCGCTTTCAGAAACATCGGGCATACATGTGGTACACAGATGCACATGCAGGCAAAACATCCAGACACATACAAGTAAATAAAATTTTAAAAAGAGAAATGAGGGCTGGAGAGATGGCTCAGTGGTTAAGAGCAGTGACTGTTCTTCCAGAGGTCCTGAGTTCAAATCCCAGCAACCACATGGTGGCTCACAACCATCTGTAAAGAGATCTGGTGCCCTCTTCTGGTGTGTCTGAAGACAGCTACAGTGTACTCATATATAATAAATAAATAAATCTTAAAAAAAAAAAAAGAGAGAGAGAGAGAAATGAACTATGAAACTGTGAAACATTTTGTTATACTCGTGGCTTTTTTTAAATTGTTATTTTGTGTGGGGGTGTTTTGTATGTATTTGTGTATATATGTATGTATGCATGCATACCACATGCACCCTGGTGCTCCTGTAGGCTACAAGGGGGTGTTGGAATGCTCTGAAACTGCAGGTCTGGTTGTAAGAGCAGCCAATGAATGCTTATAACCACTGAGCTATCTTTCCAGCTCCACGTTTATAGCTTCTTATAATTGGTTTTGGTTTATTTGTCTTACTTCCTGTCCTTACATTTTGAGAGTTTGTTCTGGTTAGTTTGTTTTGTCAATCTCCCTATCTTTTATATTTTGTTGGCTTTTTGGAGTTTTCCTTTCTTTTAAATTATTCTGTTTATTTACATTCCTTTCTTAACCCCAAGGGTGTAGAAAAGGGAACTAAACTGGCTGGTAAGCCTGACTGCTGAGACCCTGAGCTGTCTTAACAACACCAAAAGTGACTTTAGGTATAAATTTTGTCACCCCTTTAATCCCAGCACTTAGGCAGAACAGGTGAATCAAGAGCCTGCTGTCCAAAGAGTTCCAAGACTACACAGAGAAACCCTGTCTCAGAAAAAAACAAATAAAAGATGTGGGGGTTTTGGCCCATTGTGGTTCTTTAGTCCCAGCATTTAGGAGTCAGAGGCCAGTGGACCTTGGTGAGTTTGAGGTCAGCCCGCTGTCATAGTATCCTCCAGGCCTGCTGGGGCTGCATAGTAAGACCCTGTCTGCTGCGTCCCTGGAAGGGGGCGCTTCCCTTTCTCCCACGCCTACCGTGGAGCTGCTTTCCATCACTGCATGCTAAGCACCTTTTCTCCCTCCAGGGTCGCCCTCAGAAATGAGATATCAAATCAGAGTCCTTCACTGAATGCTGTGTGTATCACACATAACTGAATGAAAAAATAAATTCTAGCAAATATTTGCTACATTATTCAGTCAAATCCACACCAATAGGAATCTCAATTATGGACAATTATGAGGCTGGAAAACATATTTGGATGTGGTAATCTTTTTGTTCTAAAAAGATTTAGCATCCCAATGCACACAAGTGGTACACATTATCATGCCCATCAAAATAAATAAATATTTAAAATAAAAAGGTTGGGCTGGGGCTGGAGAGATGGCTCAGTGGTTAAGAGCACCTGACTGCTCTTCCAGAGGTCCTGAGTTCAAATCCCAGTAACCACATGGTGGCTCACAACCATCTGTAAAGAGATCTGATGCCCTCTTCTGGTGTATCTGAAGACAGCTACAGTGTACTCATGTAAATAAAATATTTAAAAATAAAATAAAGGGGTTGGGGATTTAGCTCAGTGGTAGAGCGCTTGCCTAGCAAGCGCAAGGCCCTGGGTTCGGTCCCCAGCTCAAGAAAAAGAAAAAGAAAATAAAAATATTTGTCACCCTGTAACAGGTTTAGTACATGAATGAGAAACTCAAATTCCTCTTTGCTTTCATAGTCCTTTGAAAGTAGCAGGCATGTGATCAGAATTTTCCCTAAACAGCCTAGCTATTTTCAGTATTTACAGCTCACATTCTTCATGAGAAATAACTCGATAGTTAAGAGTACTGGCTGGTCTTTAACGAGTCTCAGGTTGCATTACTCAGAGCACTGCATACATGTAGAGTACAGACATGAAGCTAGGCAAACACTCATACACATAAAAGTATCTCCACAAAGAAAAGAGAGGATGTTTGTCAGCTGGAGCCTCCTGCTGCAGGTACAGGACTGACTCAGTTCTATCCCCAGCACCCCTTGAAAAATGGATAAAGAAAAAGTCTCTTTTTTTCTCTCTCTCTCTCTCTTTTTGAAACAATGTAACATCGTCAAACTCTCACCATCCTTGGCAGCTCCTGGAGTGCCTGGATCATCACATTTAGGCAAGAAAAATAAAGTTTAATAAAATAAAACAAGCCAGCTGTGCTGGTAGGTGGTTGTAATTCTAGCTACTCTTTTCACCCATGAGTTCTAGACCAATCTAAACAACAAAACAAGACCTCCATCTCAAGTAAAAAGAGGGAGAGGGGGAGGGGTTGGGGATTTAGCTCAGTGATAGAGCGCTTGCCTAGAAAGCGCAAGGCCCTGGGTTCGGTCCCCAGCTCCAAAAAAAAGAAAAAAGAAGAAGAAGAAAAAGAAGGAGAAGGAGAAGGAGAAGAAGGAGAAGGAGAAGGAGAAGAAGAAGAAGAAGAAGAAGAAGAAGAAGAAGAAGAAGAAGAAGAAGAAGAAGAAGAAGAAGAAGAAGAAGAAGAAGAAGAAGAAGAAGAAGAAGAAGAAAGAGGGAGAGGGCGATTCAGACTAATGATCACTGTCGTCTTTTAAACATATGTACTAAATCTGTGTTCTTTTGCAGATTCTTCCCAACAAGCTCTTGCAGCTCCACTGTTGAATCTTCCCCCAAAGAAAAAGTACGTGTACTTTCTGACAGCCTTGTAGAGCTCAGAAAAGCAGTCGGTGCAGCAGTGTAATAGCCTGCTTTGTGTTCCAGAAATGCTGACTATTATGAGAAGATCTCTGACCCGCTGGATCTCAGCACCATAGAGAAGCAGATCCTCACTGGATACTACAAAACCGTGGAAGCTTTTGATGCCGACATGCTTAAGGTCTTTCGAAATGCTGAGGTATTTACTCACTTCATTTAGAAATTTAACAAGTTTGGTCTTATGCGAGTTACTTTAAGTTTGTTTATTGGGAAAGGCAGTAATCTCTTCTCATTACTACATTTGTTTAATTGGTTTAATTGTGTATATATGTCACTTTGTGCTCCCAGCAGGTCACACTCCCAGCCGTCTGCCAGAGCCTTCTGGATTTGAGAATGAAATGCAAGCATGCGCACATGCTCATGCTCACACACACCAGTTAAATTTTGACTTGCCATGACTAGCTCAAAGGCTGGGCACTTCTAAACCTTCTGCTAGCAAATGCAGCACACACACACACACACACACACACACACACACACACCCCCAGTACTCTTAAGACTCCTAAACTGGGCTGGAGAGATGGCTCAGCGGTTAAGAGCACTGACTGCTCTTCCAGAGGTCCTGAGTTCAGTTCCCAGCAACCACATGGTGGCTCACAACCATCTGTAATCAGGTCTGGTGCCCTCTTCTGGCCTGCAGGCATACATGCAGGCAGAAAGCTGTATGATGTATACATAATAAATAAATAAGTTAAAAAAAAAAGACTCCTAAACCTTCCCCTGCTACCCCAGGCCCAGTCAGGGAAGTGTCCAGTGGCTGCTCACCAGAATACTCACATGGCTGGTTGACTTTCTCTCCTGCAACTCCTGTGTCCCATCCTTCTCCCCCCATTCATGAAGATTGCCCTTCCTCTCTTTAAGCCCTCACAAATCTAAAGGTCTCACCTTAGTCTACCTGCCCAGCCATTGGCCGTTGGCTCTTTATTGATTGATCAAAAACCATTTGGAGACAAGGACCTTCAGAGTTTGGACATGAAGATTCCCAGATTAATTCAAAGCATTAGAACCAATCCCCAGCAATGTTGTGTGTATATATACATGTCACATCATGCTTGTGAAGGCATCAGTTCTTTCCTCCTGGCACCTGGGTCCCTAGGAGCAAACTCAGGTTGTCAGACTTGGCAGCCAATACCTTTACTTCCTGAGCCTCTCGTCAACATGGCAGTAATATTTTTATCAGTGTATATATATGCAACACATGTGTGCAGTGCCCACTGAGGTCAAAAGAGATTGTCAGGTGGTTGTGAGCCACCATGTAAAGTTGGGAACTGAACCTTCTGTGCAAGAGCACAGTACTGTTAACTACTGCAGACCCAAGACAAGGTATTTTCATTAAGTACTCTTTAGAATACGTATTATATTTTGCTACGTAATGTAAAATTCTGTTTATTAAAAATATTGTGGGGGTTGGGGATTTAGCTCAGTGGTAGAGCGCTTGCCTAGGAAGCGCAAGGCCCTGGGTTCAGTCCCCAGCTCCGAAAAAAAGAACCAAAAAAAAAAAAAAAATATTCTGGGGGTTGGGGATTTAGCTCAGTGGTAGAGGGGGGGTTCAGTCCCCAGCTCCAAAAAAAAGAACCAACAAAAAAAAATATTCTGGCCCTACCATCCAACAACCTGCCACCCCCTATTCAGACTGATGAGTCCTCCTGGCTGTCCCAAGCACCATTTCGGGTTCTTCTAGCATCACCACCATGAAGAAGGTGGTTCAGCAGCTCTGGCTAGAGCCTGGCTCAACACGTGAAGGTTTCCCAGGCAGTGGCAGACTTGAAACAGTTCTGTCTGCAGAATGCTCAGCATGATTCTGCTGACTGGAATGTCTTCAAGTACAGAATCCTTCAGACCCCAGAAAGTCTGCTCCTTTTTGTAGTTACATATCTTGAGGTTTCTCAAAACACTTTTCACGAACCAGTGTATATTCAAGTTCAAAGTCTGTACAAAAGCGTCTCTTTAACACGTACCATAATCTTCCAGTCAGGCCTTAACACCTACCTCTCTGGGTTTTCATGGGATTCTGTTTCACAAGGTTTAACGATTTTATATACACTGGCTTTAGCATACAATACAGCAGCTTACAAACAAAAAAGAAAAATATTCTGACCAAGTGTAGTGGTTAATTTCAGCACTTGGGAGGCAGATGTAGGTAGATCTCTTGAGGTCAAAGGCAGCCTGGTCTACATAGAGTTCCTTACAGTGAGCCCATCTTGGACAGAGGTGACAGGGTGGTTTCTCGATCAGCAAGATGACTCTTCAGTTAAAAGTCCTTACTGTGCAATTCTAACAACCTGAATTTATGCCCAGAGCGCACACTCTGCTAAGTCATTATCTGACCTCTACATGCATGCCATGGCATGTATGTGCACACGTGGCAATAATTTTTAATCAAAAGTTAGCTCAGTCAGTAAAAATACACGTGTTGCACAAGCATGAGGACCTCAGTTATCTTCAAAACATACATGAAATTACCAGGTAAGGCTAGATGGAGAGCCACATGCCTTTCATCCCAGCACATGCACCGGCACAGAAAACCCTGGAATGGATGATGGAGTCATTTCTCAAAAACCATATAATCTTTGTAAAACCCTACTTTTGCCCTGAACTTTTATATTATATAAATATTGTACCAATATATTTTGTATCTGAAAATATATTGGTACAATATATTGCTTTGTTCATGAAAATAAGTATGTATGAAGCCAAGCTTGGTGGCTCACTCCTGTAATCACTTGAAAGCCTGAAGCAACAAGGTCAGCTCAAGTTTGAGCCCAGACTGTATAAGAAGACCCTGCCTCCAAAAACAAGCCTAGGTATTACTATGTAGTGGGTAGAAAAGGAAATTCTCTGGCAAGTCTTTGAAATGCCCTGGAGAACAGAGGAGATGACTGCTGTAAATAGAGACGGAAAGACAAACTAAGAAAGGGTCATAAAGAGGTAAGAACGAGTAGAGCACTCTGAGTTATAGCATAGTTTCTATTAACACAGCTTCCACAGACACTTAGTATGTGCTCCAAGCATTTGCAAGACAAAGGTAAATGGAACATTTCTTTTTTTTTTTTTTTTGGAGCTGGGGACCGAACCCAGGGCCTTGTGCTTTCTAGGCAAATGCTCTACGGAACATTTCTATAATACATTTTGCTTACAACATTAATTAAAATTTAGTGATCACTTTGTATTTGATCTTAAGGCATAGTAAGGTTCTTGACAGAAATTTAGTAACAAAGCAATAGAAAAAAACAAAACAAATTAATTAAGATTCTAATTTTAATTCATTATAGTTCAACTTGTTAGCCAAAATGGAATAATAAAGAAAATCATGTTGCCTCTGCAGGTTTATTTTTAAACCAAAAGGAGAAAAAGCAAAAATGATTTCTTTCTTTTGTTTTCTTCAGAAGTATTATGGGCGTAAATCCCCGATTGGGAGAGATGTTTGCCGCTTAAGAAAAGCCTATTACAGTGCCCGGCATGAAGCTTCAGCTCAAATCGATGAGATTGTGGGAGAAACAGCCAGTGAGGCAGACAGCAGTGAGACCTCAGTGTCTGAGAAGGAAAACAGCCATGAGAAGGACGATGATGTGATCCGCTGCATCTGCGGCCTCTACAAGGATGAAGGCCTCATGATCCAGTGTGACAAGTGCATGGTGAGCGCTTCCTTGGGGTCAATCCTTGTGTTTATCTTGCTGTTCATCATATTGTCTTTCTCCTTTTTTTTTTTTTCTTTTCTTTTCTTTTTTTCGGAGCTGGGGACCGAACCCAGGGCCTTGCGCTTGCTAGGCAAGCACTCTACCACTGAGCTAAATCCCCAACCCCCTTTCTCCTTCTTTATCTTTCATTTACATCTTCCTTTCCTCTTTCTGTCCATTTTAATTGAACATTTCTCACAAAAAAAAGCTGCACATAGAAGGGTAGCCTTTGACCTAGAGCTTCACCTTGAAAGCATGAAGTAGCACATAGTATAAAGCATGATGCAGGTAGGTTCCAGTGTATGTGATAAGTTTGTTCACAGAGGGCTCCTACTGCAAGACTCTAGGCCTGGACTCAGCTTGTAGTGTCCTCCATTCCTGTACTCTGGTGTTTGATATGTTCATAGGTGAGGGCTATGACATCCCATTGTTGAAGAGGATAGCACCAAGTGAAGTCAAGTGGCAGTTCTTTGTGAGAATAAAGGTGTTAACAGGAGCTGCAGCATCATTAAAGTTACATAGCAACTGACAGTTTGATAGTATATTCATCTGCTTTTCTCTCCTCACCTCCCATTTTGTCTGTTCAGATCTATATATTAGCATTGATCTGAATAATTTCATTCATACACTGTGTTTTCCTCATTTGTTTCTAATGGACTCATATCCTTCTGGCATAACCCCTCTTTTACCTTGCCCTATCTGCTGCTGTATTGTTGTCACCATCATTGTCATGATCTCTCAGGACTTGCCTAAATGCCTTGTTAAGTGTGCCTGTTTCATAGGTGTGGCAGCACTGTGACTGCATGGGTGTGAACACAGACGTGGAGCACTACCTTTGTGAGCAGTGTGACCCCCGGCCCGTGGACAGGGTAAGCTTATCCATAGTTAAGAAACAGAATACTCAGGATCTATGAGAGAGGTAGTACTGTGGAAAGCCAGGCAGTGGGGGTGCATGCCTTTAATCTCCGCACTCTGGAGACAGGCAGGCTGATCCCTAAGGTGAAGGCTAGCCTGGTCTACAGAGCCGGTTCAAAGACAGCCAGTGCTACACAGAAAAACTATCAGGGGGAAGGGGTGGTGGGGGGAAAGGTGGGGGTGGTTACTATATACAACTAAGATTCATTTTATTTTATTTTGTTTTTTGAGATAGGAGCTCGCTGTGTAGCCCAGACTAACTTCAAATTCACTATCTTCTTTCCTTAACCTCTCAGTGGTAAAGACAGAGTTCTGAGCGCCCTTTGTATCAGGTAGTGTTTTGTTGAAAACAGCCTTTGCCCTCAGTGTTACTTACTGAAGTAAGAGTCAGTGACTTGTCCAAGTCAGTGGGTCCTGACCTTGGAACTGCTGTATTTGTGTATGGTCTTGGGCGGCCAGCTTGTCTCAATGGTTAAAATCTCTTGCAGCTGAGCCTCTCAACCTGAGTCCAAACCCAGGGATCCACAAGGTAGAGAGAACTTCCTGCACATTATCCTCTGACTCCACGCATGTGCCATGGCAAGAAGTGCCCTCACAGACATGCATGTACACACACACAGAGTCAGTAAATGTGTGATCTTGACTAAGTCACCTCCATAAAATGAAGGATTTAGGCAACCTTTCTTTTCTCTTTTTGGTTCTTCAAGACAGGTTTCCCTGTGTAGCTGTGGGTGTCCTTAAACTCACTCTGTAGACCAAGCTGGCCTCAAACTCAGAGACCTGTCTTGGGCGGTGTTCTTAATCGTATTAAGCTGGAAAATTTGCCGTGAGGGATGCAGTTTAGAATGTTTGGCTTCCCTGGCCTTGAACAGTAAATACCTGTAAGTGGGCTCCAGACAGAACTGTCAGACGTCCCCAGTGCATTGCACACACTCTCAGATGCTGCTGAGATTCCACAGCAGTCTTAGCGCTCATGTGTCATAGAGCATCGTCCCAGATACCCTGATGGGTTTGTCATCTCATTTCTCTGGATTCACAGACTAGTGGTTTCCATCTTTTATACATACCCGTGTGTGTGTGTGTGTGTGTGTGTGTGTGTGTGTGTGTGTGTGTGTGTGTGTGTGTACATATGTATTGTATTAAAATGACTTTAAAGTATTAGATGGAAATTTTAAGTTTTAATTTTTTTAAAAGATTTATTCATTTTATTATATATAAGTACACTGTATCTGTCTTCAGACACACCAGAAGAGGCATCAGATCTCTTTACAGATGGTTGTGAGCCACCATGTGGTTGCTGGGAATTGAACTCAGGACCTCTGGAAGAGCAGTCAGTGCTCTTAACTGCTGAGCCATCTCTCCAGCCCCTTAAGTTTTAATTCTTTTCCTCTCTTGAATTGAGATCATTAGGCCAAATGTAATACTTTCTCCATTGACTTTCTGCTCAGGAGGTACCCATGATCCCTAGACCCCACTATGCCCAGCCTGGGTGTGTCTACTTTATCTGTTTACTCCGAGATGATTTGCTGCTTCGTCAGGGTAAGTAAAAGGGCTCAAACCCCACTCTGTCTGTGTGTGTGTATGTGTGCACACTTGTGCATGCACTACTGAATTTCATTAGGATTGCCTGCATGAGCTTATGTGGCAGGATATATCATTTCTTTGTGGAAGGGAAGGTTACTATAGGCTGTATCCCTGAGGACTGTGACTCTGCACCCCACTTCTCTAGCACCCATTGTCAGTAGCTCTTCAGTGATGGTTGGGCCGTATAAGTCCCTTCCCTTGATTTGAGGACTTTTGTTTGGGGGTGGAGGTAGTGTTGTTTGTATCTTGTTTTGTTGTTACTGTTTTTTGACTTTTCAGACTGTAGATCAGGCCAGGTCTCAAACTCCTGTGTGTCCTCCTGCCCCCACCTCCCAAGTTTTGGAATGATAGGCATTTAGCTACTCTGCCTGGCTGATACTAGTTTCATTTCTGTCTACTTGCTTTTTGTTTGCTGTTCTGGTTATTGACCCAAAGCTTCAGGCAAGCTAGTCAAGTAACCTAGAACTGAGTTATTTCCAAAGTCTTTGTAGTAGTAGTAAATTTAAACCTAGTTGGTCAGGTGTGGTGGCACAATATCTTTAATCCCATCTGGAGGCAGAGCAGAGTGGATCTCTGAATTTGCAGCTACCCTGTTCTAGTGAGTTCCAGGCCAGCCAGGGCTGTGTAATAAGACCTGTCTCAAAGCAAAATTAAAAAAAAAAAAATACGGGGCTGGGGATTTAGCTCAGTGGTAGAGCGCTTACCTAGGAAGCGCAAGGCCCTGGGTTCGGTCCCCAGCTCCGAAAAAAAGAACCAAAAAAAAAAAAAAAAAAAAACTAATAAACCTAGTAAAAAGACACGAAAGTACAAAAAATAAAGAGATCATCTATAATTCTCAGTATAGAGTTGAAAATAGTTGACACATTGCTGGTTGGTGTTTTTGTTTTTTTTGTTTTTTTTTTCCGGAGCTGGGAACCGAACCCAGGGCCTTGCGCTTTCTAGGCAAGCGCTCTACCACTGAGCTAAATCCCCAACCCCTCACATTGCTGGTTTTACTTTCTCATGATTTCTTTTGTAATATTAGAGATTGAGCCTAGGTTCTTGCCCATTTAATTGCTGAACTGTCTCCCTTCCCTCCACCCCCACCTCCCCATATTATCATATTAGTCTATTCTCATATTAGACTCCTTCCGGATAGAAGGAGTTCTTATGGAATCCATCCGGAGGTCAATAATAATGTTTTCCTTTGTTCTGTACCTTTCTAGGTGATTGTGTGTACCTGATGAGGGACAGTCGGCGCACACCTGATGGCCACCCAGTCCGTCAGTCCTATAGACTGTTATCTCACATTAACCGAGATAAACTTGACATCTTTAGAATCGAGAAGCTTTGGAAGAATGAAAAGTAAGTGCTCCTTTCTCTCTCCTCCTTTCGCCGTATCCTCCCAGCAGAAAGATGCATGCTCTGGAGTCTTGCTAGTAGACTTAACTTTGCCCTTCTCTTGTTCCCTTTCTTTTTAAAGAGAAGAACGGTTTGCCTTTGGTCACCATTATTTCCGCCCCCATGAAACTCACCACTCTCCATCCCGTCGGTTCTATCACAATGAGCTATTTCGGGTGCCACTCTATGAGATCATTCCCTTGGAAGCTGTAGTTGGGACCTGCTGTGTGTTGGACCTTTATACGTACTGTAAAGGTAAGTGAATGATGAAGGCTTGTTATGAGGTAATCTTTAGGACTGGAGAGCTGGCTCAGCAGTTAAGAGCACTTGCTCTTCTTGCAGAGGACCCAGGTTCAGTTCCCAGCACCCACATGGCAGCTCAGAACCATCTGTAACTCAAGTCGTAGGGAATCCAGAACTTGCTGCTGGCTTCAGTTGGGTACCAGGCATATACATGGTACACTTACATATAGTAGACAGAGTATTCATATACATCAAAATAGATAAATCTAAAAGTCTTGGAAAGGATTCTCAAGTACTAACACCTATGAAACATCAGAGAGAACCATTCTTTTTCGATTTTTAAAATAGAATTTCTCTCTACTGTAGCCCTGGCTCTTCTGGAACTCCTTATAGACCAGGCTGACCTCTATTCAGAGTTCCACTTGCCTCTACCTCCCAAGTGCTGGGATTAAAGGTGTCGCCACCATCCCTGTCCCCTCTTTTCTTTTCTTGTCTTTTCTTTCTTTCTTCCTTTCTTTCTTTCTTCCTCTCTCTCTTTCTTTTAATAAACCACAGTTGGGGTTTAATAACAATGTTTCGCTATATTTAGTTATTTATTTATTCATTTTGCAAAGGATCTTACTGTGCAATCCTGGCCTGGAATTGACTGTGTAGACTAGGCTGACCTTGAACTCCAAAGTCAGATTTAGCTACCTCTGACATTGGAGTACTTAGATTAAAGGTCTGTGTGCACCACCACAGCCAGCTAATAAGGGTATTTTAATGTGTAAACACAAGGATTAAGAGAAAAAAAGGTACTCAGAAAGAGAAGGGTGTAAGCCCAGTGAACTAGACTGTTGAGGGGAGGGCGGCAATGGGGGGAGGGTTGGGAGGGGAACACCCATAAGGAAGGGGAGGGGGGAGGGGGATGTTTGCCCGGAAACCAAAGAATTATTATTAAATATTAAATAAATTAAAAAAAAAAAAAGAAAGAAATGTAAAAAAAAAAAAATTTCCAAGCCAGGCTTAGACTTCCTAGAGCTAATCTCCATCCTGAAGCTATCTAGGAGGCAAAGGTTGCTTCATTAGATTAAAAAAAATGTTCCCATCACATTTATAACTCAAGAAATTCCAAGGATTTTAGGATCTCTGTGCCAAGAACTTGGACAAAGACCAAAAAAAAAAAAAAAAGAGAGAAGGATGTAAGGTTCCCTGAGACTGTCCCTTTTATAGTACTTAGTCAACACCACCATCACCACCTTTTCTCTTCATATTAGTTTAGGAGATTGAACTCAGGTCAGCGGTTAAATATTGAGCCAGTTTTAAAATCTGGCTCCATCTCATTTTACTGCTTAAATTCTTGACCAAGCATAAGTTTTCTTAATTTGAAACAGGTTTTTGTGAGTTTTACAAAAGTCAAATAATCTACAGAAACTCTAATTTATAGCTAGCTTGATGTGTTTGTTGCCATGGTTAGTCAGAATGTAGCTACCTGTATCTTTATTCAGTGTCATAGAAGAAAATTTTATTACAGTAATAAATGTTCTGTTCTATACATCTCTCCATTTCAAAAAGAAGTATTCACTTCCAGTGTGCTGCCTCGTCTTTATGATGCCCTATCTCATAACTTCCCCACGAACCCTTCTGTCCCTCAGAAGGTTTGCTCAAAACCCTGCCACATTCAGTCCAGTTTCTGGGGTCCTTACAACCTTACCCCTTTCCGCAGCTGTGTTCCAGCTCTTGGATGCCAGTACTGTAAACTCTGCTTTCCTCTTCTGCAACCAGAGTGCTAAGCACTGCAGTTTCTCCTCCCAGTGGCTCCTTTTTTCTCTGAGGTAGATCTTATCCACTGGGCTGATTTTGGGAACAAAGGAATATCAGATTACTTATCCTTATTTTAGATCTTTTTGTAGTAGTTTGCTTTTTTTGGTTTTGTTTTGAGACTGGTAGGCCAGGCCTCTTTGACCTTGAACTCAAAGATCCTCCTGCCTCCTACAATTAAAGACACTCACCGCCCACCCCTCTAAGGCCTGGATCTACTCTATCTTTAATCCTGTAGCTTAAGTGTAGGCATTTGAGTGTGAATACTGGTGTGTTTGGGAGACTGAGGGAAGGTGTCAAACCCGTGTAGCTGGAGTTACAAACAATTATGAGAGTCCTCTCACCTGGGTACTGGGATCAAACTCCAGTCCTCTGTAAGAGCAGTATGCACTGAGCAAGTTCTCTGGCCTGGGAAGTCAGATTCTGTAACGGTGTTTGAATTTACAGGGAGACCCAAAGGAGTAAAGGAACAAGATGTATACATCTGTGATTATCGGCTTGACAAGTCAGCACACCTTTTTTACAAGATCCATCGGAATCGCTATCCTGTCTGCACCAAACCCTATGCCTTTGATCATTTCCCCAAGAAGCTCACTCCCAAAAGAGACTTCTCAGTAAGTTACCTTTGATTTTCTTCCGAGACAGGGTATCCCCACTTAGCTCAGCTGATCTTGAATTTTCAGTTCTCTTGCCTCTACCTCCTATGTGCTGGAATTACATACATAATACTTGAGGCCTCGCTATTTTTTTCTTTTTTTTTTTTTTTTTTTTTTTTTTTTTTTGGTTCTTTTTTTCGGAGCTGGGGACCGAACCCAGGGCCTTGCGCTTCCTAGGTAAGCGCTCTACCACTGAGCTAAATCCCCAACCCCTCTTTTTTTTTTTTTTTTTTTTTTTTTTTTTTTTTTTAATGGTAGTGTACAAGCGCAGGTAAGAAAGCCAGAGGAGACTGGCTTGCCTGTTCTACCCTCCACCATAAGCCCTTGAGACAGAGTCTTTTATTATACCTGATGCTAACAGCCAGCAAACTCCAGTGACCCTACACCCAGCACTTGCTTGTGTGATGAATACTCCTATCAGCCTAGTATTCTCCTTGTCCCTCTCCTCCTTCCTTTCTTCATATGAGTTGAAGTCCAGCCTCGTTTACATAGCAAGTTCTAGACCAGTAAGGGCTACATAGTGAGACCATGTCTCAATAAATGTTTATGAGGAATAGTTACTCTAAAAGTAATCTTTTTCTGTTTCTGAAACAGGGTCTTACTATAGTCCAGGCTTGCCTCACAGCCACCATGTAACCTAGGCCTACCTTGTGCTCCAAGCAATCTTAACTCTTCAGAACTCTTTGATGCTTTGTTTTTCTTATGTATAAATGAAAAATATAAGACACGGCTGGGTGTGAAGACAGACAGCATTAATCCCAGTCCTTTCTGCAGATGCAGAAGCAGGTGTAATTTTTGAGGCCAGCATGGCTTGTATAGCAAGTTCTAGGCCAGCTAGGTCTCCATAAGACATGGGAGCTGACAAAATGGCTCAGAGGATAAAGGCACTTGCCTCAGAGCATGAAAACCTGCGTTTGATCCCACAGCCCACATAGTAAGAGAGAACCCTTCATGAATTAGCCGTGGTGCTTGTACACCCAAACATATTGTGATGAAGTAAGGAAGGAAGGAAGGAAGGAATTTAAATGTAAGACAAGATCACTAAATGAATCTGAAAAGTAGCTTCACAGTAGAATGCTTGCTCATGTTCAGTTTTCATCCTCGCCTCCTCCCTGGGTTTTTCTAGTTGTTGAGAATACAGACCAGTGACTTTCACTCACTGCTACGTAGGATTGTGATCATAATCCTTTCTGTCTTGTAATGAAACCCAGGTTGACAGACTCCCCTTCTCGTGTGTTCTTTTAAAATGAGAGTGTTAGTCAGCTCTCGGTTGCTATGGCAGATTTCCTGAGGTAATCTGCTTAAAAGAAGCAAAGTGTTATTTTGGCTTACAGAGGTTTCATCCCATGGTTCCTGTAACTGCTATGAGCCTATAACAGCACAGGACATTAGGGTAGGAGCATGAGGCAGAAAAGTGATTTGCGGGGCTGGGGATTTAGCTCAGTGGTAGAGCGCTTACCTAGGAAGCGCAAGGCCCTGGGTTTGGTCCCCAGCTCCGGAAAAAAAAGAACCAAAAAAAAAAAAAAAAAGTGATTTGCATCCTACTGTGTTAAAAAAAAAAAAGCAAAGGAAAATGTCAGCATCTTATTATGGATGGATGGATGGATGGATGGATGGATGGATGGATGGATGGATGGATGGATGGAGAGGGGGAGGTGGGGAGGCCTTCCTTGCCCCAGATCAGATCTAATATTAATGTGCCTACCTCCCTCTATCCCCCCCCTTTTTTGCAGCCTCATTATGTCCCAGATAACTACAAGAGGAACGGAGGACGGTGAGTCCAAGAAGATGTGAGGGTTTTAAGGGGTTGGCCAGGAGCTAATATAGAACAAGAAAACCAGTAGCTCCTCACTGGTCTCTACTACTGGGATTGTCTGTTCTTTGTAGGGTAGCCCAGTATAATGCTACCACTAAAGTCGGGGAGGTACAGTCCCGTTCTGAATCCTTAGCAAGAACAGTGAAATGCAAAGATAAGAGAAAGAGAACTAGGTTAGCAACAGAACTGCAGATGGACTGCAGAGTCTGTCATCGTGAACTGAGCTTTCTCCGTCATGGTGAGGAGATACAGTCAGCACTGCATGGTCTTCCTTAACAGTTCCTAGTCCTGGATTGGCTTGTAAAAGAGAAGGGTGCTCTTCATGCAGGATTTCCTGTTGTCTCAGTTAAGAGCACGCTGGGGCCCTAGAAATGGCCCTGGCTAAGAGCCTGCGCTGTTCTTAGAGAGGACATGAGCTCTGTTCCCTGTAACCTACATGTACATGTCCATCTGTTCATGGCCACCTGTAAATCCCACCCCAAGGGATCCAGTACCCTCTCCTGGTCTCCATGGGCACCTGCACTCATGCACATACGTGTGCATACGCACTTTCACACAGATGTGGAAGGTAATGTAAGGACAGTAAGATCCTATTCAGACATACTGTAGTTAGACTGGAGATGCCACAGGCTGTGCTTCCTCCGTGTGCCTGAAGCAGTCAGAGTTACCTAAGCATCTTTTCCAGGCTTGGAGTATTTTATGGGATTTTATCTCATTTTTGCTTCAGATTTCTGAGTACAAAAAGAAAGGTTTAATTTTACAAATGGAAATTAAATTAATTTCTAAGTAGTAGAACACTAACCTAGCATGCACAAACTAATAAAAAGAAAAAATTAAATCTCAGAGAAAAGTGATGGTTTGTGCTAGTGCTAATATTCAGATTTTGTTCAGTTCAGATTCTAATAAGCAGACTCCAGGGTCTCAGGCTATCCTTAGGCTTCTCAGTTTCACCTTCCCACCCTTCAAGTGCCTTGCATGGCCTTGCCCTGAATTCACACATCCTTTTGGCAGATCGTCCTGGAAGTCTGAACGTTCAAAGCCGCTCTTAAAAGACCTCGGACAAGATGATGATGCTTTGCCCTTGATTGAAGAGGTGCTGGCTAGTCAGGAGCAAGCAGCCAATGAAATGCCCAGCCCTGAGGAGCCAGACCAGGAAAGAGTCACTGGGGACGTCAGTGACGCTGAAAAGAAGCCAGAGGAGAGTAGTCAAGAGCCCCAGTTAGCCAGCACGCCTGAGGAGCGAAGGCACAGCCAGAGGGAACGGCTCAACCAGATCCTGCTCAACCTCCTGGAGAAAATACCTGGGAAAAACGGTAAGACTCGGACTTATGACTAGGCTAGAAAATAAATGGAAAGTAAATAAAAAAAGAGGTAAAAAAGCAACTCTGTGTGTGTGTGTGTGTGTGTGTCTGTGTGTGTGTGTGTGTGTCTGTGTGTCTGTGTGTGTCTGTGTGTGTCTGTGTGTGTGCGAGCGCGCGTGAACATGTGCATGTGTATTATACTGGAAAATAAACCTAGTACCTGAGATATGCTAGAGAATACATTGTACTACCGAGTTTGTCTGGATTTAGAATGTCATTAATCACTATGCCAGCATGGAACATGTTCTAAGAAAACGGTTTCGTTCTTTCATAAACTTGCTCAGTTGAGTGTTCAAAGTGATGCTAAAATCAGATGGTGTCTTTCAAACCCTAGAGAACCATTTTCTTTTCTGTGTTGGGGCCAGGATACAACTTCAAAACAAAAACTTAGGGCTAGGAACAGACCTAATGCTTTTGACCGTGAGTCCCTGAGTTCTCTAGAGTGCAAATCCAGAATGCAGCAGAAGAGTAACATCTGATGTATCATGTTGGTTCTGATTTCAGCCATTGATGTGACCTACCTGCTGGAGGAAGGGTCAGGCAGGAAACTACGAAGGCGCACTTTGTTTATACCAGAAAACAGCTTTCGGAAGTGACTCTCAAAAGGATGAGAACCTCGAGCATCTGGGATCCAGCGGCACCGTGGAGTCCAGTCTCTTGCTCTCTGGACATGGACTGGGGCAAAAAAGTTCTGTCCAGGCAAGGAATGTGAGGTCACGTGTCTGACATTAGGTACTTATTAGACTTGGAGCTAGTGAAAAGGGAGTGGAAGTAGGCTTGTCTGAGACGGTTGAGTTTACTCCTTTGTAGCTTTGCCTAAGGGTTAATATGGAGAGGAGGACCACATTGGAATAGCCAGAAGCTATTGGTACTTTACAGCACTTGATACTCCTCACAGCTTGGGTTTTTCTGGGTTGCCCTCTGATCCTGCAAGCACTAAGAAGCTGCTTCCTATGACCAGGTGTAAATTCAAAATCCAAAGGGAAGGGTCCAGACCCCAGCCCTATCCCATTTATTCTCTCAGCTCTAAGAGCTGCATCAGAGACCTACACAGAGACAGTAGCTGAGACCTCTTTTCAGTTCCTTCAACAGGAAAGTTCTTTCTTCCTTCTTGCCTAACCAGGTCAAAGTACTAGAACAGGAATCAACTGCTCAGAGCACTTAGAACTTCCGCCACTCTCCACTCTCTTTCCCAGGAGAGAGTTGATAGAGTCAGGGGGAGGAGAGGCCCCATGGGATCAGGAGGGCAGTATTTGTAATTATTTTTGGTTTACCCTTCATAACCTGCCGAACATATTTTTTCCTACTGAGAAAGCCAAGCCCCCGCCAGCACACATGCTGCTTCTCTTCCTGTGTGTCTGCTGTGCACCAATTCACTTCACAAAAGAACAACATTTTTAAACTTCTCCCCTAACAAAACTCACTACAGAACCGTTGAGCAGTGTTCACTATCAGAGTGTTTGTTCTAAGTGTAGATTACCGATTGAAAACACTATTCTTATTTTCTTAACTGTATAGTTCCCGTGTCCATCCCTGCACTCATCCCGTTTCCCCTCCACCTTTCTGAATGACTTCATCATCAGGAGGTATATCCAGGGTTGCCGTCCCTCCCAGTCTCTTGGCCGGAAGTTACCAGACCATACTGTCTCTTTACAAGTAAAATTCAAAAAGCTTTGCTTTGTCTTCTCAGACATACATATGCATATACATTTTAGATGTTCTTATAAGAGAAAAGATGGTTTTTAAATGTGCCAAGTTATGTATGTGTGTGTATATATATGTGTGTGTGTGTGTATATATATATGTGTGTCTGTGTATATATGTGTGGGTGCGTGTGAGTATGTGTGTGTGTGGGCACACGCACATGTGCACAAGCGTGTGTGTGTGTGTATGTGTGTGTGTGTGTGTGTGTGTGTGTGTGTGTGCTGTGAGATTGGTAAGCAATACATTAGTAAACACATCTTCATTACTCTTTTCCGATACTGGACCAATGATGTCCTAACTGTACATTTCCTTCCCCTTATGATGACGACGCTCTGACTCATTTAGGTAGAAACATTTGACCACCTTTCATTCCATTGATTTTCTTTTTCTCCTTTCTGTGTTATTCTTAAGGGAAAAGAGAGAGAGAAAGAGAGGGGGATAGCATAGATCCCCTTGAGCAGAGAAAAAGCAAATATTTTATTAAAGAAAAAAAGAGAAATTAAGAAAATAGTTTGGAGTATTTTCTTACTGTAGAGAAGCATTGTACATTACCACGAGACCTGGGTATAAGATGCTCACGTGTGGCGCTGGGGAGCGCATGTCCAAGCCCATTTGAGTGGTTTCTTTTGTTTCTCATTGCAGGGAGTGGGTGGGAGGGAGGGAGGACTAAGGGCACTTTCGGGGGTCTCCTTTTAGTCAAAAGCAAGAAAATGACAAGAAAGAGATTAAATTCAATGTTTTCCTTGAATAGTGTTAAACACTAAAATTTTAAAACAAGAAAGAAAAAACTTTGTAAAATGCAAGAACAGAAGCAAAAGACACTACGCTGTCATTTTTATCTTTCTTTTGTTGAAAGATTAAAAACTGAAATGTTTTTTAGACAATCAAATGTTAGGTAAGTGCAAAAACTTGTTTTTCTTACTGGTGTAGAAATTAATGCCTTTTTTATTTTTCAGTTATTTTATAATAACAAAATAAAAACAACCCCCAGCTGCCAGGTGGGTTTTGGTGTTCGAAATGCGGGGCAAAGCACTACATCACTGCAAATAGATACAGAGTTAGTCTGCATGTCTGTAGGCTGTGTGATTGCGGAAAATATAAATGCTGCTAATATATTTCCTTTTTACAGAAAAGCATATCTAAATAGATGATTGTTTTGATGTTAATCTTTGTAAATTATGTATTACCAATTTTAACATTGGATGTAATTGCATAAAGGCTTGCATCTCAATCCTTGAAAGTCTAGCATTAAATGGAAACAACTTTTCCTAACTGTGGAGTGGCTACCTTGCTGTTTGTGCCTCTTTTCTACCCTGCAGAATCTTCCAGCACCATCTGTACCCTGTTTCTAAGGACAGCTCCCTAAAAGTCTGTCATCAATAACCCACATGAGCCATTTCTTCTAGAATCTGTCTTAATTGAATCCAGCCTTTCCAGTAAACACCACAGTGATCACAGTACCAGATAGCCAACAACTAGTTGTTTGTCAAACAAGCTGTGCTTAGAGCCACTTTTTTATTTTGAGGTAGTATCTCACTTTGTAGACCAGGTTGACTTAGAACTCAAAATGTGCTGAGAGTGAAGGTGAGTGCCAGCATGCGGGCCTCCACTCGTCTTGTTCAGGTATGCTGAGGACCCAAACCAGGGCCTTGTGCACACCAGACAAGTACTGAGCTACTTTCTAGCCCAAGGCCACTCAAGCGACTTTTTTTTTTAAGACAAGGTCTGGCCTCAAACCCTACTGCATGACTACAGGGCCACACGTGTTCTGCTCTGTGTAGACAGTGCCTGTAAGCAGCTGCCATATCCCCGTGCACTGGTCTTTGCAGGAGCGCTCCCGAGTAGGGTGTGTACCCAGTACTGAAGCACGGTTTAAGTAACTCCACAGTGACAGTCAGACTGCCCTCCTGTGAGCCAGTTGAAGTTGTTATCTCCATTCTAAAGAAGCAGAAATGGAGGCTTGGAAAGGTTGAATAACCTGTCATAAATATCTCAGCACCGGTGTTTGAGAGACTCCCAACTATTTGTGTGTTCAAATAGTAAATTTTTAGAAATAGTCAAAGTGAGGCCAGGAAGGAGCAAGAACAAAAAGCAGGAGAGAGAGTCTGTATGGTCTGTGCCAAAGGTATAGATGATCAGAAGGAAGAAAACAAGATTATAAATGATACACTAAGATCTGAATTTCACAAAAATTCATGAAAAAGATTATTGAGCAGTATGGGTTTTATGTGCTTAATTAAAGACTAAATGTTAAAGATTAAAAAAAATGATGGGTGGTGGTGCACACCCTTTATCTCAGCACTTGGGAGGCAGAGACAGGAGGATCTGTTCTAGACTAGACTGGTCTACAAAGTGAGTTTCAGTACAACCAGGACTACACAGAGAAACGCTGTCTCTCAAAACCAGTAAGAAAAAGAAAAGAAATAGTCAAAGTGAGGCTAGAGACGGCTGAGTGGGTAAAGCCCTTGCTGTGCAAGCATGGTAACCCAACAGCCTGGTGACACCCACCTGTGACCCCACCACTTGGGAGGCAGGACAGGAGCCCTGGAGCAAGCTGACTGCGGACTGCTAAATTAGTGAGCTGTGGTCCCAGACACTCAAGGACGAATCCTGTCTTCACCCTCTGACCTATGAATGCACACACACGCATCACACACACACACACACACACACACACACACACACACACACACACACACACCCCTATACAGATAAAAAGGAAGTAGCCAAAATGTCCCTCCTCGATTGGATAAAGCCCCTCCCAACCTAATTGTGCCCCAGACAGACAGTCTGGACATACACGGGAAACTCAGAATGCAGTCACTCAGAAACATCAAGGCAATTTATCTTTCTGATTTTTTATTTTATGTATATCTGATGCCACATGTGTGTCTGGTGCCCGTGGAGACCAGAAGAAAACTCTGGATCTTCTGGAACTAGAATTACAGATGGCTGTCAGTCACCATGTGAGAACTGAACCTGGATCCTCTAGAAAAGCAGCCAGTGCTCTTAATTCTTGAACCATCTCCCCAGCCCCTTTGGTTTCTTTTTTTTTTTTTTTTTTTTTTTTCTTTTTTCTTTTTTTCAGAGCTGGGGACCGAACCCAGGGCCTTGCGTTTGCCAGGCAAGCGCTCTACCACTGAGCTAAATCCCCAGCCCCGCGCCCCTTTGGTTTCTTTTCTTTTCTCCTCTTTCTTTCATTCTTGTTTTTGTTTTTCACGATAGGGTTTTTTTTTTGTTTTTTTTTTTTTTTTGTTTTTTGTTTTTTTTTGTTTTTTTTTTTTTGTGTGTGTAGCCCGTCACAGCTGTCCAGAATTCACACTGTAAACCAGGCTGGCCTCAAACTCCCAGGGATCCACCTGTCTCTGCCTCCAGGCTTCTGGGATTAAAAGCGTGTACCACCCACATGGCTTTAAACTCTTTCTCTAGATATAATAATGTTATAAAACTAAATCTTACATCCTTGGCCTATTCTGTAAGGAGATCCTACTGTTCTGCTCATACCAGCACAAGGATGGGCCCTTAGGCTGGGACTATAAATGTTACAGCAAGCCAAATGTCTCAAATGCTTTAAGAGTGGTCTCTGAAACCATGGCCAAGAGAACAGGGATCAGAAAGATGCAAACTGGTTGTATGGTGGGAAATAAAAGCTGTTATCGGTGTTTCTGAAACTTCAGAATCCAGTCATGGGCTCTTGGACTGTGTCTACATGTCTTTGAGTCCCAGTATCATAGTTCTCTGTATTCAGTCACATAACTTTAAACATGATTGGTAGTCTGTGTTAGGGGGAAGAGATGTTTATGCCTGGCAGGCATAGTGGCCCACCTATAATTCTAGCCCTCGGGAAGGTACAGACACACATGCACACTTGTAGTCATTTACAATGAGAGGAATATCAAAAACTCAAACTCTGGCTCTTAAGGGCATAATAAACCCCTGAAGAGATAACTTAGGGGAGAAAGCTTAGCTTGGATCCCTCAGCACCTACACGAACGATGTGGGAGAAGGGGTATCTCTAGAACGAGTTAGAGACCTGGGATGGGGGGGCTCCTAGAGTCTATGGGGGTGTCCCTAGCTGAGACTCCCTGCAGCAGGGGATATGGACCCAAAAATTGTCCCGTCTATAAGATGTGCAGGGATAGGGGCTGGGGATTTAGCTCAGTGGTAGAGCGCTTACCTAGGAAGCGCAAGGCCCTGGGTTCAGTCCCCAGCTCCGAAAAAAAGAACCAAAAAAAAAAAAAAAAAAAGATGTGCAGGGATAAAGACGGAGCCGAGACCGAGGGACATGACTGTCCTCTGAGAGGCTACACCCGGCAGCTGATGGAAGCCAGTGCAGAGACCCACAGACAATACAAGGCTAAAGTTTGTGTCCCCTCAAAGCCGATCTCGTCACCAAGCCACAATTCTCAATGATAAAATCCCTCAGACTCTTGGCTCCATTTCATTTGTTCCTCCCCAGCGCTCCTGTTGCATGGTTCTAGTCAGAGCATCCTGTTCTCTTTTTGTTTTTTAGTGACTCCTCTGTCCAGACAACCCTTTATAGTGAATCCCTAGGACATTTTAGTTTAGTTTTTTTTCCCCCAAAAGGTTAATAGGAAGCTCAGCTAACCTAACCAACTAATGGATGGTAAGATACGGTGCTTGGTAGTGTTAAACAGAAAAGTGCCAATTCCAACAGCAACCCTTCCTTTAACTCAAAATCTAGTTAAGCATAATTACAAGGGCTGTGCTTCCATTGTTCTAGTCTTTATTCGGGCTCCATCAGCCACTGAAACAGCAGTCTGAAGACAAAGCAAGAGGGCCCAGTGAGCTGGCTCGGAGGCTAAGGCACTTGCCGTCAAAACTGGTGAACTGCATTTCATCCCAAGGACTTACCATGCATGGCAGGAGAGAACTGATTCCCGAAAGTTATCTGACCTCACATGTAGGGCACACGTGTCCCTTCACATACAAAAATAAATACATAGAGAAAAGAAAAAAATCCCAAGGAGTTGGAGATGACTAAGAGGTTAGTTAAAGGACTTTCTGATCCTGCAAAGGGCCTGTGTATGTCCCCAGAGCCTGCATTGGAAGCTCCCAGCACCTGCGGCTCTACCTGACAGCAGTCGTGCTCAAGCTGTGCTTCACACGTCAGATCCTTAGGTTATGATTCAAAACAGCAAAGTTACAGTTAGGAAGTAGCAACTAAATAATGTTATAGCTGCAGCATGAACTGAGTTACAGCGTCACAGCATTAGGAAGCTTTAGAACCACTGTCATAGAGTGGTGGGGTAGAAATGAAGGCTCCCACAGTGGTCCTCTGGCCTCCATGTGTGAGCCATGGCACGGGTATGCCCCTGCCCACATAAAACTTAAATAAATATATATTTTTTAAAAAAAACAAAACTCTGGGAGCTGAAGAAATGGCTCAGTGGTTAAGAGCACCGACTGCTCTTCCAGAGGTCCTGAGTTCAATTCCCAGCAACCACATGGTGGCTCACAACCATCTGTAATGGGATCTTACACCCTGTATTAACTTTCAAGTATACACGCAGACAGAGCGTTCATATAATAAATAAATAAATATATTTCTTTTTTGGTTCTTTTTTTTCGGAGCTGGGGACCGAACCCAGGGCCTTGCGTTTCCTAGGCAAGCGCTCTACCACTGAGCTAAATCCCCAACCCCATAAATAAATATTTTTAAAAAACCAAATCCTGTATCTATTCTGTTTGAGCCCGGTGTGATGA
This sequence comes from Rattus norvegicus, assembly GCF_021556685.1. NCBI lineage: Eukaryota > Metazoa > Chordata > Mammalia > Rodentia > Muridae > Rattus > Rattus norvegicus. Next base: position 176,225,735 of record NC_141535.1, read on the forward strand.
CACAGACCCTTAATTCAGTAATCAGGGGACAAAGACAGGCAGATCTCAAATTTTGAGTCCAGCCAGGGCTACATAGTGAAATCCTGTCTCCCAACTCTCCTCAAAAAAAAAAAAAAAAAAAAAAAAGAAAAGAAAAGAAAAGAAAAAAAGAAAAAAGCTTGGCTAGAGAGGAATGCCTCAGGCTACAATAAAAGGACTTCCCTCCCACAAAGCAGTACCTATACCTATACCGTGAAACCCACAGGGACACATATCTGTTCAACTCCCACATTTTATTGGGACAAAGAGGGAAAGAGGCAGACCATTGGCACAGGCTTACCCACCAGGGGTGTCCAGGCTTCCATCCAGTACTTAACACAGCAGGAGCACATCTTAAATACAGCAGCAAGGGCTAGAGACAGACCACAGTGAGGAGACCGCAGGTCCTGAGGGTTGGGGCAAAGGCATGTGTACTATACTGGCACAGTCCACTTGGGTGAAGGTAGAGGTGGGATAGATACTGATTTGCAGATAGGAAGGACAGTGTTCTCTTGTGCAGATGGAGAAAGAGGAATCCTGTGGACAGGAAGTCCTTTTTACATATTTGCAAGAGCAGATTTCACCTCAAAGGTGGGTGTTGAGGGAAGAAGGAAAGTTTATTTTAACTGTCCACAGAAATAGATATGGGAAGAAATGTGGGTTTGCAGAAGGAAAAATGCTTCTGGGATGGTCAGTTCACATGAACAGTATTCATGAGCCTAGGAAAAGGAAACAGGCTCAGAGCTACAGAACAAGGGAGGTGTATCCCACCGGCACCAGCCCCTCCACACCATCCCGCCCACAGCGAAGCCAGTCCTCATCCACTGTGGAAATGACACGAAGCACTTCCCCACGCTGGAAGCTCAACTGGTCAGGTCCTGCAGCAGTGTGGTCACAGAGAGCCCGGACTGCCCTGGGGAAGTCAAGAAGAAACATGAAGGAACAAAATGTCCAGGTTCCCAGGCTAGCCCATCCTATGGCAGATTGCTCCTGTTGGTTCGGCTGACATTCGCTTGACACCTGTGGAAAACTGCACTCCCTTTGGTGTTTGAAATTACACATATGCAAACAGGACTGCCTTCCTCTGCTCATCTGTACCTGGCAACCCATCACCAAGTTCACTGTGGGCTTCTCTGTGCTCCTCAGCTGCATGACCGTCGCCCTGACTTGGATCTTTAGCTTCTCTGGGACACTACATGGAGTCACTTCTCTCCGAGAGCTTCTCTTGGCGCCATTCCCCTCTCCATGTGTCAGTCACAGATCTTTCCGAAGCATAACCAAGTGTGCCGCTCTCTGACTCTAGCCCCTTTGAGGGTTTCCACTGCCTCAGAATGACAGACACCCTGGGTCCCTGGCTGGCTGGCTGACTGACCCACCCATCATGTCCCACAATTCCACTCACCACATTTAAGTCTCCCTCACTGTGACTTCCACTCTCCCTGCCAGACACATGCAGAACCAATACTGAAAACACCTGAGCCCCAAGCTGGGGATTCCAGGGGTTCCAGAGGACTGCAGTTCCCTTGTCTGCTCCTAGCAGGCTACAGCCATAACCCTCTGAATGACCTGTCTTGTCTGATGTATCAGCCGCACTCATCTCCAGTGGAGATGTGCTTCTTAAAAGAGGGGTACGAACAAAATGGGGTGATTTTTGTTCTATCTCTGACATAATGCCTCTCACAGAGAAGTGCCTAGACCACACTGAGTAGATGACGATCCAAAGCTTAACTCAGGCAAGGCGTGACAGCACACGCCGGTAAGGCCAACTCAGGTCTCCACATTCTAGTAACATAAGCTACGTAGTGAGACCCTGTCTCCCAAATACATACAGATCATTTAAAAAGCTTAATTCAGGGGCTGGAGAGATGGCTCAGCGGTTAAGAGCACTGACTGCTCTTCCAGAGGTCCTGAGTTCAAATCCCAGCAACCACATGGTGGCTCACAACCATCTATAATGAGATCTGATGCCCTCTTCTGGTGTGTCTGAAGACAGCTACAGTGTACTCATAATAAATAAATAAATCTTTAAAAAAAAAAAGCTTAATTCAAAGGGACTGAAAACGCCCAGAAGCAAGGCCTCAGAACACACGTCTGAGCAGGCACTGCGCTGCACACCACTAATACCAGCACTTGAGAGGTTGAGACATACTGAGTTCAAGGCCACTTTAGGCTACATAAACACACCTTGTAGGAAAAAGAACCCAGAGTGTGGTAGTATGCACTTTTAGTCCCAGCAAAGATAGGCAAATCTCTGTGAGTTCAAGGACAGCCTGGTTTACAAACCAAGTAACAGAACAACCAGGGCTATACAAGGAAACCTTGTCTTAATTCATTAATAGTTAATTAATTAGTGCCCAATCTGACTATGCATAATACCTTTCTTTAATCATGCAGACAAAGTCTATGAGTTAAAGACCAGCCTGGTCTACATAATGAAACCCTGTCTCATAAAACAGTTTTTCATGTGTTTATTTTTTGTGTGTACAGTATTTTGCCTGCATACATATTCTGTGCACCGCATTTGTGCAGGAGCCACAACTGGCCTGGAACTCAAGATACTGCTGTGTCAGGCTCCCAAGTGCAGCCACCGCAATCAGTATCTTCTTTTCCAGAGAAAGAAGCTAAGGGTAAAAGAAATTAGTGCCCCAGCTGTGACGGGCAGAGAAGCAGCAGCACTGGCTCCTGGCCACGCTGTAGGGACAACACACAGGGCACAGAAGGTTCTCCCAGCCCGTACCTGTCAGCCTGCACCATGCAGGCTGGTTCCTTCACAGGCTCCTCAGGAGGGACCTCGGGTGGCGTCCCCCTCTTCACCAGAGCCAGCACACTTACTGTTGGGGGCAACCAGCTGGATGGTCTCCTAGAGGGAAGAATGTAGGTCACCAAAGCCATACCACTTCAGAAAAGGAACCCCAGAATCCTCCGCGTGGCACATGGAAACTGGTCAGAGCTGAGGGCAGAGTGGAGGCAGTCAGGTCTATGGACCCATCAGAGTCTACAAAGGTTTAGAGTCATAGCTTAAGTCACCAGACATCACTGAAGAAGCCCCTGCTGGGTCAGGGTTTTTTGTTTTTTTGTTGTTTTTTTTTTTGTTTTTTGTTTTTTGTTTTTTCTCTAAAGAGTGAGGTAAATATTTTCAGCTCTAAGAGCCAAGCTGTGAAATCAGGAACTTTGGTTTGGTTTGGTTTGGGCTGGGTTTTGGTTTTTCAAGGCAGGGTATCTTTGAATAGCCTTGTCTGTCCTGAAATTCACTTTATAGACCAGGCTGGCATCATACACTGAGAGATCTGTCTGGCTCTGCCTTCTGTGTGATAAGATTAAAGGCATGTGCCTTACCGCCTGGCTAAAAAAGGTCTCATTCTTAAGGTGAGGCAGGAGCATGATGGGAAAGAAGTGAAGGAGCGAGCTGAATGGGTAGTGAGGGACTGCAATACAAAGGTGTATTCCAGAAGCAGCCATTGTGATGTACAATCACAAACAAAATAATTAAAAGGTGTGCACCACCACCACACAGCTTGAAATCAGGAACAGTATGTAGCCACTTAAAGGTAATCATCTGTGAATGTAACCATTAAAGCCCGTGGTTACAAAAGCAACTGCCTGCCTATTTATCTAAAGAATCCTGAATGACCACTGGGAGCGCTGAAGAGACCGGAAGGTCAGAAAGGGCACAATGTGCAGGTGGGTACGTACCTGGACTTGAAGGCGCCGCTGTCAGTTTCTGAGGAGCACCCAGGCACACCAAATAGCCGCCCCAACCACACGCTTCTGCCTGGTGTGGTTTGTTCCGTGGGTGGAGGTGCCTCCTGTGTACCCTCAGCGGTAGTTCCATTCCGCCTGGGTCCCCACCGAAGAAGAGGGAAGCCCTCAGTGCCTCCAGAGGCATAGACTCGAGAAGCCTGGGTCAGCTGATCCCACCAGCTGCCTGGTGGAGGGCGCGTGGAGGGGGTCGAAGAGTCTGTAGTGGCCTCCCCTGAAGTCCCTCGGAGAGTCTGAGCCAAACGTCCCCCCCAGTGCAGCACAGCCTGCATAGTCTGCTGGAGGGCAGGAGGGGGGCCTGAAGGGGCAGGAGCCTGCTGCAGGCCCAGGGGCAGGTGGTGGTGGTGCTCAAAGAGCAGGTCCAGGTGGAAGGTGAGCACCGACAGCGGCTGCAGCAGAAGCAGCAGCTCTGTAGCCAGGGATGGACAGCTACCGCGTGCCAGGGAAAAGAAGCCGGTGGGCAGATACAAGAGGGATAGGAGGCCTGGAAAAGAGAAGCCAGCATCAGCCCCAGACCACCTCCTGCACCAGTTCGAGTCAATAAATATCTCTCAGACCTCCCACTCTGGGTGGACAAAAAGAGGCCAGAAGAGCTGGGCTATAGGGCTGACAAGTATCTTTCTGCCGGTGCGGAACCGTAGTCTCCCGAGGGAGATTTGTCCACTTAGTGCAGTTAACTGAGAAACATTGTATAGGCTAGAAAGGGAAACGAACAAAGGGCCAGGAAACACACACAGGGGCGAGGACCTGCCTTTCAGGGTAGAGCTGGAAAACCTCGCTGAGGAAGAGACCCACAGAATTGAGAGCTACCGGGAAGCAAGAAGGGGAGGGGCCTATTCCGAGTGCAGGAAAAAAGAGATGGTCCCAAGGCAAGGAAGACCTCAAGTGGGAAAATATGGAGGGCAGATAGCCTGGACCGACTCTCCTCCCATACTCTTCCCCTGGATGAGTATTCTGCCATCAGTAAGGACCAGCAAGAGAGAGCCTGTCCTCCTCATCATCTAACCCCACAGTACCATGTCCTCCCATCCGAGCTTCTGACCTGCATCCTCCTGGAGGGTGGAGAACCACAGTTCCAACTGTTTGGTACTGGAGGAGAAAGGAGAGGTGGTAAATTCAGGGAAGAGGTTGAGAATGAGGGGAAACACTGGAGAGGGGAGGTCTCTGGAAACAGAGCTTCCACTACTGTGTGCTAGCCATGATGTGTTGATGATTCCAAGGCCAGAAGAGCAGTAGGGGAAAGGCCACACTCACTTGAGGAGGCCCAAGATGAAAGCGTGGAAGCGGCTGCGGCTGCTACTCAGGGGGGCCAGTCGGCTGACCTGGCTGTACAGAGATCCCATGGAATGTGTGCAGGAACCTGAGGACAGGGGCAAGGGTCAGCCAGGTCCAGGCACTGTTCCCATCGGATCCCATTCCCTTGTGACTCACCTGGTTTCACAGAGGCCTCCACCACGCTCCAAGGGCTACTCCTACGCTGCCCGGTAATGAGGTCCTTCCGGAATGGCTTCAGCCCATCAGCCACCAGAGCATGGAGAGCCGGGCAGAGCGTGGTCAATACCAGATGCCCCACATCTGGACTCAGCCGGCTATCCCCCAGTTGAGCCTAGGGACAGAGCGCAAAGCGCAAAGGTCCAGAGGCGTGGCTAGCCAAGTGTTCCGGCATCCTTCCACTTCCCACTCACCACATTAAATCTTCCAACATCCTCCCTCAAACCAACTCACTTTCTGAACCAAGTTCCTAGCAGCCCCAAAGTGCGAGATGATTTTGTCCACTGAAGCGCTGACAGCTATCAGGAGACCTGGTGGAGATGCAGGGAAGACACATCAAAGCCCCTAGTTTCGATGAGGTTTATGGTGGATAGCTATAGACCAAGGGTCATTCAGAAGGCGGAAGGGTAACTACCTTTCTTCTGCTCCTGCAGCTGACCAGTCCCACTCTGGGCTTCTGCCATCCACAGCCGCTGGGCCCCCGGAACACCGGCAAACGACCAGGAACTGCGCACTAAGGAAGAGAAGAAGGACGCGATGACGCTTACTTGCCAAGGGTTACACAGAGGACGCAGGCTCCCTTGGTCTCATAGTTTGAGAGTCAGAGAGAAAGAACACAGCCACTTGGGGCGTAGAGCGGAGAGTAGTCTTAGGCAAACCCCGGCCCTCGCCGCCCCCACCTCGGTTCCCATTGCCCTTCCTCTGGTTAGCCGGGGAGCCACACCGACCAGCTAGCTGGGCCTTTAAGAAGGAAGATGACTGGGCGAGGAAACCGAGGGCTGCACCCACTCCGAGCACGTGGGAGCCTCGACCAATGAAAAGACAGACAGACGGGAAAGGGTGGGGAGTCTTGGAGAACCCACGTAGTCACCTTGCACCTTGTCAATGCTAGGCTCCAGCTTCACCCTACTTGCGGCGGGAGACTAATGGAGGAGATGTGACTAGAATCTCCTGGGAGGGGACAGTAGGTCCAAACCACCGAGGCCAAGAACTTCCCTAGCGGAGGAATTCCAAAGAGGGTGTGACTCCAGGTCCCTAACAATGGACCCCTTAAGATGGGCGGGAGACCAGGTGGAGCCCGCTGTGCAGCGAGGGGAGCAGTCATGTTCCTCACCCCGAGCAAAGCCAGCCTCCCCGAAACTAGTAAGCCCGCTAGGAGTCTGCCCAACTCCAAGGGCGAGACCTAGCCAGGCACCCTAGAAAAAGATTAAAACGCAGGCTGGCCCAGTACTGGAGGGACAGCGAGCCGAGGCGCGGCCCGCGGGGCTGGCCCGGGTCCGTCTTACGTTGCCTGGGCGGAGGTGGTGGCCTTCTGGTCCAGCGAGGGGCGGTCGGCGGACACCGTGGTGTTGGCAGCGGGGGGGCGGGAACCTGGCGGGGTGGGGGCGCCGCGGCGGGGAAGGTGCTACTTCTGGGGAAGAGCGGGGATAGCAGCAGTGCCAGTTCGGGGCTGGCCAGGCAAGGCAAGGCCCCCCGCGTGGGAGGAGAATAGGCTCCCACTGGGGACAGGCGCACAGGCAGGAGCTGCTCCTCCGGGGGACTCGCTGCCCCCAGCAGCCGGAGCCGGGAATTGGGCCACCCGGTCAGAGGCGTAAAGAGCAGGGACCCGGGTGCGCCCGTGCCCCCACCCTCCAACAGGGGGCGCCCGTCGGCCGAGAACCGGAAAACCGGGGGCCGAGGGACTAGCGAGGGACCGGCTGCAGGCGGGATTGGCGGGGCCAGGTGCAGAGGGGGAGGGCAGCGCGGCCAGCCAGGCAAGGAGGGGCGGGAAAGAGAGGAGCAAAGAGTTAGTCCCTTCACTCCAAGATCCACCCAGTTTCCCTCTCCCAGAGCGTGCCCTGGAGATGGGGCGGGGAGGACACTGCAGAAGGAGGGGACCAGGGGCGGACTCAGGACCGGCCCTCCTGCGGGTCCACGCTTCTTACCCACGGCGTGCGCGCGCGGTTCCTCGGGCTCCTGCACGGCGGGTGCCTCCTCACCAGCCGGGGGGCTGGCCGCCCTGCCCTCCTCCGACAGCCCCTCTGCAATAGGCTGCAGCCCAAGTCGATTCTTCTTCCTCCGCGGAGGGACGGGAGGGGGAGGCGGTCGAGGCGGGACCAAAGCCCACCCAGCCGGAGGGTCCCGGGGCGGGACTGGCGGCGGCTGGGCTCGGCTTCGCGACCGGAGTTCCTTGAAGGTGGTGACTTCTCGGGGAGGTGCCAAAGAACCTCCCAGGGACCCAGTCGGCGGGAGCTCAGTGTCGGGCGAGAAGACTATGAGCCAGTCGCTGCGATCTTTCTTGGCCTGCGGCACAAGGGGCAGCCCCGGACCCCGCTTGCGCTTCTGGGCCAGCTCATGGAAGGACGTGATTGTCCGATGGGGCACCGGCTCCTGGCTGACGTCACCTCTCCATCCCCCATCAGTTTTCCCTGCATCTATTTTCGAACCAGAATTGGTGTTCAAACAAGAATCCAATTTCCCAGATTCCGTTTTCAAGCTCGAGTCTGTATTTTCGTCTGTTTTCCAACCAGAGTCACTGTCCTCGATGGTTTTCCACTCAGTTTCAGTTTTCTCTGTGTCGATTTTCCAAATGGGGTTGATTTTCCAACTGGGCTCTGCTTTCCCTGCGTCAATTCTCCCATCTTCGGTCTCTGAGAGCTCAGAGGTAGCAAGATCCTGTTCCCCACTGTCTTCCTCCTCCTCCAAGCCTGGGGAAGGTAGGTCCTGGCAGGTGGTCAGGGCGTTGCAGTTCGAGTCCAGGTCAGGTCCAGGCGGAGAAGATATTCCGGAGCAAGAATCAGGAGAGCAGCAGACGCTGTCTGGAGAGCAGGTGCTAGGACCCGCGGGAGCCAGAGGAGAGCCCAGCTCCAAGGGGAAGATGCTGGCCTGAGGGTTGGCATCCTCATTACCCGGCAGGTCTCGAGAGTAGACTGACACTGGAGACTCATCAGGGCTAAGATCTGAGCAGGAGCTGAGAGAGGAAGAGCATCCCGGATCTGAAGGCGAGGCAGCCTCTTCCTCCTGGGAGGGGTCCTGCTGGTTTTCTATGCTGGGCCCATGCTCCTGGCAGCATCTGCAGGGCACAGCTGGACTGTTGGAGTTGGCGTCCACAAGGGTCCCGCTGCAAGGCCCCCTGCTTTCCTTGCCCCCTGTGTCCCCTGGGGGCGGGGGTGTGCTCAGAGGCCCCTCTCGTAGTTCAGGACGGCGGGACAAGTGCAGGCCTAGGGAGACGTGCTGGAGATGGATGTGATTGAGGTTGCAGAGTAAAGCCCGCTGAGGGGACAGCATAGTGCCGAGGACGACGTATGGCTTTCAGAGAACCGACAGGATCCAGCGTCTCACATCCACCTACCTGACAGTACAGATGCAGACCTAGAAAACAGGGGCGGTCGAAACCTAGCTACTGAGATCGCCGGTAAGGGCACGGGAGGTGACTGAGGACTAGAACAGGCCTGGGAAAGACCTGGCTGCTTTGGGAAATATTTAAATGAGATTCAAATCACCATGAACAGGCCATTAGTTTGCACTGCAGCATTTGCAGGTGGAGTCGAACATAACCTCCAGGGAACGAAGAAAGGAGGGTCATGAGAAAATGCGGTTGTACTGATCTCCGCGGGGGTGCGAAGCTTGAAAAAAGTGGGGCCCAGAATATGGGGGTGCGATGCTTGAAAATCGGGTCCAGAAAACACCCTGATTCTTCCTAATCAAGTTCTGTCCTCCAGCTTACCTCTGGGAGGAAGGAGACCCCGCCCAGATGCTCTAGTGAGGTGGATGGTCGGGAATGAGAAGAAGGGTTTGGTTATTAACGCAGGAGAGGGGTCTGGGCTGGAGGAAGAGGAAGCATTCTGCTTGTCAGCGCTGCATCTGCCCCAGTCCCCATTCAGTTCTAGCCTTCAGCCTGTGTCCTCACCCACCCGCAACGGCAAGGTTTATCCATTCACTCTGAGCTCGTCTCCATCTTCCACCCATCACCCGCTTCTTTATTCTTTTTTTCACTGCTCCTCTCCCGTGCCATCCACCCATCTATCCATCCATCCATCCGCACCCTCAGACCGAGCCCTCCTCACCGCAGTCCTCCTGGAATCGCTCCGGCCGGCCTTGGCTCGTCTGCGTCCCCGCCCAGCGGGGAACAGAGCGGAGGGGAGGGGCACCAGCAAAACCCAGTGGCTGCGCAGCCGCACCCCTTCACGCATGGGCGTGGCATAGCTCAGGACCGCCTCCCAACCTCCACGCAACACTTGACGCTGTGCCTATGTCACCCATCTAACAACGCAGCAGCTTTGGGTCTCAAGGAATTCTTTTGCCAACCTGGATTCCAAGTTGCCCTCTCCCACCCCTCCATTTTGAACTCCTGACACAAGCATAAAACCACAGGATGTTGAACAATAATTTATTGAGACCCCTCCCTCGCAGCCTCTACAATTCGAGGTTACTTTCTCCGCTTGTAGATCTTGTTTGCTAGTTCCAGGAAGATGGATGGGGGCAGGGGCGCGGAGCACTGCTCTATGAGACTCTTGAGGCGGTTGTAACTGTCTTCCTCGTACTTGAAGAACACACTCCGCAGATCCAGCTCCTCGTACAGTGCTTTCACCCGCGCCACTTTTTCTGGGTCCTTCTGCCCATAATTCTCCTGGAAGCAGAGAAACAGCTTTTTTTGGCTGGATTCAAAGGCCCTCACAACTCCTACATTCCAGAACACTGGCAAAGCTCTCTCTCTGGGAATCCAATCTCAAGCATTGCCTCCCCAACCCCAAAGTTCAGGCATTGGCTCAGGATTCTACTTCCTCTATGGATTCTCAGCCTCGACACCACTGACAGTTACTGGGCATGTGTTGTCTGGCACTGTACAAAATCTTCCTGGTCCTGCCTGCTACCTTCAGCACATACACCAAATTGCACTGAGCTCCCAAATGTCTCCTGGACAGCAAAATCACTGTTCTAACCACTCCTCCCCCATCCCCTCTTAGCAAAGGGACATGCCACCCCCAAGCCCCACTTGGGCACCTCTAAGATCTGGCGCTGCTGAGGAGTGGCTCGTAGCAGACACTGAACCACCAGCCAGCTGCATTTGTTGTCCTGGATGTCAGTGCCGACCTTTCCGGTCACACTGGGGTCTCCAAAGAGATCAAGGTAGTCGTCCTAGGGAGCAGGCAGAAAGGAGAGATGAGAAGCTCCATGCAGTGTGGCTGGAGGACCTGTGTACACTGCTGTCTGTAAGCAGGGAAGGGCAGGTAGAAGACAAGGCAAGAGCCTGTGATTGGACAGTGAAAAAGAAAAGTGGGCCAAGAATTCTAGAGACAAAGAGCACAGGAAGGGGAGAAGGAAGACGGAGGAAGAGGACCACCCGGATCCGTGTAGCTTTAAACAGCCACGGGTAACTATGAGTATTATATAAGGGATAGATGACTACAGGACATCTTATCTAGGTGGGCCCTTTATATCAGTATCAATTGGCTCTGAGTTTATTATGTGGGCGTTTTGTGGGGTGAGAATTTACTGATATAAATCTGATTAATAAATTACAAGCCTCTAGAGTTTTGATTTTGCCAGGGTATAGATATCTGTGACAGCCAACCGTGAGGTGGGCAGTTGTTAAATGGGGCTGGAGTGGCAGCGACCCACCACGGGAACTTAGCGAGTCGGGTGGAGAGTGTTAAGAACAATGGGTCACAGTCTGCCGAGATGAGAACACCCCATGGTGCCCGGCATAGCGTGGGGTGGAAAATCCTCTTATTACTTCCCGCTGCAGACCCTCCTACCTGGATCTGGAAGAACTCGCCCATCTCCAGCAGGATCTTCAGGGCATTAGCGTGTTCCTTCTCCCCATCAATTCCAGCCTACAGGGAGACAGGTAAGGCAGCATGGCCACAGCACCCTGCCCTTCTTGACACTTTCCATGGGTTCTGCGTAACTGCAGTCCAACCTCAGCCCCTCCCCGGGAGGCCTAAGGAATGAATCCATTCTGAAGGCATCAGGCCATCTTCCCCTGGAAAGCCATTACAGCTCCACTTCCAACTCCAACCTCTTACAAAATGAAGAGAAAACCTGAAGAGGCTGGCCAGGATGGACCCAAGAGCCACCGCCACACCTAGTCTCTTGCTCAGCCTAAATTTTCCTCTGCCCCTCCCACTCAGATAGGACTCAGCTCTGCTCACTTTCCAGTGTCAGAGGGACTGGGTGGCTTGCTCCAAGTTATACCATCATACCCTGAATGTCTACTCCATGTCCTCCCATCCCAATGCCCCCAAGGGAAAAGAGTGGAGGTGCCACTGACTCACCATGTACATGGCAGCCGCGATAGGCAGGTAGAAAGAGTAGAAAGCTGTCTTGTACTTGACGATAGATTTGTACCTGAGTCAGGGGAGAAGATGCACTCCTAAGGGCTAGGCCCATGTTGAGTGCCTCAAAGTCTACACATGGTTGCCAGGGGCCTCACCTCTTTTCAGTGTATCTACCAAGATCCACTTGGCCCTGGGGTGCTGTGATGAGGTCGAGAGTCTGCCCGATCTCAGTCTGATAGGAACTCTGTAGAAAGAGCTCCAGCAGGTTGAGGTAGTAGGGCTGCTCCCTGCAGTAGAACTTAAGCAGGCGGTAGATAGCGGCTTCCAGAAGCAGAGCATCGTTGATGGCATCCAAGCCTATGCCCGGCTTCTGATACCAGCAGATCTGCCCCCGGCGAGTGTGGGAAGAGTCCATGATGTCATCTAACACGAGGAAGAAAGCCTGGAGCTGGAGAAGGAACACAGTAAGACCCCAGGGCTCTGAAAGGGGCCCTCTCTCAGTGACGGCTGCTGCCCTGGCCACTGCCGTGCACTGGGTGGAAGGGGTGGTTATGGGAACTCTGACAGGTTACAGGATCCCATGTCTGCACCCTCATTTTCAGGCTAACAGACTAAAACACAGCTCTGCCGCCTCTAATCGGCTCTAGGACTCCCTCGGTAGTAAGTTGAGTATGAAACACCTTCACGTACCTCACTCTTACCCAAAACATCCGTAACTTTTGTTCCAGTAAGTGACTGTGTTGGCTAGTTTGAGGTCAACTTGACCCAAGCTATAGTCATTTGGCAAAAGGGAGCCTCAACTGAAAAAAATGCCCTCACCAGACTGGCTTCTAGCAAGGCTGTGAGGCATTTTCACAGTGGGTGCTGCATCCCTGGGCAGACAGTTCTGGGGTGTGTAAGGGAACAGGCTGAGAAAGCTGTGGGAACAAACCAGTCACCATCACTCTGCACGGCATCTGGATCAACTCCCATTCTGACTTCCCTCAGTGACGGGCTATGAGAGTCACACTTCCAGGAGCACCACCCCAAGAGCACCGCCTTGGCAATCAATGGCGTCTTCCCTTAGATGAGCCAAAGTCCCTCCGTGGCCAAGGATCTGTACTTCTGCCTTTACCGCTCCTTCCCAGGTGCCGAGGTCACAGCTGTCTACTGTCATGTTTGGTTCTGTGCACTGCGAGTGCTGAACCCGGGACCTCATGCTACCACTGAGCCACTCTGCCTGCTGGTAAATGCTCTTCCAGTTCAGCAATGCTGGCTCCTCAGGTATTCCCAGAGCCTAGCCCTGACCACAGAGTGGTGCCTCCCACGCGCTCTCTATTAGGGAGATGGAAGACTGAACACTCAACAACATCCAGGACACTTTTGGGTTTTGATTCCTTGAGACAGAACCTCGGTATGAAGGCCAGGCTGGCTTCGATCTCAAGGTCCTCAGCCCATCTCCTGAACACTGGCCCACGCACCTTCCGGCAAGGCTACCCGTTTGTTACGTGGCAATTGCTTTAACTGCATGCCTTGGCTTTACTGTGTTAAAGTGCTGAGGATGGAACCCAGGGCCTTACATATGGGATGGAAGGCTTTTGACCCCCACAACAAAATTATCTATTTTTTTTTCTGTTTTAACAAACTTCTATTATTATTGTGTGCAAGGGCACATACATGCCACAGCACACAAATAAAGGTCAGAGGACAATTTCTAGGAGTTGTTTTTCTCTTTCCATCTTCCCATGAATCCTGGGACAGAACTCACTTTGCTGGGCTTTCGACAGAGTGCCTTTACCCACTAGAACCACACTGCCAGCCCCTCACTAGTCAGGGGTGAGGAAGGTGTGTCTCGGTGTGGATGCTCACACGTCACAGCATGCAGTGATGTCAGAGGGTGACTTCTGGGAGTCAGTTCACTTCTTACATGGGTTCTAAGGATCAAACTCAGGGCTCCAGAACTTTGACTCATCCTTCCATCCCTATGATTCTCAACAGAAGTCTATCGTTACATCATCCAAACACCGCAAACTGGTCTATTTAATAGACCAATAATTTAGTAAGTCAGTATGAGTCAGGTGTGATGGCACACATCTATGATCCCAGCACTTGGAAGGCTGAAGCGAGATGATCTTGAGTATGTGTGAGCTGTACACAGTGAGACCTTGTCTCATAAACAAAAACAGCCAGGCACTGGTGGCGCTCACCTCTAATCCCAGCACTTGGGAGACAGGGCAGGTGGAGCTGAGTTTGAGGCCAGCCTGATCTACAGAGTAAGTTCCAGGACAGCCAGTGAAAAATCAAAAACCGAAACCAAAGGGCAGGGACATAGTTAAGGGATAAGAGCGTGCTTACAATAGACAAGGCCCTGGACTTCAATACCAAATTGGAAACCTCTCACCCACCCAGGAAACAACAAAGTCAGACATTCAAGAGCCAGGACTGAAAATCAGAGCCATAGGTGGAGCACGTACCCTACATTAGGGAAGCAGCTTTTAATTCACTCTGGAAAATCATTTCATTAAGTGAACATGCCAGTGATCTGAACTGTTTATGTGTGTACATGTGTGCATGTGTGTAGTGTATGCATACATGTTATTATAGATTTGTAGAATTGTGTGCACATATTATATTGTGCACACATGTTTCATGTATGCATGTGCTCTGTGTACATGAGTTACAAATGCAATCATGTGGAGGTCAGAGGTCGACCTTGGATGTCCTCATTTTGGGGGAATTCTGTGAGATGTCTTCCTCATTTTTAAAATTTTATATAACATATTTTTGGTTATAACCAATCTTTATGTATTTTTTCACACATTTGATAGAAATGAAAAGACAGAAAGGAAAAAAAGAGAGTGACTGCCTCATGAATTTGTGTCATCCTTACAAAGGGGCCAAGCTAATCTTCTCTGTATTGTTCCAATTTCAGTATATGTGCTGCCAAACAGAGGACTACTTATTTTAAATGCACTGGTGCTGGTCTGCAAGTCTGTCTGCTAACCATGTGCATGCCTGGTGCCCACGAAGGCCAGAAGAGGGTGTCAGATCCCTTAAGTCTGAAGTACTAACCACTGAACCCCGGTCCTCTGGAAAAGCAGCCAGAGCTCTTAAACACTGGCCCATCTCTCCAGCCTCTCCACCTTATTCTTTGAGACAGGGTGGTCACTGAAATGGTCAGACTGGCCAACAAGCTCCAGGATCTGCACATCTATCCCAACTCCGGGAAGGGTGCAACAGATGCACACAGTTGTCATATAGATAGTGAGAAACTGAACACAAGTGTGTCTGCCTGCCTGCCTGCCCAGCAGGCCTTGTGTGCTTGTGTCTGTGTCACAAGTTGTATATATGGATGGGCATCTGAACTGGGCGCATCTGTAGCAGCAAGAGGTGAGTATCAGGTGTCCTCAGTTTTGGGAGACAAACCTTTCTGAGCCCGGAACTGACTGATTGGCTAACCTAGCTTGCCAGCGAACTCTGGGGACCCGCCTATCTCCATGCCCCAGCACTAGGTGAGTGTATGTATTACAGATGTGTACCACCAAGCACACACTTGGGTGCATTCAGTGTGGGCATGAAAACAGGGGCGGAGAAGCCAAAGGAAGATGCCAGGTGTCCTGTCTATCACATCAATGTTCCTTTGAAACAGGGTCTCTCTCACTGAGCCAGGCAGCCTGGCCAGCCTGCTGGCTCTACCTACCATGCAGATTCTGTGTCCAGAGACACAACTGGGTTTCTACGGCCCTGGCTCACACATTCGGCTCTTCTGATGGCAAATGCTCTCACCGGCCAAGCCATCTAACCAGACTTTAAAAGTCTACTTTCTTTTTTAATGGCATGTCTTCTTTGTTAAGTTTAAGAATTTAAGGTTTCTGTTATTTGAAACTAGGGTTTCTTGAGTAGCCCTGGCCATCCTAGAACTTACTCTATAGATCAGGCTAGCCTAGAACTCATAGAGATCCACTTGCCTCTGCTCCCTGAGATAAGATCAAAGGCATGGGACACCACCACATGGTGATATTTAAGGTGAGCATTTCTGAAAACTCTCTGTGCCCATCTGTCAGCCCCTGAAGGGATCCACACTGCCCGAATGACTGTAGCACACAAGAGACTCACACATCAACACAAGCAAGAAACAAGCTTCTGCTCCTCACCAAGGAAGCCCCAACTGTGGGAACTCTGCTTCTCCGACCGCTCTTACCAGTTCTACACACCAGCCCACCGTCAGGGCCCGCTGTAGGCTCTCAGCATCCTGTTTCCTTGGTTCCACCAGTTCCTGGAAGGTCTGTACCACCGTCAGACCCCGATTGTACTTGCCTCCTACAGTGTTGTACTCCAGGACCTGAGGCAGGGTGAGAGGACATCAGGGTCCACACAGAAGGGACCTGAAGAGGTTTCCCCTTTCCTTCTCCCTCTTTGAACCCCAACTCCCCTTGGGGAGTCCCTGGGTCAGTCCCCTCTTCATTTCTTCTCCAAAGTCCTATAGCATATGGAACCCAAGTACCTGCTACATAACATACCCCCAGTTCTTCCCTCAAGCCGAGAACTTGGACCACCTGCAAACAAGCTTGTAGTGAAGACAAGGGCCCTAGCGTAGAGTGATGGCTAACTCCTATAAGCTCAATACTCAGCAGGGAGGCAGGCAGACTGATGAGTATGAGGCCAGCCTCAGATACAGAATGAGTTCTGGACAGCCTTGGCTACAGAAAACAAAGAAACAAAACAAAAGACAAGGCTTCTCCAAAGTTAGCCAAAAGAAGGCATTGAAGGGACAGCAAGAGTCAGGGCTACGTCTAACCCTTCTAATGTCCTCCTCCTGGAGCCTTCTCAACTGTGCCTTCTGCCAGACAGCAGCCCTAACTAACTAAAGAGATAGCTCTTTAATACCTGCACAGTATAGACAAAGAAAATTCTCCTTGGTGTTTTCCTCAAAGATGAGACATTTATAAAAAAAAGAATTCGCCAGGCTAGAGATGGCTTGGCAGTGAAGAGCACTGACTGCCCCTCCAGAGGACCTGGGTTCAATTCCCAGCACCTACATGGCAGCTCACAAGTGTGTACACACACACACACACACACACACACAGAGGCAGGCAAAAAGTCAATGCACAATTTTTTAAAAAAAATGTATGTCTTTAAAAAAAAGTTTCCTGGGGGCTGGGGATTTAGCTCAGTGGTAGAGCGCTTACCTAGGAAGCGCAAGGCCCTGGGTTCGGTCCCCAGCTCCGAAAAAAAGAACCCAAAAAAAAAAAAAAAAAAAAGTTTCCTGGGCTGGAGAGATGGTTCAGTGGTTAAGAGCACTGACTGCTCTTCCAGAGGTTCTGAGTTCAATTCCCAGCAACCACATGGTGGCTCACAACCATCTGTAATGGGATCCGATGCCTTCTTCTGGTGTATCTGAAGACAGCTACAGTGTTCTTATATATAATAAATCTTTTTTTGAAAAAAAAAAAAAAAAAGAATTCCCAATCTAGACATGATGGTACTGTAATTGATACAGCACACAGTAGGCTGAGGCAGGGGGTTGTGTGTGTGAGGACATGTGGGTTTAGAAATTGAAACTCGGGGCTGGGGATTTAGCTCAGTGGTAGAGCACTTACCTAGGAAGCGCAAGGCCCTGGGTTCGGTCCCCAGCTCCGAAAAAAAGACCCCCCCCCCCAAAAAAAAGAAAATAAACTCAAGAGACTGGAGGGAAATAGGTAACTCAAGCAGAAGAGGAACAACTCCCTTTTTAGAGCAGACTTTAACAATACAGTAACTTCCCTCAGGCCTCAGTGCCAACAGCCTTTTGGTATCTGCTAAGATCCTATCTTATAGTCTCAGGGCATAAAATCAAACCATGACGTCCAGGGCTCTGCTCTCAAGCAAAGCTGATGGGATGGTCCAAAGTCAGGGAGCCAAATATCTGGGTGGGTTGAAGTACAGTCGGGACCCACAGGTAAAAACGTTACTTCTGCTCTTATCAAAACCCTGGCAGCGAATCCACACCTCTACTGACTTCTTCAGTCCTGAATCCCTCACCTCTTTGATCCGGGTAATAGCATCTCCCTTCTCTGGGTGTCCCAGTTCATCCTCAGTCAGCACCTTGACAATCTGGGAGAAGTGCTGGATGAAATTCTGCTTTTCTTGGTTATGAACATCCAGTTTCTGGTCCCCATTCATTCTGACAGAGGAGCTAAATGCTCTGAGGGAAAAAACACACAAATGAGTGAGAGGGTGGCTCCGGTGCTTCCCTCCCCGAAGCCCCACACCCCAACCACACTCACCGAGGCTCCTCTGTCCACACTTGGCACCACCAGCGGGCACTGTGCCAAGCCCCAAGGACTGGACACCCATATGCCAGGGAGGGTCGTTGTAGGTAACCAAGCCACCTCTCCCGGGGTGCCCAGCAGGGGGCTGGCAGCAGGAAGACCCCCAGAGATCTCAGCCAGCGGGACAGGGGCATCCTGGGTGGGCATGGGGGTGGGGGACACCAAGCACTCCCTGCAGGAGCAAGCACCGAAGGCAGATGCTTGGTGGCTGTTACCTAAGGTACCCCGCAACCCAAGCTTTTAGAATGCATTAGAATGCCCCACCCTGTTTCTAAATTCAAGAATTACATAAATAACACACAGGAAATAAAAAGTATATCGGAGTGACTGAGAGCCAACAGATCTTCACTTAAACCGCAAATGGCTAAAACTGAACGCTTTCTACTTCCAAAGCTGCGTTCACTACAATTCGGTACGGAGAATTATGGGATGGAAGGTCCTAAAGTGACACTATTAATGGAGACACCAAACGGAGGTTCGGTGGATATTAGATAGCTGAGCTAAGAGCCAAAACTAGACCCGAAGGGTCCCGGGTGTAAGGGAAGGAGAGGAAGGTTCGGGCTCTTAATCTACGCCCAATGAGGGGCCTTGAACCGGAGGTGCTGTGGGCTCGTCGTCTGTCAGACACTAGTTATAACCGCAGCCGGCCTCTGAGCAACAGGTGGGCGTAGGAGGGCTCACAAGAGTAAACTCTCGGCCTGGAGTACGGCGGACTTGAGGAGCAAACCCGCGCAGAGTTAAATACACAAAAGCACAAGCAAACCGCTCCGTCTGGCCCACAGACCCCAAGTCCCGTAACTCCGACACGACTGGTCCTTTGGTGCCTCCAAATTTCACCGGACCAGAGACAGGAGTAAACCTCAGGTCCTGCCCCAACAATACCCCTCACCTGTGCTTCAACGCGGATTCTCCCGGGGTCCAAGATGTTTGCGGCTTACACCTAAAAGCAGAGCGTGCATCCGCTCAGCACTCTGGGAGTTGTAGTTCCCAGACTCCCGGCTCAGTAGGCAGAACCCAAATATAATACTACGACTCCCAGCCTGCCGCGGACCAAGCCGCAAGTAAGACACTTGCGCCTCATGATGGGCGAGGCCGAGTTCGCTGATTGGCTGAATGACCTCGTGTGAGTATGGGCCTTGTGACGACTGGCCAATGAAAGGGTGGCGCGAGGGCCATCAGCCCACCGAGCGGTGGGCGGTGTCAGTACATCCAGACCAAAAGTCTGGGAATTCGGCTATCTACTTCCTGTTTGTAGCACTTCAAGTACTTCTGGCTGATGTTGTTATTAAGATCCTGGAATAACCAGCCTCGCAGCTTCCTATTTCCAACTCTGGCAAAGCACTTCTTACATCTCTGATTCTAGCTAGGTGAGGTCACTTATTTTTCCAGCCCTTCGAAGTGGTGAGGCAACAAGATCAAGAGTTCAAAGCCGGGGTTGGGGATTTAGCTCAGTGAGCGCTTGCCTAGGAAGCGCAAGGCCCTGGGTTCGGTCCCCAGCTCCGAAAAAAAGAACCAAAAAAAAAAAAAAAAAAAAAAAAAGAGTTCAAAGCCAGTTTGGGTCATATAATGAGGTTTAGACTACTCAGAAGACTATATGACCATATGAGAGAGAACAAGAACACCTTACCCTCAGGTACTTAGGACTCCCTTGAATCAAAAAGGTAAAAACTCAAAGCAGAAGTTAGAACTTTAAGCCTCACAGTTTGAGTTTGCCACGTTGACTCATTTATACTCCTCCCCAAACCCCCATGTCGACCAGGAGAGAAACCTGAAGCTACAAACCAGCTAAGTAAGACATTAATGAATTTGTCCTTACAGTATTAGAAATAAGTTCATAGGGGTTGGGGATTTGGCTCAGAGGTAGAGCGCTTGCCTAGCAACCGAAAGGCCCTGGGTTCGGTCCCCAGCTCCGAAAAAAAGAAAGAAGAAAAAAAAAAAAAAGAAATAAGTTCATAGTCCCAATGAAAGGGACCACTACCAGTCCCGACTAAAAGGTTGAAGTGTGTAAACAAGTTAAACTTTACCCTTTTGTTTATTTTGTTTTTCCGAAACATGGTTTACTCTGTAGCCTTGGCTGTCCTGGAATTTGCACTATAGATCCTGCTAGCCTTCAACTAACAAGAGTTCCACCTGCCCCTGCGCCTGAAGCCCTGGGAGTGAAGGTGTGTGCTATCACCAACCGGCCAGGCAGATTTTTATTGTAGAATGAGAAGTCGAAATGAGGAAGAAAACAGCCAGAAGCATCTGGAAGAGTCCAGAGCAAAAAGAGAAAATGGTAGATTGAACATAGCCTGCCGATGGGACTAGGCCATGCATGAGAGGAGGTGGTAATAAAAGACCAAGACAGCATGGCTGAGGGTAGGGTTGAAAGAATGAAGTGCAGGGAAGGGAAGCTCCTGAGCTAGAGACCTTTAGGGTAATGGGGGAGTTGGGAAGAGCCAGGTACATGTAATAAATGGGGGATGAGGGGTGGAGGGTGGGGGTGGTAGAGGCCGGCATATTCTTTTTGTCCTCTGCCCATGTAAGGGAAGTGGTTCCTTTGGCAAAGGGAAACAGGCTTCACTAGTTCCTGAGCAATGCGAGTTTTGGTCAGATTTGAGGAAATGGAGTTTCCTTTGGACCTCCTTTGGACAGTAACAACATAAGGAACATATACAAGCCAAGGTAACAGAAGTAAGAATTATGAAACACACTCATGGTAACAGCCAATTAACTGTCAAGATACCAAGTCTGTGCAAGAAAAGAAGTTATCAACCAGTAGATTTCCAAATGCAGAAGAATAAATTAAGATTGTTATCTCGGGGGCTAGAGAGATGGCTCAGCGGGTAAGAGCACTGACTGCTCTTCCAGAGGTCCTGAGTTCAATTCCCAGCAACCACATGGTGGCTCACAACCATCTGTAATGGGATCTCTACAGTGTACTCATCATATATATTAAATAAATAAATAAATCTTTTTAAAAAAAGACTGTAGGAGGGTTGGGGATTTAGCTCAGTGGTAGAGCACTAAGGCCCTGGGTTCGGTCCCCAGCTCCGGAAAAAAAAAAAAAAAAGACTGTAGGAGAAGCTGACCTTCTGCTTCCTGATTTCCTCCTCTGCTTTGTGAAGAGTCTGTCTCTTGTGTGGCTATGTGTGTCCTCACTCTACTCTAATAAAAACTTTTCTGTGGCCATGGATTCTGTCTGCTGTGTCTGACATTTCCCCAGCTCTTACCTGCTACCAGCCATATCTTTTCTGCCTTTTAATTCTTTAACTGGCAAAGAAAATGAACCGAACAAAGGCCCCTAGACTGAAACATTTCGAGGGTTTGTCTGGGATTTCTTCTGAGGAACATTGATACGTTGAGGTGAGTGTAAACCAGGCCAAAGCCCGAAAGGATAGGATGATGTAATCATTGAGCAGCTAGCACCTCACACACAGACACAGACACAGACACACACACACACACACACACACACACACACACACACACACACGATCATCACCATCATCATCATCATCATCTGAGAGCAGGCAGATGGGGGGCAGGGCGGTTTAACCAAAGCAGGCACCAGGCCATAAGAGGCTCTGGCACTAGAAAACCCTCCACAAAAGGGCACAAACCCGAGCTCAAACACAGAAAACAATCTTGAATCTTGTTTCCCCATCTTCTATCCAGTCGTCAAAGCCCCGTACTGTCCAGGGACACTCCCCTCATGACGTCAATGCTGAGTTAATTAGCTGAGGTGATTTGTGGCTTGGTTGATGGAGTTTGTTTGTTTGTTTTTTGGGAGGAAGGGTTTCTTCCTAACCCCAGACAATGTTCTTACCTCATTCTCCTGAGAGTACAGAATGAGCCACCAGGCCAGCTCAGGGCTGTATTCATAGCAAGTAGAGGTGGCTAGTGACTCCAGGGAAGGGGCTGCATACATGGAATCAAAGCACCATGCAGGACAGGCCTGGATGAACACCCTGCAGAGTGAGTCCTTTCTCACTCTCCAGAGCCTGCACCCACAGAGCAGCTGTAGTATCTTCTGTGTGCAAGCATTCTGTTTCTCCATACACTTTCCCTCACTGAGTACTCTCAGGAGACTGAGGATTCCCATTTGACTTGAGTGCCTTGTGACAGTTTGTGAGACTACTGGGGTCCAGGAGTCACCCCATAAACCATACAAACACTGATCTCAGTTAAACAGAGATGGTTTATTGAACCCACATTCCAAGACTGATGGGCCAGGGGAGTAGCTCAGGCTTGAGAGCTCAAAACTATGCGCCGAACATTCCTCAGGGCCAGCTTATAAAGGCTAAGACCACAAAAGCCACGATGAGCGTATATTCAGATACAGGGGGACTATAGGATGGTCTCTCCTTTTTTCACGTTTCCTTGGTAACAGTTCAAGCTGACCTCTATCTTGCTTAGTCTTGAATGAAGGCTACAGCTGGAGAGTTTTTTTAAGATTGACGAATGACAGGACATACAGAACATAATGGGGTATGTGTGTTCAGCATGACCCTGCTCTGAGTCAAGTCATTTTTCTTCGTCAATGACTGGCAGGCATATTATAGCCACAATATCAAATAGCTAGTGGGCATGGGTCAAAATGTCTACAGCTATGTTAGAGGGGCAGGCCTCAACAATTCCCACTATGAGTTGTGGATAAGTCAAATTATTGACTTAAAATTTTTCTCTGGGAGTAGGAGAATGTATTGGGTCCAAAGAACCATGAGCTGGATAGCTAAAATGCATTTTAATAAAGATCTGTTTGTTCATTTTATGTATGGGTACATCATAACTGTCTTCAGACACACCAAAAAGTGCATCAGATCTCATTCCGGATGGTTGTGAGGCACCAT
The DNA here is from genome assembly GCF_021556685.1 of Rattus norvegicus. Taxonomy (NCBI): domain Eukaryota; kingdom Metazoa; phylum Chordata; class Mammalia; order Rodentia; family Muridae; genus Rattus; species Rattus norvegicus. Next base: position 176,248,385 of record NC_141535.1, read on the forward strand.
GTAGTTGCTGAAAATTGAATTCAGGTCCTCTGGAAGAGCAGTCAGTGCTCTTAACCACTGAGCCATCTCTCCAACCCCTAAAATGCATTTCATGATAAAAGAAATTGAGGCATTATTATAGGAGACCCAAAAATCAAAATTAATAGGGAAAGGCACTTTAATAGCCATAGTGGGTTTATTTGTGACAAATATGAAAAGTGGATTGATAAGATACGAACCTTAAGGGGTTGGGGATTTAGCTCAGTGGTAGAGCGCTTGCCTAGCAAGCGCAAGGCCCTGGGTTTGGTCCCCAGCTCCGAAAAAAAAAAAAAAAAGAAAGAAAAAAAAAGATACGAACCTTAAAAAGACTTTTTTAAAAAAAGATTTTATTTATTTATTTTATGCATGAGTACACTGTCACTGACCTCAGACACACCAGAAAAGGGCATCGATCCCATTACATATGATTGTGAGCCACCATGTGGTTGCTGGGAATTGAACTCTGGATCTCTGGAAGAGCAATCAGTGTTCTTAACTGCTGAGTCATCTCTCCAGCTCCCCTTAGAAAAACTTATAAATGAAAACAAAGCAAAACAAAGTACTCAATCATAGACAGAGGAATTTAGACAAGATCCTACCAGGCCACCGCATGATGAAACTGAAGGGCAGCCCAAGGTTCTTAGTGGGCTATCTCAATCTCTGCTTTCGGCCATTGGATCCCCGTTCCCTACTAGGAGTTCTTGGTTGGGCCTCAGTAAGAGAAGACCTCTGGGACTATATGTCCCAGGTTGGGGTGGTACCCAAGGGGAGCTCCCCTTCTCTGAGGATAAGGGCAGGAGGGCAGTCAATGTGGCAAGGAATTTTTAAGGGGAAGGGAGAAGGGAAGGGGTTGTGATCAGGATGTAAAGTCAATAAAAAATAAATTGAAAAAAATTAAACAAAACAAAACATAAAAAGAAAGAAAAAAAGAAACCCAAGCTTAGTTTATCCAAACCTACGAGCAGATGACACCCAAGGTTATAAAGAAGTTAAATGGAGGGCTGGAGAGATGGCTCAGAGGTTAAGAGCATTGACTGCTCTTCCACAGGTCCTGAGTTCAATTCCCAGCAACCACATGGTGGCTCACAACCACCTATAATCAGGTCTGGTGCCCTCTTCTGGCCTGTAGTTGCATACATGCAGGCAGAAAGCTGTATGATGTATACATAATAAATAAATAGATTTAAAAAAGAAGTTAAATGGAGTTCTATAGATAAATTAGATTTGAGGAGATTCAAGGAAGCAATGACTCTATATGGTATGCACTCACTCTATGTAAAACAGATATTAAATGTCACCAAAGTGGGGGGGAGGGAATTGGCCAAATGATGTATCCTACCTCCAGCTTGTCTCTGCTGCTCCCTACAGACATAGGTGGTAAATGATCTTTATGTGGTCCCAATACAATTAAAATTAAAGCTGGCTTTGGAGTTGATGTGTTGCTCTCTCCTTCTCTAAACCTACCCCTGCTTGTAAAAGAAAAATCCAAAATCTCTGTCTCATGTTAGAAGAGCCACCTGGTACCTGGTATGGGACAGAGGACAAGACAAAATAAGGACTATTTTATTTCCACTACTATCATAGGCTTTTGGTTTTTGACTCTACAACTTTTCTTAAGGTCTAAATATTACCTTGAAAGCTATAAAATTATTATGTATATAAAACTTTATGTCATAAGATAGAGAGTACTAACTAATTCTAGAAATAAGCTTCATATAGCTCCCTGTCTGAGTTCCTTAGATATACTTAATAGGTTGTGGTCCTCAAACCTTTCAGAGATCTGCTGAATGTAGGCCTGTATTTTTAAAACCTACTTTAATAAGAGTTCTTAAATGCTTCAGCCTCCCTTCTAGCTCATCTATCAGAGGTGGGGGGGGGATTAATAGGAAATGGGACTCTACTCAATGATAACTTGGTCTAGGGAGAAATAAAGAAAGAAATTAAAGACTTTTTAGAATTTAATGAAAATGAAGACACAACATACCCAAACTTATGGGACACAATGAAAGCAGTACTAAGAGAAAAACTCATATCTCTGAGTGACTCCAAAAAGAAACACCAGAGAGCATACATTAGCAGCTTGACAGCACATCTAAAAGCTCTAGAACAAAGAGAAGCAAATATACCCAAAAGGAGTGGAAGACAGGAAATAATCAAACTCAGGGCTGAAATCAACCAAGTAGAAACAAAAAGGACCATAGAAGGGGTTGGGGATTTAGCTCAGTGGTTAGAGCGCTTGCCTAGGAAGCGCAAGGCCCTGGGTTCGGTCCCCAGCTCCGGAAAAAAAAAAAAAAAAAAAAAAAAAAAAAAAAAAAGGACCATAGAAAGAATCAACAAAACCAGGAGCTGGTTCTTTGAGAAAATCAACAAGATAGATAAACCCTTAGCCAGACTAACCAGAGGGAACAGAGAGTGTGTCCAAATTGACAAAATCAGAAATGAAAAGGGAGACATAACAACAGAATCTGAAGAAATTAAAAAAATAATCAGATCCTACTACAAAAGCCTTTATTCAACAAAACTGGAAAATCTGAATGAAATGGACAATTTTTTAGACAAATACCAGGTACCAAAGTTAAATCAGGATCAGATAAACCATATAAGCAAACCCATAACTCCTAAAGAAATAGAAGCAGTTATTAAAAGTCTCTCAACCAAAAAAAGTCCAGGACCAGATGAGTTTAGTGCAGAATTCTCTCAGATCTCATACCAATACTGTCCAAACTATTCCACAAAATAGAAACAGACAGAGCACTACCAAATTCCTTCTTTTTTTAATTTTCTAGATCTATTTATTTATTACATACACAGTGTTCTGCATATATATGACAGACGAGGGCAGCAGATCTTATTATAGATGGTTATGAGCCACCATGTGGTTGCTGGGAATTGAACTCAGGACCTCTGGAAGAGCAGTCAGTGCTCTTAACCACCGAGCCATCTCTCCAGACCACCAAATTCCTTTTTGAAGCCACAATTATGCTTATACATAAACCACACAAAGAACCAACGAAGAAAGAGAACTTCAGACCAATTTCCCTTATGAATATCGATGCAAAAATAATCAATAAAATTATCAAAAACTGAATCCAAGAACACATCAAAACAATCATCCATCATGATCAAGTAGGCTCCATCCCAGGAATGCAGTGATAATTCAATATACAGAAATCCATTAACATAATCCACTATGTAAACAAACTCAAACTAAAAAGCATGATCATTTCATTAGATGCTGAGAAAACATTTGACAAATTCAGCATCCCTTCATGATTAAAGTCCTGGAAAGATCAGGAATTCAAGGCCCATACCTAAACATAGTAAAAGCCATAGTAAAAGCAAACCAGTAGGCAACATTAAACTAAATTGAGATAACAACTTCAGCAAAGTGGTTAGGTATAAAATTAACTCAAACAAATCAGTAGCCTTCCTCTACTCAAAGGATAAACAGGCTGAGAAAAAAATGAGGGAAATGATAACCTTCACAATAGTCACAAATAACATAAAATACCTCAGTGTGACTCTACCCAAGCAAGCAAAAGATCTCTATGACAAGAACTTCAAGTCTCTGAAGAAATTGAAGAAGATCTCAGAAGATGGAAAGATCTCCCATGCTCATGGATTGGCAGGATTAATATAGCAAAAATGTCCATTTTGCCCAAAGCAACCTACAGATTCAATGCAATCCCCATCAAAATTCCAACTCAATTCTTCGTAGTTAGAAAGAGAGCAATTTGCAAATTCATTTGGAATTAAAAAAAAAAAACAGGATAGCGAAAACTATACTCAACAATAAAAGAACTTCTGGGGGAATCACCATCCCTGACCTCAAGCAGTATTACAGGACAATAGTGATAAAAACTGTATGGTATTGGTACAGAAACAGCCAGGTAGATCAGTGGAATAGAATTGAAGACCCAGAAATGAAGCCACACACCTATGATCATGTGATCTTTGACAAAGGAGTTAAAGCCATTCAATGGAAAAAGATTGACCCATTCTTATCGCCCTGCATAAAGCTTAAGTCCAAGTGGATCAAGGACTTTAACATAAAACCAGATACACTCAAACTCATAGAAGAAAAAGTGGGGGAAAGCCTCAATCACATGGGCACTGGGGAAAATTTCCTGGGCAAAACACCAATGACTTCTGCTCTAGGATCAAGAATCCACAAATGAGGGGCTGGGGATTTAGCTCAGTGGTAGAGCGCTTACCTAGGAAGCGCAAGGCCCTGGGTTCGGTCCCCAGCTCCGAAAAAAAGAACCAAAAAAAAAAAAAGAATCGACAAATGGAATCTCATAAAACAGCAAAGCTTCTGTAAGGCAAAGGACACTGTCATTAGGACAAAACGGCAACCAACAGATTGGGAAAGGATCTTTACCAATCCTACATCTGATAGAGGGCTAATATCCAAAATATACAAAGTATTCAAGAAGTTAGACTTCAGAGAATCAAATAACCTTATTTTAAAAAGGGATACAGAGCTAAACAAAGAATTCTCAGCTAAGGAATATCAAATGACTGAGAACACCTAAAGAAATGTTCAACATCTTTAGTCATCAGGGAAATGCAAATCAAAACAACCCTGAGATTCCACCTCACACCAGTCAAAATGGCTAAGATCAAAATCTCAGGTTGCAACAGATGCTGGCGAGGATATGGAAAAAGAGGAACACTCCTCCATTGTTGCTGTGATTGCAAACTGATACAACCACTCTGGAAATCAGTCTGGAGGTTCCTCAGAAAATTGGACATTGCACTACCTGAGGACCCAGCTATACCCCTCCTGGGCATATACCCAAAAGATGCCCCAACATACAACAAAGACACATGCTCCACTATGTTCATAGCAGCCTTATTTATAACAGACAGAAGATGGAAAGAACCCAGATGCCCTTTATCAGAGGAATGGATACTGAAAATGTGGTACATGATCTATCAAAAACAATAACTTCATGAAATTCATAGGCAAATGGATGGAACTAGAACTAGAAAATATCATCCTGGGGTTGGGGATTTAGCTCAGTGGTAGAGCGCTTGCCTAGCAAGCGCAAGGCCCTGGGTTCGGTCCCCAGCTCCGAAAAAAAAAAAAAAAAAAAAAAAAGAAAATATCATCCTGAGTGAGGTAACGCAATCACAAAAAAACACATGTTATGCACTCACTGATAAATGGATATTAGCCCAAAAGTTCAAATTACCCAAGACACAGTCCACAGACCACATGAAGCTCAAGAAGAAGGACAACCAAAGTGTGGATGCTTCAGTCCTTCTTAAAAGGGGGAACAAAAATATTCATAGGAGGGGATATGGAGACAAAGTTTGGAGCAGAGACTGAAGGAATGGCAATTCAGAGTCTGACCCACGTGTGTATACAGCCCATAAACATACAGCCACCAACACTAGATAATATTGATGAAGCTAAAAAGTATATGCTGACAGGAGCCTGATATAGCTGTCTCCTGAGTGGTTCAGCAAGAGCATGTCACATACAAAGGCGAATGCTAGCAGCCAACCATTGAACTGAGAACAGGGTCCCTGTTGGAGGAATGAGAGAAAGGATTGAAGGAGCTGAAGGGGCTTGCAACCCCATAAGAACAACAATGCCAACCAACCAGAGCTCCCAGGGGCTAAACCACTACCCAAAGACTACACATGGACAGACCCATGGCTCCAGCTGCATATGTAGCAGAGGATGGCCTTGTTGGGCACCAATGAAAGGAGAAGCCCTTGGTCCTGCCAAGGCTGGACACCCCCCCCCACCCAGTGTACGAGAGTGTGTGGGGGCAGGAAGTGGTGTGGTTTGGGAGGGGGAATACCCTTATAGAAGAAGGGGAGTGGAAGGGGCTAGGGGGCTTACGGCCGGTAAGGGGAAAGGGAATAACATTTGACGTGTAAATAAAAAAATATCCAATTTTAAAAAAATAGGGGGCTGGAGAGATGGCTCAGCGGTTAAGAACACTGACTGCTCTTCCAGAGGTCCTGAGTTCAAATCCCAGCAACCACATGGTGGCTCACAACCATCTGTAATGGGATCTGATGCCCTCTTCTGGTGTGTCTGAAGACAGCTACAGTGTACTTATATATGATAAATAAATAAATCATAAAAAAAATAGGAAATGGGGGGGTTGGGGATTTAGCTCAGCGATAGAGCGCTTGCCTAGCAAGCGCAAGGCCCTGGGTTCGATCCCCAGCTCCGAAAAAAAAAAGCAAATAAAAAAAATAAAAAAAAATAGGAAATGGGGTTTGTGGTCCTGTAATTCTTTGGGGAGATCCCAATTTTTATTGTCAGCATATGAGCTGTCCAGTCCAAAACATCAAACACAAGTCAGTAGCAGCGCTCAATCCAGAAGGTCTTTAAGGAGTTACTCTCAATGAAGTCACAACATGAGGATCAGAGACTCAGTGCCAGGCAAACCAATGCAAGTCTCATCACTTTGCCTGTGTCTGTATTCCTTTCTAAACATCAAATGTCCTTCCACATGTCTGCTTCAGTAAAACATCCTCTGTGCAAGCTTCTGCAAAATATCACATGACATAACTGAGTCTCTAGAGAAACCAGACATTTCCACTTCTGCTCAACATGGCATTTAAAATGTTTAAAATTTCTACCATTCCTAATAGTAACTTTTGAGGTTTCCAAGAAGCTGATGGGGCCCTGAAATGATGAACCCACCTGAAATGTAGAAATGCTAACCATGCCTCTTAGGCTGCTAGGTTCTGTGCAAACAGTGGACACCTTTGGGTTGGCTGATGTTTTCTCCCTACCCAAGATTGCCACTGAGCTGATAGACAACACCCAAAGGTCAGTTTCGGACTACAAACTGCTCAGGATATTCAAAATGTTGAGTTTATAGGAAACGGAACATTTTACAGAAATTTGTACTGGAAAACCTATTTCTAGTTGTGTTCCAAGAGCTTTCTGTTTGTTATAAGGAAGATTAAACAAAGTCAACCATAGATCAGGAGACTGCGCAAACAACCAGTTGACAGAGAGTGAACATAGGAAAAAAAACCATAGAGAGTGAGAGGAAGTCAGGAGGGTGGATAGAGAGACGCACAGGAAGTAAGGGACGTTCAGTTTGAGTGTTTTTAACCAGTGTAGAGGAGAACTTCCTTTTGACCTGTCATCTGTGGCTAAAGATCAGCTGGGTGCTTTCTCTGCCTCTCTGAGTCTAGCAGGCTTTCACCCCAACATTTGGCTACTGAATCTTCACTGATAAAATCGAATGATTGAGATTTCATTAAAACCAGTACAACTCTTCATTTCATTCTCAGAGTAAATGTACGCCATACTCCAAATTCTTCTCCATTGCCTTCAGGAATCAGGCTCACTGTGTCCAACTCTGTACCTGAGCTCCCGTGAGAGTCTGTGGAAGAAAATTCCATTCCATCTCTATATCAACAAAAGCAAACTGTTATTTTCCCACCAGATGTCTGGGTTTCCCCTTAATTTGCACCAAGCTTCTGAGCACTTCTACAACTCAGTTCCCCAAGCTGCTGAAGATACCAACCAGGTGTACTACATTTCCTTCTTTTTCTTTCCTTTTTTTTCTTTCTTTTGAGAGAGAGGGGGAGAGAGAGAGAGAGAGAGAGAGAGAGAGAGAGAGAGAGAGAGAGAGGGAGGGAGGGAGGGGGAGGGAGGGAGGGGGAGGGAGGGAAGGAGGGGGAGAGAGAGAGAGAGAGAGAGAGAGAGAGAGAGAGAGAGAGAGAGAGAGAGAGCATGTGAGTGGTGCTGCCTTCAGAGGCCAGAGCAGTTAGATCCTCAGGAGCTGGAGCTCCAGATGGTTCTGAACCTCTGATGTGGGTGCCAGGAATTGAACTTGTCTTCAAGAGGCTGAACCTCCAAAGGAAGAACAGGGACAAAAAATGGAACAGAGACCAAAGGAAGGGCCAATTGGGGACCACCCCACCTGGGGAATCCATCATGTCTGCAGACACCAACCCCAATACTGTTGTGGTCAAGAGGCGCTGACAGGAACCTAGTGTGGTGGTTTCCTGGGAGGTCTGGCCAGCAACTGACCAATGCAGATGCAGATGCTTGGAACCAACCATCAGATTGAGCCCAGGGAACCTGGTGGGGGAGCTGGCTGAAGGACTGAAGGAGCAGAGGGGATTGAAACCCCATTGGAAGAACAACATAGTGTGGCCTGACCACCCAGTTCTCCCACAATCTAGACCACCAACCATGGAGTGTACCTGGAGGGAATCTATGACTCCAGATACATATGTAGCAGATGACAGCCTTACCTGACAGCAGTGAGATGGGGGGCCCTTGGTCCCAGGAAGGTTTGATGTCCCAGTGTAGGGGGATGCTAGAGGGGTGTGGTGGGAGAGGGTGTGTGGGTGGGGGAGCACCCTCATACAGGCTAAGGGGAAGGGGAGGACAGATGTGGGGTGGGGGTTTGTGGAGGGGTAACCAGGAAGCGGGATATCATAGGATGGGGGGCTGGTAGAGGGGTAACCGAAAGTGGATATCATTTGAGATGTAAAGGAATGGAATGATTAATTTAAAAAAGGGGGTTGGGGATTTAGCTCAGTGGTAGAGCGCTTGCCTAGCAAGCACAAGGCCCTGAGTTTGGTCCCCAGCTCCGGAAAAAAAAAAAAAAAAAAAAAAAAAAGAAGAAGAAGCTGAACCTTGTTAGGCAACCTAGCTGGGAGACTGCCCTAGAGAAAAGCCCAAGTTTTAAACTGTATATAGAAGACTCTGAGTCATTTTTTTTTTTTTTTGGTTCTTTTTTTTGGAGCTGGGGACCGAACCCAGGGCCTTGCGCTTCCTAGGTAAGCGCTCTACCACTGAGCTAAATCCCCAGCCCTCTGAGTCATTATTTATACCACTGGCAGATCACAAAAGTCCTGCTATATCTGGAGTTTGCAGAGACCTCCAGATTAAGGGTGAAGCACAACAAGGCCTTTCCTTTCAGCATGGACACCAAGTAGAGGCTGTTACCTGTGTGTCTAATATACAAGTTGCAAGTTGGAGGGTCTTATGACTCCTTTGTCTGATTAAACGACCTTCTAGACTCTCACAGAGCTTGGGGAAACACTTGGAGCTTACTATGCCATTACATAATACCAACATGAGTCTGCATGATGCTCTTGGCACTGACTGGTCCCACCTGCACCCTGCCTTCCTTCAGTCTATCCCTCCACTCGATTTCCCCTGGAAGTTCCATTCCTTTAGTCTATCCCTCCACTGGATTTCCCCTGGAAGTTCTTTTGTGTCTTGATACATTCCCTTTTCTATATATTTTTGTTTTGTTGTCCTGAATCCTTTTTGTGTTTCCACAAACAGTCCTTAGCCTTCTATCTGTCCCTATGACATTCATATCTGCCTTGGCAGCACATTTGAGATTCCCATGACCTTGACTATGGTTTGGGTGTGTTAACCAAAATAATGTTTATGCAAATTTAGTCTAAACCAAGATAACTGAAATCAGGTGCAAATAAAAAGTAATTGTCACGTTACACCTAAAATAATTACTGTTCTGGCAGAAGCAAATGTTTCAAAGTTACTTTCACCTCTCTCTAACTTGGATGTAAATTAGTCTTTGTAGTTTGAACCTTTAAAAGGCCTGAGCCTCTATACCAAGCGTCTTTGAGTCATGAGGCTCCTCTTTATTGTCTGCCAGACAATAAAGGTCTCATATACTTTGAACACTTACTTTTTTTTTTAAGTGCACTGGTGTTTCCCCTCTGTGTGCGTCTCTGTGAAAATAAGGTCGTAGGCAATGGCGAGCTGCCACATAGGTGTGGGAAATGAACAACAAGCACTGCCCTTAACCCCTAAGTCCTTTCCCCAGCCCTTAGGACTCATATCCTTTTACTTAGCTTAGTTATAGCTTTGTGTATCTCTCTCGTGTGAATGAATACAATTCATTAGGTGTGTGTGTATTTGTGTGGACAAGTAGGAGTCAGAGGACAACATGGCATTCTCTCACTGTGTGGGATCCAGGAGTCGAATTCAGATTGCCGAGCTTGGTAGCGAACACCTTTGGCAGCTGAGCCATCTCAACAGAACGTTCTTCTTCTTATTACTATTACTTTTAAAAAAATAAGAGTCTTGTGTAGCTAAGGCAGCCTTGATTTCACTCTGTCGCTATGGCTGGCCTTGAATGTCGGATCTTCCTGACACTGTGCACCAAGCACTGGGATTACAGACGTTCATCATCCACCACCCTGTTTTATGTGGTGCTCGGATGGAATCCAGCGCTTCTTACATGTTACGTGAGCTCTCTTCCAGCTGGGCTGCTCTTGCTGTGTTCTTAATATAAAACCACTGGTATGTGTGTGTGTGTTTGTTTGTTTTAACAATCCCCCACACAAACTATACGTAGATGGCTCTCCTAGGACAAGCATGTGCTTATCCCAAGGATGGGAGGAGAAAGGCCATTAACCCAAATCATCATGGACAAATTAACTAAAGCAAGCAGTTAATTTAAGCAAGCTACCTTGTTCCTGTACACGAGATGCCTCCCACTAAGGCAGAGTTTAAGATGTGAGGAAGACAAGGATTTCATAACTCAGGGAATTTCCAAATGTGGGATTTGGTGAGCAAATTAGAGAGGGTTACAGGAGCAGGACATACGCAGAACAAGTTGGTCCTGATGACCTCCTGAATCAGAAACATGGGGGCAAGGTGAGCATAACGGGCAGTCACAGCTGGTCATACAAAGGTAGTATTGCGAGATGATGTGAGGCAAGCACATGATCACCATTTCTGCAATAGACAGTACAGAACCATTTGTAGTCAAGGTTACAGGTGGGGCAGAGCCAGTCCTTGAGAAACAGAGGTTTAGTCATAAGCTGGAATGAACCTGGTTTCTCTTACAATGAAATAGACCCCAGGCTGGTTCTTCACATGGCCTTGGCTTCCCAGGCTCTCACTGTTTCTGAGGTCAGGAGTTAATCATGTTTGTTATGGTCTGGCACACACATACACACACACACACTCACACACGCGCGCACACACATACACACACACCCCTCCGAATAACTGTAGCTATTTTGTTCCATGCCTGACAGCTATTTCATATTGTTGCTGTAACACGCCTGCCCATCATTGACACAGAAATGGCTTGGCTCAAAGACAAGCTGATTGACAAGCTGACCACACATCCTGTTTTGTTCTGTATGTTCTGAATGTCCTGTATGAGGTTTGCTACTCTATCTATCTATCTATCTATCTATCTATCTATCTATCTATCTCTCAAATGTATATGAGTACACTGTAGCTCCCTTCAGACACACCAGAAGAGGGCATCCAGTTCCGTTACAGATGGCTGTGAGCCACCATGTGGTTGCTGGGAATTGAACTCAGGACCTCTGGAAGAGCAGTCAGTGCTCTTAACCACTGAGCCATCTCTCCAGCCCACCATTGACATTTTTAAAAAAGTTTTTTTTATCTTATATTTACAGGATGCTGCCTGCATATGTATCTATATGGCATGTACGTACCTGCTGCCTGAAGAGAGTCAGGAGAGGGGGTGGATTCTCTGGTGTGAGCCACCGTGTGGGTGCAAGGTCCTCTGTAAGAGCAACTAGTGCGGGGTTGGGGATTTAGCTCAGTGCTAGAGTGCTTGCCTAGGAAGCACAAGGCCCTGGGTTCGGTCCCCAGCTCTGGGAAAAAAGAACCAAAAAAAAAAAAAAAAAAAAAAGAGCAACTAGTGCACTTCGAACACTGAGGCACTAGTACAGATGCTTTAACCAGCCACTCTTCAGGAATGCTGATTGATTGGCAGTCCTCACCCCCAAGACAGGGTTTCTTCTGGCTGTCCTGAAACTCCCTATGTAGACCAGGCTGGCTGCAAACTCAGGGTCATCCTCTGTTGGGAGTAAAGGTCATGTGCCACCACGCCTGGCTCTCATTGGCTTCCAATCAGAAAACTCTTTTGGTGGCTCCAGATGGCAGCTGGTCACAAGATCATAGTATGACACTTGAAACTTCCAGTTAATAATTTATCACGCATCCATGATGAAATGGTTATGAGGAACCCTGACAGTACTTCAGGCTGCCCTACAGGTGGCCTGCCCAGCTCCATGGAGACAGAATTATTTTGTACTCAGGACTTTTTTTTTTTTAACATTTATTTATTTATTATGTATACGTCATACAGCTTTCTGCCTGCATGTATGCCTGCAGGCCAGAAGAGGGCACCAGACCTGATTATAGATGGCTGTGAGCCACCATGTGGTTGCTGGGAATTGAACTCAGGACCTCTGGAAGAGCAGACAGTGCTCTTAACCTCTGAGCCAACTCTCCAGCCCTTTTTTTTTTTTTTTTTTTAACCTTTTTTTTTTTTTCCCGGAGCTGGGGACCGAACCCAGGGCCTTGCTAGGCAAGCACTATACCACTGAGCTAAATCCCCAACCCTTTTTTTAACCTTCTTAAACCTTGTTTTATGCATCTCTATCTGGGCGTTCCTGAATATACTTTTTTTTAAAAAAGAAAAAAAAATAAAAAGAAATAGAGAGACTATTTTGTTTATTTAGGTTTTTCAAGACAAGGTTTCTCATTGTAGCCCTGGCTATCCTAGATCTGTAGACCAGGCTGGATTCAAACTCAGAGATCTGCCCACTCCCGAGTTAGAGACAGTTTATTAAAAAAGGAAGAGGTCTGGACATAGTGGCATACTCCTTTAATTCCAGAATTTAAGGGGCAAAAATGGGTTTATCTTGGGGCTGGGCTTTTAGCTCAGTGGTAGAGCGCTTACCTAGGAAGCACAAGGCCCTGGGTTCGGTCCCCAGCTCCGAAAAAAAGAACCAAAAAAATAAAAAATGGGTTTATCTTTATGGCTTCAAGGCCTATCTGGCCTACATAGTGAATTCTAGGGCAGTCTGTCTCAAAGAATCAAAAAAAATTAAAAAAAAAAATAACAAAAGGCAGGGAGGGGATTGGAGAGAAGCCTCAGTGGTTAAGAGCACTGACTGCTCTTCCAGAGGTCCTGAGTTCAATTCCTAGCAACCACATGGTGGCTCACAGCCATCTGTAACGGAACTGGATGCCCTCTTCTGGTGTGTCTGAAGACAGCGGCAATGTACTAATATACATTAAATAATAAATAAATAAATACATAAATACATACATACATAAATAAATAAATATTTTTTTAAAAAAATGTCAATGACAGCTGGGCATGGTGGCACCATCTTTAATCCCAGCACTCAAGAAGCAGAGGCAGGTGGATCTCTATTTGAGTTCCAGAACAGCCAGGGCTACACAGAGAAACCCTGTCTCAAAAGACACAAAACAAAAATGGCTGTGAAGAGTTTGGATTGCTGAAGGCACAGAGAGCTTAAATACAACTTCCTTTGGGCTGTGCTTAGGTCCCCCAAAAGCAATTCCTTACCCACCCCTGTGCGAGACCTAACATCCCGAAACCCAGAGAAAAACCTCTGGAGTGTACTAACAAAACCTTAATTGCTCCAGTGGAGTGGCTAAGAAGAGATAACATCTGAGGCCCGCAGCTGAGATTCTGTCTGCAGTTATCCACTTCCCTGCTTCCACCAATGTGTTAGGTCCTCACTGGCCTCCACAGTCCAAGAAGCTGCTCCATGCCTTCCATTTTGCTTCTGCTTTTCCTTCCCCATGGAGACACAACCTTGGCAGTTTGACCCCCAGTAAACCTTCCCTTCTATTCACAGAACAGTTTGCTGGTCTTATTGCACAGCCCGGCCTTTAGATGTTTTGTTTTATAACGTTCTTTGTTACAGTGAAAACTCCATAAGACTGCTTCTGCATCACTACAACATCGTATCGGGGGGAGATCTCAGTATATGCTTCTGGGATGTGGTGACTTTTTTTTTTTTTTGTTAGTTTCTTTTGACTTTGGTTTTTGGAGACAGGGTTTCTTATTGTAGTTGTTTCTGTCCTGAACTAGATAAAGTGAAAATTCTGAGTCTAAACCCCTTAAAAACAGCCTTCATGCACTGGGCTTCCTGGCCCCAGTTTGAATTCTTTTTTTTTTTTTTTTTTTTGGTTCTTTTTTTCGGAGCTGGGGACCGAACCCAGGGCCTTGCGCTTCCTAGGTAAGCGCTCTACCACTGAGCTAAATCCCCAGCCCCCCCAGTTTGAATTCTAATTGACTGTGTAATATCCAAAAAAATAAATGAAATTGAGGCTACCAATATATTGCAGGTATCTTGGGTTTTTTGTTAGTGTGTGTGTGTGTGTGTGTGTGTGTGTGTGTGTGTGTGTGTGTGTATCAGTCAGTACACATGACTGCAGGTACCCCACAAGGTCAGAGGCGTCCAGTCTCTGGGAGCTGGAATTACAGGAACTTTTGAGCCTTCTGACTTAGCTGAGACTCACGTCCTCTACAGGAGCATACATGTTCCCCACTGATGAGCCATCTCTCCAGGCCAACCCCACTCTACACCTGAGTTCAGGACCTGAGTTTAGATCCTTATAGCCCACATGGAGTCAGTAGATAGTAAACCCATGCTCTTATGATAAAGTGGGCAGCAGAGGTAGGAAATTCCCCAGCAGTTAGCCTGGCATATAAACAGTAAACAAGAGGCCATGGAACAAAACGAAAGGTGGTCCGACACCTGGGGTTGTCCATAGACACATGTGCCATAGTAGACACATTCTCTGTGAACACACACTGTAGAGAACAGAATCACCTCTAGGTGGAGACATGCCATTATCTGCTCCCTAAATGTTAATCCAATGGGGCAGGTCAGGGACCTGATTGGGGGACCACCCCTAGGCAAGTAGATTAGATAATGTGCTTTTCCTTCCCAGAATTCCTGCTCCCCCAGTGCAGTGTAAAAGCAGTTCTGCTGTGATGCCCACTTTTGGGGACTGACTCAGAAAAGTGGAATTTTTTTTTTTAATTGTGTCTTTTTCTTTTAGATGCTGGCCAGAGCCCAGGTAGGTGTGTTTTTAAACTCCCAATGAGCCTTCTGGGCTTCCTTACTTCTCTTCTAAAGCTCCCAACCCATCTGAGGAAAGACGATGGGGATGAGAAGGAACACAAGCCTTACTTGAGATTAGATGGTGACAGATGGTTTGTTTTGTTTTGTTTGATAGTTTCCATACTTCTCTACTGCTCTATTGTCTTCTGTAAATCTGCTTTACATCTACTCATGGTTTTACTTAAAAGGGCCCCAAGGAACAAATTCAAGGCTGCTCTCTCTTTTTTTTTTTTTTTTTTTTTTTTTTTTCTTTCTTTTTTTCGGAGCTGGGGACCGAACCCAGGGCCTTGCGCTTCCTAGGTAAGCGCTCTACCACTGAGCTAAATCCGCAGCCCCTGTTTTAGTTTTTCAAGACAGGGTTTTCTCTGTGTAGCCCTGGCTGTCCTGGAACTCAGAAGTCCATCTAACTCTACCAACCAAGCACTGGGATTAAAGGTTTGTACCACCACTGACTGGCTTGTGGTAGTGGCCTTACTCTCACTCAGTGAGATTAACATTTTCTGGAGGCCCCATTGAGATAAACTACCCACCCAAATTCTAAAGCTTCACCTTCAGTCTGGGACTCCCAGGCTGAAGGACTACCTCAGGAGGTGTATGCTTTGAGACATTCCAATGTTCTGAGACAAGCGTTTTGGTTTCATGGACTATCAGAGTAAACTGCTGTACTGAGAAAAGCAGCATTTATGGAGGTCTTTCCTGGGAATACAATCTGGTCTGTTGGGAACCCAATCTGGGACATGGAAGGGTTTGATGGGTCCCACACAGTCTACCCTCCAGGGCAAAAAGTGAGATGTCACATGCCCACCTGAAGTTCTTGGTCTGGTTTTATGTCTGGTTTGTTTTTGTATGTTCTGCTTTTGACTTTTACTGTCTCCAGTCCATCTCCTGTATTTCCTGTGTTCTGTGTTAATTAGTTTATCTTTATCTATCCTCAAGGAGGATTATTAATATCCTATCACCAAGAGTCACCGCAAAACATTCTGTGAAACTAAATAGCCCACATTTGGAAATGACTGCCCCCATCCCCATTCCAGAGCACTTTTGGTTCTCACATAGCCTGGGCAGTAAATAGTAAATGTCACCCTCAGTAAACCCAGCCACCCGGATCAGAATGGGAACATCTTGTCTTTGGCTGAAACAACTTCCAACCCTCAGCCCTGGATGAAGGTCTGTATGGTTCTTAATGAGCAAGATGACCAAGCCCTGATTGTCAGCAGATGGACACTTTGAGGGCCTATGGCAGAGATCCAGGAGCCCCTTTTGAAAACCATTCTGCGGGGTTGGGGATTTAGCTCAGCGGTAGAGCGCTTGCCTAGCAAGCGCAAGGCCCTGGGTTCGGTCCCCAGCTCTGAAAAAAAAATTAAATTAATAAAAACCATTCTGTAGGACTCACAGGAGAAGCAATGTCTCCTCACTCCACATAACCATCTTTACCCCCTTCCCCTCCTCATCTCTTCCTCCTCCTCCACAACTCTAGATCTCATCACTCCAGCCTCCCTATGCCCTTCTCCCCACCCCAGTCTGCTTCAACCTCTACCCTGCCACCTAGCTCTTCCCTACCTCCCCTGTCTTCCTTCTCCCTAGATCTTTCTCTACATCCCTGTTTTCCCCATCCGTGTACAAGCCACTGGGAGCTCTCCATTTCCTCCTCCAATCCTGGTTCCCAGCAGTACCTCCCTCTGTGCTCCCTCCCCTGTCGCTCATTCCTGACCATTGCTACCTGTATAACCCCCTTTCCACACAGATCTCCACAAGAGGAAGAATCCTGAATTTCTTAATTTCTCTAACTGATTCTATATTTCTCAATCACCTCCCCATGTGGTGGGGTGACTGTTGTCAGCAGATTCTCCATGCCTTCTTCACTACCAAAGACAGGGACTGCACTGCACAAATCAGCCATAGCACTCTCCAGAATAGCTTCAAAGACTAACGTCCCGATGGCAGAGGCAACTGATCATGCTCTGCCATTGGCTATCCCAATGGGACTACAGTTCAGTGGGAGATAGGAGGTCACTCAGTGAGTACCACCAGGTTCTGGAAGAAGGGTGAACCAGGCAGCCCAAAAGCCCACTAACCTATCTAAGATAGTAGATGTAAAACAGAGCCCAGATGATCACCTTCAGCTTTCTGGAATGCCCCTTGGACACCTATTGGCTATATGTCCCTATAGAGGGCGTGGCTGACCTGGCCTCGTTACTCAGTCAAGACTTGGCATTTGTAGAAAGATACAAAGATAGATGTGTTTGCAGGAAGGAATGGGTCAGAACTATTAGAAATGTCCTTGGTGTTTGACAGCATAGACAGCAGAGAAGATCTTTTGACAGAGATGGGATGTGCCACTGTGGCTGCACTC
This sequence comes from Rattus norvegicus, assembly GCF_021556685.1. Lineage (NCBI taxonomy): Eukaryota > Metazoa > Chordata > Mammalia > Rodentia > Muridae > Rattus > Rattus norvegicus. Next base: position 176,265,672 of record NC_141535.1, read on the forward strand.
TAAGCCATTTTCAAGTCTGCCCATGCACCCCATGATAAAAGGAGAAAACCTAGTTATGCACAGGTGGTGCAACCTTGAACCCCAGCACTTGGGAGGCAGAGGTAGGCAGAGGATTGCCTGGTCTACAGAGTGAGTTCTAGGACAGCCAGGACTATACAAAGATACCCTGCAAAAAACAACAACAACAACAACAACAACAACAACAACAAAACGACGAGGACGACGAAGACAACAATGACGACGACAAAACAAAAACAAAAACAAAACAAAAAACTGGAAAGAAACCAGTCATTGAAGGAGTGGCTGTTCGTAGCGGGGAGCTGTTAATCCACTCTCAGTCCTAGCCAGGTGATCACACCTCTTGCCACCCGCCAGTGTTCTCCGGACCTTCAAATGTAAAGACACACACACACACACACACACACACACACACACACACACACACACACGGGGGGGGGGAGCGCTTTTATATTTAATATACCTTAACTGCTCAATGGCTGGGTTACCCCTGAACCTCTATGTGGCTACCATACTCCTCCCCCCAATATTCCTGAATGAATATTTGGAAGTCAGTATTTCATCTCTGCTACCCCAGGCCCAATTGGGAGAGTGGCCCCTGGGGATGCTTCACCCACTCTTACATGTCAGTGGGCTGATTTCTCTGCTTCCCCCATCATGGCAAATCTATTCCTTCTCCTTTCCTTCCTTCCTTGTCCGGGAAATTTAAAAGTTCTTCCTCTATCTCGCTGTCCAGCCATGGGCCATTGGCAACTTTATTTCCCAATCAGAGCCAACTGGGGGCAGCCTGTCCAGGATGAAAACAGGTAGCCTTGCCTCCACAAACTCAATCCAATCTTGGCTGTGGAGAGTGACTAAGGAGGATGAGGCTCCTTCTAACGAGGCCCCCAGGAGCATAGGCTCCTGGTTATCATAGGATAACCTTCGCCATCAGGTCCAACCTATAAATTTTCTGCTGGACATTGGGGCTACCCATTCGGTGTTACTGGAGTCCCTAGGACACCTAGGACCAGTCAAACAATGGAAGTACAGGGGACAACAGGGGTAACAAAGGATATAAATGTACCACTGGTCATACTGTCAACCTAGGACAAGGAACCGTGACTCATTCTTTTTTTTTTTTTTTTTTTTGGTTCTTTTTTTCGGAGCTGGGGACCAAACCCAGGGCCTTCCGCTTCCTAGGCAAGCGCTCTACCACTGAGCTAAATCCCCAACCCCGTGACTCATTCTTTTATCATTATTCCTGAATGCCCCTACCCTTTACTGGAGCAGGACCTCTTGAACAAGCTCCAGGCAACAATATCATTCTCAGGAAGTCTCCTAGGCTGCAACTCCTAGGAGGCCCTGCTGAGGCTTTAACTATAACCTGCCCAGTAAGTGAGGAATGTCTGCTCCTCCAAAATCCAACCCATTCCCTGGAAGGGGAAAGGAAAAGTTGTTGATCCAGGAAAGTCCTACAGTTTGGGCAAAGGACAATCCTCCTGTCCTGGCCAAAACTGTGTCTCCCATCATATTGCAACTAATGTTCAGGGGATGACCATTTGAGTCAAGCAATACCCATCTGCTTGGAAGCCAGGGAAGGGATTCAGTGTCACATCAGGCATATCCTCAAAGCAAGCATACTGACTTCTTGTCAGTTCATCTGGGACAACCCTTATTGCCTGTTCAAAAGCCTGGAATTCGACACTGGAACCAGGACAAGACTTGGAGGAAGTGATGAGACCTGTTGAACCGATTGTTTGATCCCTACACTTTGCTCAGTCTTTACCACTGGGGCACAAAGTTTTCACTGTACTGGACTTAAAGATGCATTCTTTCCCATCCCGCTGTCAGAATAAGTCTGCCACCTTTGCATTGGAATGAACCTCTCTGAGCTGGGATATCAGAGCCACTAACTTGGACCAGGCTGTCACAAGGGTTCAAAAACTCTCCTATCATCTTTGATGGAGCACCCAACCAGGATTTGAGTCTCTTCCACAGAAAGTATCCTGAGCTAATCTTGCTTCAATCTGTGGGTGATTTATTATTGACCACTAAAGATGAGGAAGGCAGTGTGAAAGTCACTTGAGGCCTTTGGAAACTCTAGCCCAGTTAGGCTATAGAGTTTCTAAGAAGAGAGCCCAAGTTTGCTTATTTCAAGTTACCTACTTGGGGTTGGGGATTTAGCTCAGTGGTAGAGCGCTTGCTTAGGAAGCACAAGGCCCTGGGTTCGGTCCCCAGCTCCGAAAAAAAGAAAAAAAGAAAAAAAAAGAATCAAGTTACCTACTTGGGATATGAGATATGAACTAAGAGGAGGAAAAAGACTTGTCACAGGCCTGCATAGTGGCCATAACGCACATCCCAACTCCAACCACAAAAACCAAAGAGTTTCTGGGATCTTTGGATACCTGGGTTTGCTGAAATTGCCAAACCCTCCACTCAGCTATGGCTATAGCACTACTTTGGAAACATGAACAGGCCTTTAAGGACTTAAAAGAGGCCCTGGGACAGGCCCCTACTTTAATTCTTCCCGACATCACCAACTTCTTTTATCTTTATGTCCAAAAAAGAAAGGGCATTGCCAAGGGAGTCTTGACTCAGACCCTGAGTCAAGAGCGGAAATGGCCTAAGTGGTAGCTAACAAATTAATAACAAGAATTATTCCCTTCCCATATCTCTGGGGGCTGACAATGGCCCAGATTTCATGGTCAAGTTATCTCAATTGCTCTCCAAGGCTCTCATGATACATTGGGAATGTCGTTGTTAGAGCTCAGAAAAGGTATGAGGATGAACAGGACTTTAAAGGAGATTGTAACTAATTATACTTTTGAGACTAGAGGTAATACCTTACTCCCGTCTCAGGGCCCACTGAACCCCTACCAAAAATGTTCACCTCTAGTCTATGGGCAAGCACCTCCCATGACTCCTTAGGTACATGCTGGATAATTGCCAGATTGTCTCGCTTCAATCTTGGAGTCCCTTAAAGGATTTCAGTTAACCTTGAATAAGATTTTTTTCTATGATGGGCTGGAGAGAAGGCTCAGCGGTCAAGAGCACTGACTGCTCTTCCAGAGGTCCTGAGTTCAATTCCCAGCAACCACGTGGTGGTTTACAACCATGTGTAACAGGATCTGATGCCCTCTTCTGGTGTGCCTGAAGACAGCTACAGTGTACTTATATAAATAAATAAAATCTTTTTAAAAAAGATTTTCCTATGAGCCAGAGCCAGGTGTGGTGGTGCATGCCTTTAATCCCAGCACTCAGGAGGCAGAGTTTGACAGATCTCTGTGAGTTCAAGGCCACCTTGATCTGTAGAGTTCCAGGACAGTCAGGCTACACACACACACACACACACACACACACACACACACACACACACACAGACACACACACTTTAGAAAAAAAAGTATCTAGAAAAAAGAAATAATTAAGATTCCCTGTTTCTGGGCTGGGGATTTAGCTCAGTGGTAGAGCGCTTACCTAGGAAGCACAAGGCCCTGGGTTAGGTCCCCAGCTCCGAAAAAAAGAACCCCAAAAAAAAAAAAAAAAAGATTCCCTGTTTCTTGGAACATGACCTACCTCAACCCATGACCTTGATTTGTTTTGAGGAGCATCCAAACCCTTCCTAACTGTCCCTAATCACATGTCAACCACATGGTGATGACCCACTTGATTGTTTTGGGGATTTTTCTATACTTCTTTACTGCTCCATTGTCTTCTGTAAACCTGCTTTGCAACTACTCGTGATTTTACTCTTTAAAAGTGCACCAAGAAATGGACTCAGGGCTGCTCTCTTTAATCTGATTCAGGAGACAGTCACAGGCCAGCCCTCAGGTCCACCCCAATAAAAATCAACCTTGCTTCAAATTTGGCCCAAAATTGTAGTAATGACCTTATTCTCCCTTGGTGGGATTAATAGTACCTTGAAAATGAGGGAGTCCCATCCTCCACCTGCTCCCAGAGGTCATGCCTGCTACCTGCCAGTGTAACTGTCTTGAAGCTGGCACATTTAACTCACAAGAGGGGGCAGAGGCACCTGAAGACAGAGCAACGTCCCCTCTGGTGTTGATTAGAGAACCAAGGCCAAGGCAGGGTCAGAGGTCCAGTTCTTTGGTCAAGGGCAGGGAGAAGAATGAGTTCTGAGTGCAGAGTGAAGAGAAAAAAAGGCAGAAAAGAGACTAAGGTGTGACCTCAACACACAAGACTGCTCATTGGCACACAGACTGGAGGTTGTGGGGCTGGGAGTGTCGCTGGCTGGGACCTTTTATAGGGATGAGTAAGGGGCTTGGGAATGAGGAAGTAGGGACTACAGTAGAGGGTGTGTGCAGATCTCAATGCTCTCTACTTGGAATTGTTGCTCAAGCAAGACAGTTTGTCTTGGGCTGCAGACTGCCTCAGCAAACAGTTCATCCTCTCAGTGTTGTAGCTGACTGTTAATGGTTGAACGAGGCCAACTGTAATCTCATAGGAATCCCAGCTTTTTATGACCAAGACACTCTGCCAAGGACAAGCACAAGGCAGCCCAGTGAAGCTGGAGGAAATTGTCCTGTATTGAACAAACTTAGTTACTTAATAGAAAGAAAGACAAAGAAGGGAGACTATAGGTCAAGCAAGGCCCCAGGTCCATGTTGTGCATGACTGTCCTCCAAGCTAAACAAACGTCATCTTGGGGAGTTCAGCTGTGGCTTCATTGGCTCCTCCGGGCTTGTTGTTCTGTTGGGAAGGTCATTTCCTGGAGGATTCTGACTGGAAATAGGAAGTTTAAAGGGGCAGGAGACCTGGCTACACAGCTGCTTCATCCCGTCTGATTGACAGAACTCTGCATGTGTCCTCAGAGGCAGTAGCTATGCAGCTACAGAGAAGCCCTCATCCCTGCTGGGTAAAGACTTTCCAGTTCTGCCTCATGGGCCCTCAGGAACCCCTCATCTATGCTCTGGAAGGAGTCAATAAACTCACTGGCTCCCCCAGAGTGAAAGTTGGCAGAATAATGCCTCAGTTTGTCATTGAGCCTTTAGGAGAAGGGGTAGGCCTTTCAGGTATCTCCCCTGAGGAAGGAATTTTTGAAATACCCCAAAAAGCAAAGCATCAGAAATAACAAAGTGTGTGTGTGGGGGGGTGTTTTTTCTGTTTTGTTGTACTTGAGATAATAACCTGGCTTGACTGCCTCCAACTCACTGCAAAGCCGAGTATGACCTTGAGTTTCTGCTTCTGATGCTAATGTCACCAATCCCTTTATGTGATCCTATATCCCCAGTCCCAAGGAAAGAGCTTCATAAACATTCAGTACATCTAAATCCAAAGAAATACCCATGTCCACCCCCACTTCTAACAAACTATATCAAAGGCATGGCAGGGTAGAGAGAGAAGACAGAGACAGGGTGGAGGGCAGAGCTAGGCACAGTGGTTCATGCCCATAACCCTAGCACTTGGGGAACTAATGCAGGAACAATTCTGTGGGTTGGGGGCCAACCTGGGCTACACAGCAAGTTCAAGGCCAACCTGGACTCCATGAAACAAGATGGAGGACCAACAAGGTGGCTCAGTCGGTAAGGCACTTGTTGCCTGACCTGATGGCCTGGAATTGATCCCTGGAACACATGTGGTGGAAAGAGAGAACAAACTCCTGCAAGTTGTCTTCTGAACTCCACATGCAAACCGTGACACTTGAATGGGGTGCGTACTTCTGCATGCACACACACTCCACACACACACACACAAGTGCATAGGTACTAAATCCATGTAATAAAAGTAAATTAATTTGGGCTGGAGAGATGGCTCAGCGGTTAAAAGCCATCACCCTCTGAAACTGTAAGCAGGCCCTCAGTTAAATGCTGTCATTTATAACAGTGTCCTTGGTCATGGTATCTTTCCACAGAATGTAGAACCCTAAGACACCTTCGTTTGCTTTCCCGTTGGTCAGTGCTGGAGACTGAACCCAGAGCCTAGGGTTGAGCCAGAGCCCCAGCCCCAATCATATTCTGTAATTTCTTACTACACAAACTGAACTCATGGCTTTAAAATAGTGATGTAACTGGGGTTGGGGATTTAGCTCAGTGGTAGAGCGCTTGCCTAGCAAGCGCAGGGCCCTGGGTTCGGTCCCCAGCTCCGAAAAAAAGAAAAACGAAAAAAAAAAATAGTGATGTAACCTTAATTTTTTCAAAACCTATTTTTAATGATGATTCATAAATGTTTTACCCTCCCTTGTAGCCCACCAGCCACCAGAAATGGTGGAAGAGAAAGGATATGGGGGAAGCGAACCTGTTTAGAAATGGTTCTTTGGAGCAAGCAACTGCTGTCTGTGCTGTCAGGAAATCGTCGGTTCAGTTCACAGGTCAGCAGGGGCAGCTCAGTCCACACTACTTCACCGAAACACCAGCAGTTTAGCTCCGTAGAGACAGGACAGCAAACATGAATCAGCAGCAGTGGCAATACCTAGCAGAGACAGCCAGGCCTCAGCCTTGGCGCGAGCCAGCAGGAGGGGCCAGGAGTTATGGCTCTCTTAGGGAAGCGAAGATAAGCAACGAATGGAGACCCACAAGCACGCTAGTTCTATAAGCAAGCCTAGCCAGTCTCTGTCACTGTCCATTGAATGGTTAAATTATTTATTTATTTCATGCATTCCTTTTCTTTTTTTTTTTTTCTTTTCTTTTTTTCGGAGCTGGGGACCGAACCCAGGGCCTTGTGCTTGCTAGGCAAGCGCTCTACCACTGAGCTAAATCCCCAACCCCTGGAATCTTTTTTATGGTCCCTCCAAACATCATGTGTCCTCCATGGGTCTTGCCTCAGCACGTCTGTCTCACTTGACATCACTCTGCCAATCAGCCCGAGTCTGAGGAAAGGGCAAGAAACTGCAGCACACCACCAGAAGTTTTTCAGGTTCATTTTTCCCAATGGAGTCCTGACAAATGGAGCTCAACTACACAACACAAGGCGGACCAATACATGCGTGTTGTTAGCAATGAATCCTTTCTCACGTGTCCTTTCACATGCTTGCTTTAGCAGAACATCCTTTCTCCTCAGTCTGTGAAACATTCCTTCATGAGTCTGCCTTAGCCTTTCACCTGTGCCCACTTTAGGAAAACTCCTTCACACACACGTTTGCCCCAGCAAAACACCATCCAGCACAACTGACAACTCCCTTCTCTGAGGGACCATCCCCCACTCAGGCCGATGTTGCTTCTGTTCCCTCTCAACTCACCTCTTCGAAACTCTGATCATAGCACACCAACAAACCCATATCACCAAATTAGGGCATGACCTGAATTTTTTTTATTTCAACTGTTTTGTTTTGTATAAAGACAAAAATACAAAACACATAAATGAAAAACCCCTACTTTCTATCAATCAGACCCCGATCACTGGGATCATAGACCCACAGACCTTATGATACCTTATGATACCTCAATGATACCCTATGCAAACCTCAGAGCCTGATTCCTAGTAACCTTTTGTCCCAAATGGTCATCTTGGGAGAGACAAATGGGGCTATACAATTTACTACTTAATAAGACATTGAGCTCCTCCCTCTTATCCACTCTCTAGCTTCTCTCCCCTTAGGCTTGGTTTGTGTGTGTGAATGTTTTACCTGCATGGATGAGAGTGCGTCTCATGCATGTCTGATGCTCTTGGAGGCCAGAAGAGCCAAGTCACCCCTGACTAGGGAGATGGGGGAATTATGAAATAACAGAAGTGGACGGACGTGGTGGTGCACACCTTTAATCCCAGCACTCAGGAGATAGAAGCAAGTGGATCTCTGTGAGCTGGAGGCCAGGCTGGTTTATCCAGTAAGTTCCAGGCCAGACAGGACTGTTACACAGAGTAATTTTGTCTCAAAAAGACCAAGAGGAGGAGGGGAAGGAAGAAGAAGAAGAAGAAGAAGAAGAAGAAGAAGAAGAAGAAGAAGAAGAAGAAGAAGAAGAAGGAGAAGGAGAAGGAGAAGGAGAAGGAGAAGGAGAAGGAGAAGGAGAAGGAGAAGGAGAAGGAGAAGGAGAAGGAGAAAAGAAGAAGAAATAACAGAGACACAACAGAAAGCCAGAATAAGGGGTGGATGGGGCTCTCTGATGGAGAACCCATAGTACCCAGAAGTCAAGCGTGTTCATTATGTACAATTGAACAGAGAGCTGACAGGGTTACGGTACGGCTGGATCTAGGAGGGAGGTTTACCTAATTCTGGTGGGAACATCTCCGTAGAGCAAGTTCAGGTCATGAACATTCAGGGGTGAAAGCTATGGTGGACTTTTTCCACAGATGCTGTCAACACCTATGCTTGGTCCCTCAAGGAAGGCTTTGCATCCCTTTGAGCCTGAGGCTCAAGGATCATGACTCAGCCCTACCTTTGTCTGAGACACATCCACCGAGGGCTTCCTCTGTTGTTTACAGAAGAGGGTGACAGATCCCCTGAAAGCAGGGTGACAGGTGGATGTGAGCCACCATGTGGCTGTGATGATCAAACCCAGGTCCTTTGCAAGAGCAGTAAGTGCTCTTAGCCACTGAGCCACCTCTCCATCCCTAATCCAGTTTCCCTTAACTGCTGTGAAAGGACCCCACTCCTTCTCAGGGGGTGTATTCTCTCTCTGAGAATCCACTTACTGTTTCCATGCAATGTCTGTTTCCTTTTGTATGTCTGAATGTTTGCTTAGTTGTGGAGGGGCCTGGGTGCACCACTGCACATACATGGAAGTCAGAGAACAGCTCTGGGAAGTTGATTCTCTCCTTTGAACTCAGGATTTGGTGGCAAGCTCCTTTGCCTGTTGAAGCAACTCACTGACCCCAGTGTCTCATCTTTTATTTGTTAAATTTTATTTATTTTTATGTGTGTGGATGTTTTACCTACATGTATGTCTATGCATGTGGTACCTGAGGAGGCCAGAAGAGGGTGTGTATTTGAGTTACAGAAGGTTTTGGGCCTTCATTCACATGGGTTCTGGGAATCGAACCTGTGTCCTGGAAGAGCCGCCAGTCCTCTGCCGAGCTCCAGCCCCCATCTAGGTGATTTTTGTTTCGTTGCTGTTTCTAGTTTTGTTCTGGTGTCTACATTTTATTGTCTATTGCCATAGAAACACTACAGCCATTTGATTCCCTCCTGTCCTGTCCATGGGGTCACCAGAACTTCCCCTGCAGCCAAGCAAGGTTTCTTTCTGTTGCTCCTCAAGGTCCTGAAGCTGGGGGGTCATTCACTTCCACTTCACTTTCAGCCGGGACAGTCTAGCCTCTTTCTTCCCCACCGTGGCCTGAACTTCCTGCAGCTCCTATTTGAGGAAGCACTGAACAGACAATTTTCAAAGACCACACTGAATACGCAGAAAGGCCAGATCCCCTTTAATGATCCGGTTTCCCATTGGCTGTACCTCACAGAAGGATTTATTAAATGAGCTTTAAATCAGTTAACGACAGGCAAATCACACCAGAGACTCTGGATCCTGGTAGGAACTGGGGATACAGGCAGTGTTCCTTAATCTGTCCCAATCTGGAGCTGGCAGCTGGGAAGTTCCGGGAGAGCCAGTGGTCCCTACTTTATGATGAAAACTTGGAAAGTTAGTTCTATTGTCAGCCAAGGAGTCGGCAGCAGTGACAGCGGCAATCAAATAAGATCCACACACTCGCCACGCACTGTACCACGCATTGCGTCACGCACTGTACCATGCCCTGCACCACACACGACACTGCACTAAGCACGGCACCACACACCACACCACCCACCGCATCCTAATGCACACATGAACAAAACTTAGTCTATTGAGTCTCCCCCGCCCCAACCCCCCAAGACAGGCTCACCCTAACTGTCCTATAATTGACTCTGTAGACCAGGCTGGTCTCAAACTCACAGAAATCCAACTCCCTCTGCCTCCTGAGTGTTGGAATTAAAGACATGCACTAGAACTCCTGGCTAGATTCTTTTTTCTTTTAAGTAACATTGTAAAAATGTATTCGTGGGGTTGGGGATTTAGCTCAGTGGTAGAGCACTTGCTTAGCAAGCCCAAGGCCCTGGGTTCGGTCCTCAGCGCCCCCCAAAAAAAATGTATTCGTTTGTGTTGGGGGAGGGGCGCACTGTGCCACTGCAGGGTGTGGAAGTCAGAGGACATTTGTGGGAATCCGTTCTCTCCTTTTGCTATGTGGGTTTGGAGCTCGAGCTCAGACTTGGAGCTGCTTCCAGGCACTGCACCTTCATACACTGAACCATCTCACCAGGGCCATTTTCCATTCTGAGAGAGACTTGCTAGGCTTCCCAGGCTGGTCTTGAACTCTCTCTGCAGCCTTCGTGGGACATGGGATTAGACAGACATGGGATTTTCCTATCTGAGCCTTCTAAGAATGTGATATGACCGTCCTACACTAAAAGACATGGCTTACTGTGTGTTCTAAATTAACTGAATGAAAGAAGAAAATAAAGTCTATTTAAGGGTGCCAGCGAAGCTGACAACCATCTGTAGCTCCAGTTCCAGCAGATCCGATGCCCTCTTTTGGCTGGCACCAGGCACCCCATGGTGCACAGACACATGCAGACAAAACACCCACTGCACACAAATGAAATTTAAAGAAAATGGGGGTGGGGGTACAGATGGTGGAAACAAATCTCTAACACCATTCCAACAGATTTCCTGACTTGAATAATTGAGGGGTACTGTGGGTGGATTTTATGGAGTCCCAGACAAAAACTGAGCTGAGTCCTCCTCAGTGCAAAGGAGTCCGTGGTGGGTCGCTAGCTGGGGCAGGAGCGGGGAGGGGCGTGGAGGTGGGGGTGGGCGGGAGTGAGATGAAATGGGGGATGGAGGGTTGCGTGGTGTTTGTCCTGCTGTACTGCTGTTGGTCTTGCCCTTCGTGTCTGCGTGGCCTATTTCTGAGGAAATATACAAGGCAACTCAGGGACCCCATCCGGCAGCAGAGTGCAACGTGCAGTTCGCGTGCTACGGGAACACATTTCGAACACACCCAGCCCCCGCGGAGGGAGGAGCGACTGGGGAGCATGCAGATCATAGCACTCCGCGCAACCCCGACCTTATCTCCCCGCACCCTTCCCCGGAGTTGACTATCTCGGGTCACAGAGGACCCATCTGAAGTCTAATCCTCGGCCTCGCCCGACCGCCGCGGCTCTCTAGCGCTCCTCACAGGCCGCCGAGGACCTTGGGTGGTGTGCAGAGTAAGGCTGTGTCCTCCCGCCTAGAGCACAGCTGCACTTGCCTGCTAGGGGGGGGGGGGGGTGTGCACACAAGTGTGTGGTTTCAATGTGCCTGTGCCTGTGTGTGTGTGTGTGTGTGTGTGTGTGTGTGTGTGTGTGTGTGTGTGTGTGTGTAGTGTGTGGAAAGCAGAGGGGGAGAGGGTTAGGGAAAAAGTGTCCTGGTTCTCAGAAGCTGTGAGTTGCACCCAGAACTGGGGCCCAGAGCCTGTGACCTAAAGGTATCAATGATTCACACCTGTGGCAGCCTCTTGAGAGAACAGAGAACCGATGAGGGGGCCCTCCGCTTGCATCTGGGTGAGGAGAACCCCGAGAAAAGCAATGGAATTCTCTGCCTGACAGGAGGGATAGGAACTCAGAATCAGAGTTAAAGTCTAATAAGGAAAACAATATTGACAAAGCATTGACAGGCCCAGCGACAGCGCCTGACGCCAGACGTGAGGCTCGGGTCCCCAGTCCTTGGAATCTGCCATAATCTCTCCTCTCTATTGATGAGCTGATCTGTACTAAAATGGCAGACACCTCAGTTACCCCATGCTCCCTTCCCACTATAAATACTGCTTTCCCAGTCTCTATCTGGTTTTCAATTCAGTCTGCCACTTCTCCTCTCCCTCCACAGAAATCCTCAGAGGCAAGGAATGCTGTCTGCTGGTGTCAGGTCAGGCTCAAAAACTATCTCTCCAGATAACGTTCAGCCTGGGACTCAATTCCTCTGGGAAATGGAGTATTCCCGCAAACTAGAGGGGAAATTTTGAAAACAAAATTACCAGCAGATGTGTGGGCAGCAGGATCTGTGAATTCCAGGGCATCAGCCAAGGATAACCCCAGTGAGCTCATTACCCCAAAAAGTTGGGCATCAGGGTAGTTCCAAGAATCTGGATAGAGAGTGTCCTCTGGTAGGAGCATGTGCTCAGCTTACTCCTCACCCAGTCTCCCACGGGTGCTATTCCCCACTGACCAAACTCTGTGGAAGCCCTGGGACAAAGCCTTTGGCTCCTTGCCCCAAATCAGAGAAGAAGGGGCCAGAGACAGGGTCTGGAGTGACCCCAGATGCATGGCACACTCTCCTCAACTCCCTGGGGCCTCCTGTCAGGACAGGAAAGCAAAAGCATGCCCAGCTGTCAGTCCTGGATTTTAATGATTAACTGGCACTTCAAACACAGCCTGTGCCAAACAGGAGTCTTGGATTCCACCATCTTTTTTCTTTCTTTCTTTTCTTTCTTTCTTTTTTTTTTTGATATTTTTATTTACATTTCAAATGTTATTCCCTTCCCCGGTTTCCCTTTCTATGAGGATGTTCCCCCTCCCCAACCACCCCCCATTCCTGCCTCTCTCTCTCTCTCTCTCTCTCACACACACACACACACACACACACACACACACACACACACACTCCTCTGTACTGGGGGTGGGGTGTGGGTGTCCAGCCTTGGCAGGACCAAGGGCTTCCCATTGGTGCCCAACAAAGCTGTCCTCTGCTACATATGCAGCTGAAGCCATGGGTCTGTCCATGTGTACTCTTTGGGTAGTGGTTTAGTCCCTGGAGCTCTGGTTGGTTGGCATTGTTGTTCATATGGGGTCTCAAGCCCCTTCAGCTCCTTCAATCCTTTCTCTAAAGGGTTCCACCATCTTAACCCTACTTCCACACTTACCTCAGTGAACAACAGACACTTCTCCCCTCCCGCCTGCTTGGGTTATATCAGGGCCCCTTGAAAAGCCCTCTGTGCCTTTTCTCCCTACAGCTCCTCCCTAATTCTTTGGCTCAAGAGAAGGCCCACCTTGACCTGGTTGGCCTTTGTGACTATTGTGGGAGGTCAGAATCCACTGGAGACCTCACCCAGTCCGAAGCCTTATGTCTCACCTCCCCAGGAAAGCCCTTTGCTCCCCTATCCCAGGAATACAGGGTGTTAGCTGTCACATCTTCAAAGGTTGGCTTCAGAGAAAGATGACTTCCTCCTGCTTGCAGTACCTCAGCACTGGCAGATGGATGGGACATTTGACCCCAGAGCAAAACCAGACTTCTCCATGTTGTACTCCAAGCACTGAAAGCCTCCCTTACCAGTACAGCTCCTCATTCCACTCTGCCTTCCCTTTTCCAAAACACATCTCACAGACTTCTCCCTCCCCACAGTGCCACCCAGGCTAGCCTGTCACCTCCCACCCTGAGCAACTCCCAAGACTCACCTGTGTCTCCCTAATCCACCACTGACTCCACCACTGACTCCAGCCAGAGCAACCGTAAACCTTACTTGAATTATGTCCCTGGCAGCAATGCCAGTTGCCGCTCAGTGCCCAGCTTTACCATGGCCACGTTCTCCCTCCCAGCTTCTTCTACACGGAAAGGTTTTTCTTCCTCAGAGTTGTGGGATATATTTAACCTGCAGAGGAATGTGTGTGTGTGTGTGTGTGTGTGTGTGTGTGTGTGTGTGTGTGTGTGTTTCCTCTGCCCCTGCTGGTCCCCTCTCATCTTTAATAGTGTAGGCAGAATCACATCAAAGAGAGCCGCATCTTCATTAGGAGGTACCTAAGACACATCACTGCAACGCCCGGCCCCTCTACCCAGTACCGAGATCCATCCCTGACAGCCCCTGCCCTGTTTATAGCATTTATTTATTTGCTAGTAGTCTGTCCCCCACCCCTGCTATACTATAATCCACAGACGGGAAAGTTTCCATCTGCCTGACTCCCACTGTATCCTCAAGGTCTGTCACTGGCCGGTGTCATAGTGAGAATGCCACGGAAGGCCTCCCAGAGAACCCCCCTGTTTTATCAACTTTGCTGAACATGCAAAACCACCTAAGACTGGAGTCAGGAGGATCCCCAGAGTAGGGCCTTCTGGGATTCAAGAGAGCAGTAAGTGCCAGGTGGTCCCCTTGGGGTAGTGATAGGGGATTCTGCCTGCAGGACTGCAGTTTACCATCATGGTGGTCAACAAGGCAAGGTCATTCTCCCTGGTGCTATGGTATGATCTCCCTGGTGAGATCGATGCCCTTGTGATGGCTGAGGAGATCCCCTGTACTCAGGTTTCCATGTGTTTATCCATACGGCTGGTCAACAACAATACAAGTTTATGAGTTAGTGCCTAGGAATGTTCATGGTTTCATCTCTGGGTTCTCAGAGGAACATGTGCGAGAAACTGAGAGACCCTCTAACCTTTAACTACCAAAGGGTATCCCTGTTTTCCACAGCCTAGTCCCCACCTTCAAGCTCTTGTTCTGAGAATACACCTAAGATTCTCTTCAATAAAATGCAAAGAGAAAGGCATTGTACTGTTGGCAATCAACCAATCTCTTCTCTAATGATGAGCCAACAATGTGAATGGACTAATGATTGATCAGGAAAAAATAGATGACCTAGGGGAAGGGGAGAGATGGGGGCCCCACAACAGGCAGTCCTTGAGAAGGGACTCTGTGGGGATGGGGCTGCCTGCTGGGTGTGCCCCTTTTCTATTCTCTGGCTTCCTCAGATAAGACCAGCAGTTAGGGTACACTCTCCTCCCAGTCTGCCGTTCTTGCAGACACAGTTCCACGCTTTGGAAGCATGTCTGTCCAGGAGAACACTCTACCCCAGCAGCTCTGGCCGTGGATCTTTAGGTCCCAAAAAGACTTGGCAAAGTCTGCCTTAAGTGGGGCTCCCGGAGGTAAGAAGAGGAAGGGAAGCCACTGAAGAGAGAGGAGAATTAGGGTAGAATCAGCGTTGAGAGATGGAGGCCTTGTGGGGTAGGATGCCCAATATAGCCTCACCTCGGCTAAATACAGACCTGATCTGAGCCTTTGATCCAGGCTCTGCAGACAGGCCAAAGGGGATCCAGCAGCATGGGCGCCACGGGGCACTCCCGTGGTTCCTGGACTCTGGCCCCCAGTGTACAAGGCTTCCGTTGGCAAGAGAGATGCTAGCTGGTTATACTTTAACCAGGACTCATCTCATCTGAGCCAGGCCCCATCCCACTGACAAAGGCGCAGTATAAAGCAGACCCACAGACACAGCAGGTAAGCAACGTAGCAGCATGGAAGGTGCTTCTAAACCGGGTGCTCTACTGAGCAGGGCTGGGTCAAGCTACGGATCCGCCAGGGCTGGTTCAAGCTACGGATCCGCCGGATGGATCAGCGCAGCCTTGAATGGGTGGAGGGAAGGTGGAGGGGAGGGGAGTGGAGAAGCCAGAGAATTGCCTGGAGCTGGAAGAAGTAAACAAGAAAATGAGGGAAAGTAACTGAGTGTTTGCAGGCCTAGATAATGAGGTGCAGGCTTGAAGGAGGCCTCTGGGAGGGCTGAAGCTGAGTGGTCTGCAGCGGTGTGACGTTGGGGAAGGTCTCTGTAGCTTGGGGATAGACCTGGATTTGAATCATCTCACTTGGCTGATGCATTTTTTTTTTCTTAGACAATGTATTTTTTTTTCCCCCTTGGTCTTTTTCTTACTTGTAAAGTGGGGATAGAGCAGGACCCTGGAGACTAAACAAAGTAGCGGGTGTGTGATAGTCAAATGGGAGGAAGACCTCGCACCATCTGGAGATCTGAATAGACACAGGGTGCACTGGCAGGAAGCACATGGGGGACAGGCAGGTGTCTGTGCAAGAGCCTGAGTTTCCATCTACGGCAGGGCCAGCGGGATACCTTCGACGTGCGAGTGTGGCTCAACTGACCCAGGAGCTGGGCACTGCCTTCTTCCAGCAGCAGCAACTGCCCGCAGCTATGGCGGACACCTTCCTGGAACACCTCTGCCTTCTGGATATCGACTCACAGCCTGTGGCTGCTCGTAGCACCAGCATCATTGCCACCATTGGTAAGACCACCCAAGCCCTAGAAGCCACACAGGGCCACCCACATGGCTCAGGTGTCTCCTTACTTTGCTATCCTTGTTGTGGTCATTCATTCAACAAATATTTGTGAGATTTGTGCAGGGGTAGGGGGTGGGTTTGTTTTTGTTTTTGTTTTTGTTTTTTTGAGATCGGGTCTTTTTATGTTGTAGCTCTGACTGATGGATAGGCAGGTCTCAAATTTAGAAATCTCCCTACCTTTGCCTCCTGAGAGTTGGACTGGGACCACCTTGCTCCACATGAGGCTGGGTTTTTGAGACAGGGTCTCAGGTAGCCTTGGATATTTCTAGCTTATTTCATAGACCCTATTATATCGTCTTAGCCTGGTGAAAGCATAGGTATGTGATACCACACCCAACTTAACAAATGCTTGTTGAGTACCTGGAAAACAAGGTTTGGAATTGGGGGGTAGACTCTATCTCAAAAACAAATAAGAACGAGGAAAGGTGTCATCTGCACACAGATGGCCTTCCAAGGATAAGGACGGCTGGGATCACAGAGAAGTAAAGGTATATATAATGAACTGAGGACCAGACAGACACACACCTAATACACACATGTCACACAACATACACACACACCACACACATACACATGCACCACACACATACACACACACACCACACATATACTACATACCCACACACACACCACTCACATATCACACACATGTACCACACATACACACATCTTGCACACACACACACACCACACACATATCACTCACACATCACATACATATACCATATATACACACAGCACACACATACACCGTATATGCACCATATCACATACACACACACCATTCACACGTCACACACACACATGCACTATACACACACACCACACATAACACTACTCACACATGACACACATATACTACACATACACAAATCACTCACACATACCATTCATACACATACATCATACACACATACCACACACCACTCACATATACACCACACACACAAACATGTACAGGCCACACACACACACACACACACACACACACACACCAGTCCTCACACATTATGGCTCAGCATGCTCAGCAGATAAAGTCTTGTCATGGAGCTGGGTGACCTGAGTTCAATCCCTGAAACCACATGGAGGATTCGGCCACACACACCAAAAACAAAAACAGAACTCAGTCCAGCCAGGCTATGAGGCCCTGTTTCAAGGAGAGAGGGTGGGCAGTAGCTCTGTTGTTAGAACACTTGCCTCCTGCATGAAGCCCTGGGCTCCGTCCCTAGCGCTACATAAATTGGCTGTCGTAGAGTACACCCTTAACCCAGCACAGGGGAGGACAGGAGAACCAAGCCCAAGGTTATCCCCAGAAGCAGAGCAAACCCAAGGCTAGCCTGGGTTATGGGAGTCCTTGTCTCAGAAGGAAGGACTGTTATTCCTAAAGAATGGGAGATAAGGATGGGTGTAGCTCAGTACTATAGCATTTATTTGCCTCGCATGTAGAAGGCCCTGGCCTCCATCTCCAGAGCAGAAAAAAAAAAATGGTGGCCAGGGAAGAAGAGGGAGGGGGAAGTGCATAGCAGCAGCTGCTGCTGCTGCTGCAGGCTGACGTGGATGAAGACAGGGACAGATCTCAGTTCTGTCAGTGAGATTGCTCAGCTTTCAAAGTGCCTTTTTGACCTGCCTGGCGTTCTGACCCTTCACAGCCTACAGTAACCTCCACAGCATACACTTATGTCAGGTCACTTGCTAACAAAGGTGCCTGAGGCCTGACTGAGATTTAGACATTCCACAAGCTGCCTTCCCAAGGGCTGTGTACTGGTTGGAGTGGGGGAAAAAAAGAGTTTGTGAGTAGAGGAACTTCGAAGGACTCCTGGGTAGGGGAGTCTCTCCGATGTTGCAGATGGGTTTGACTGTCAGGCTTGGGAGGACCTTCTTAGTGGGTTCTCTGGTTCCAGGGCCAGCATCCCGCTCTGTGGACCGCCTCAAGGAGATGATCAAAGCAGGGATGAACATTGCACGACTCAACTTCTCCCATGGCTCCCATGAGGTGTGGGGAAGAAGTCATGGAGGGTGGAGCTGGAGAATGCCCCAAGGTCCTGTTCACTTTGCCTTAAGATCCAGGTTTTGCTCTCTCTCTCTCTCTCTCTCTCTCTCTCTCTCTCTCTCTCTCTCTCTTTCGCTTTCTCTCTGGTAGTACCATGCAGAATCCATCGCCAACATCCGGGAGGCAACTGAGAGTTTTGCAACCTCCCCACTCAGCTACAGACCTGTGGCCATCGCCCTGGACACCAAGGGACCTGAGATACGAACCGGAGTCTTGCAGGGGGTGAGAAGCCTTTGGGTCCGAGCTGTCTGGGGCCTGGAGGAGCATGAGAGCCCTGGAGCAAGAGAGAGGGTCCCTACCCTGTCAGGGTCCACTTGCAAAACTCAGGCTTCTCTACCCACCCCACTCCCCTCCAGGGTCCAGAGTCGGAGGTGGAAATTGTGAAGGGCTCACAGGTGCTGGTGACGGTGGACCCGAAGTTCCAGACAAGGGGCGATGCAAAGACAGTGTGGGTGGACTACCACAATATCACCCGGGTCGTTGCAGTGGGGGGCCGCATCTACATTGACGACGGGCTCATCTCCTTAGTGGTACAGAAAATCGGTACAGAAATGCATCCTGATCTTATGAGGCGCTCCCAAAACCCTGAAACAGGGCATTTTCTCTTCCCTTTGGTTTCTATGTTCTGTCAGCTCCTTACCCATACCTTCCCCTAGTGGTGCTTGCTTCCCCACCTGTCCTAGTGGTCCCTGCTGTCATCATGGGTTGGAGCTGAGCATTTGATGCCTCTTCTTGTGTGTGGAGTGGAGTGAAGGGTTCAGAAGTTCCAATTTCTGGAGGATCCAAGCTTAAGAGTTCCCTCTGCAGTGCCTATATCGCAGCTCAGCCTTACAGACACTGGGTCTCTCTATACCCGCAGGCCCAGAGGGACTGGTGACAGAAGTGGAGCACGGTGGTATCTTGGGCAGCAGGAAGGGTGTGAACTTGCCAAACACTGAGGTGGACCTGCCCGGGCTGTCTGAGCAAGACCTTTTGGATCTGCGCTTCGGGGTGCAGCATAATGTGGACATCATCTTTGCCTCCTTTGTGCGGAAAGCCAGTGACGTGTTAGCAGTCCGGGATGCCCTGGGGCCAGAAGGACAGAACATCAAAATTATCAGCAAAATCGAGAACCATGAAGGCGTGAAGAAGTGAGGCTTAGTCTTTGGTCCGTCAGCCCTCTGTTTCTCTTTCCCTCTCTTCTGCATGATATTTCCTGCCATCTCCTGCCTCTGGCCTAGCCTGGATTCCTCCAACCACCAGGTTTGATGAAATTCTAGAAGTGAGCGATGGCATCATGGTGGCACGGGGTGACCTGGGCATTGAGATCCCTGCGGAGAAGGTTTTCTTGGCTCAGAAGATGATGATTGGACGCTGCAACCTGGCCGGCAAGCCTGTCGTTTGTGCCACACAGGTCTGGAGCAAACCCTTGGGCTTTAAAGGTGCTGAGAAACCTACATGTTGCTGTCTGGTGCCTGGTCACAAAAGACGATGACATGAACTTCCAGGGTCTTACTGTGACCCTGGCACTCTAAGCGTGCAGGTGCCAGAGAAATAGCGTGGGCGGGTTCGGGTCCCCAGTCAGAATGTGACTTCTACAGCTTTGACATCCATGGTGTCACTCAGATGCTGGAGAGCATGATCACTAAGGCTCGACCAACTCGGGCGGAGACAAGCGATGTGGCCAATGCCGTGCTGGATGGGGCTGACTGTATCATGCTGTCCGGAGAGACCGCCAAGGGCAGTTTTCCTGTGGAAGCTGTAATGATGCAACATGCGGTAGGTACTCCGTTCTGAAAAGCTGCTGGGCCAGCGACACAGACCCCTCTGGAACCCCGTTGACTACTCAACCTGACCTACTGGTCCCTGCAGATTGCGCGGGAGGCAGAGGCCGCTGTGTACCACCGCCAGTTGTTTGAGGAGCTACGCCGGGCAGCGCCGCTGAGCCGTGACCCAACTGAGGTCACTGCGATTGGAGCCGTGGAGGCTTCCTTCAAGTGCTGTGCAGCAGCCATCATCGTGCTGACGAAGACTGGCCGGTGAGAAACATATTGGAAACAGGGCTTTGGGCAGGGGCGGCTGACACAGAGGCTAATAAAAAAAGCACTGCTTTAGGGCAAGCAAAGAAACAGCCATGGATGCTAGAGGCCAGGAGAGGCTAGAGGCTTGGACAGGTGGCTTTTTGATGATCTAGAATCAGAGCCAGTGATGGGGGGGGGGGGGCGCACGGGGACGGGGACGCAGCAGGTGATAACCCAAGCACGTTGGCCTTAGGGTATTTGAAGACCAGGCTCTGACAGATCTTCACTGTGCTGAGGTGTTGCTGAAAAGCCCAGTAGGCCCAAGAGCTGAGGATTTTTCTCAAACTTAGTAGTGAGATCCTAAGTAACTTGTTAGGGCTTACAAGCCCTTGACTCCATGGATCTGTGTGAGTTTTTCATTTGTCCCCACCCCACCCCACCCCCATGGGGTTGTGAGGATTAACAAAAAATGGTTAAGAGTCATATGGAGGTTGGGAATGATGTAAACATATCTTCTAGACAGTTTTACCCTTTTTTTGTTGTTTGTTTGGTAGGATTTTTCTGACATAGGGACTTATTAGTCCTGGCTGGCCTGAAACTTCCTTAGTACCTGAAGTAGCCTTGAACTTAACCCTTTACCCCGAGGGCTGAGGTTGTGGGCGTGTCTCACCACGCCTGGCTGGCTTTACATTTCTAATTTTTTGGAGGATTTATTACTTTTATGTGTGCATGTACAGTTCTAAGGCGAGAAGAGGTTGGACCCTCTGGAGCTGGAGTTACAGGCAGTTGTAAGGGATTTGATGTGGGTGCTCAGAACCAACTCTGGTCCTCAGAAAGAGCAGTGCGAGCCTTTAAGAACTGAGCCATCTCTCTAGCCCAGGTTTTACATTTATCTTTCAATATGGATTGACATTTTGCCTGCCCTTACGTCTGAGCACCATTTGCATGTCTGGTGCCAGTGAAGGCCAGAAGAGGATGTTAGAGCCCCTGAAAGTGGACTTAAAAACCATTGTTAGCCACCATGCTGGTGTTGAAAACGTAACCCAGCGTGTGCTCTTAATGGTGAGCCGTCTCTACATCAGGGTAGGTCTTCTTACTACTTAATGAGAAAGACAAAGATCAGAGGAGTATACCTTACCCAAGGACACAGGGTTTGTTAGTGACAGTGACACCTGGAACCATAATTCAAACTCGTTTCTTGGGTCAACACTCAGAGCTAACCTTTTCTTCCTCATGCAGTTCAGCCCAGCTTCTATCTCGATACCGACCTCGGGCGGCTGTCATTGCTGTGACTCGATCTGCCCAGGCTGCCCGACAGGTCCACCTGTCCCGAGGAGTCTTCCCCTTGCTCTACCGTGAGCCTCCAGAGGCCATCTGGGCAGATGATGTGGATCGAAGGGTCCAATTTGGCATTGAAAGTGGTGAGCCTTGCCCTCTGTTCCACAGCCTGCCTTCTTACCCCGACTCCAAAGCTCTGTCTGTCCTCACTGGCCCAAGTTTTCTAGGAATCGCTAAGATGGACATGTCTTGGGCTTTATTTTTGTTTTTTTGTTTGTTTGTTTTTTGTTTTTTTTTTTTAAAGATTTATTCATTTATTATATATAAGTACACTGTAGCTGTCTTCAGACACACCAGAAGAGGGCATCAGATTCTGTTACAGATGGTTGTGAGCCACCATGTGGTTGCTGGGATTTGAACTCAGGACCTCTGGAAGAACAGTCAGTGCTCTTATCCGCTGAGCCATCTCTCCAGCCCATGTCTTGAGCTTTAAAGCAGGAAGGGTAGGCTGAGAGGAAAGGAGTGAGAGCAGGACCCCTGAGAAGTCCTTGCTGCTGTCTGCCACAGCCTAGTAGGACACATCAGTAAGAGGAGGTTCCAGAAGAGCTGGAACTAAATTTTAATTTATAGTTGTCCTTGTCCCATTAGTGCAGCCACATGGGTGAAAAGGCTCAATGCTGAAAAACAGTATACAGCATCCCTCCACACACACATCCTCTCAAACCACTGCCTTGGTTTCCTTTCCCCTACAGGATAGGTAGCCTTGAGGTGGTCGATGCTAATGGCTGACCCAGGTTCTTCAATGACTGTCATATTTTTCTCCACCAGGAAAGCTCCGTGGTTTCCTCCGTGTGGGTGATCTGGTGATTGTGGTGACAGGTTGGCGGCCTGGCTCTGGCTATACCAACATCATGCGGGTGCTGAGCGTATCCTGAAATGCCTCTCCCCATTCTGACCCAGTTACACCCTATTTCTTTCAACCCACACCCCTCCCATAGTCCTACATCTGCCATCTAGCCCCATCCCTGTGCTTTACACAGGCCCTGAATGTCTGTGTCCAATTATACAGTGGCCACCGGCAGCATCGGTTGTATATCCCTGTCTCAATCCGCTCAGCTGGACTCTAAGATACCCTGAGCCTTTAATCCCAGCCCAGCTGGTTGATTCGATTCCTTCCGGGTCCCAATCATTGGAATGGGGGAGTGGAAACAGGGTGATCTTGTCCAATTTTCATACAATCATGATTTTAAAACACTGTCTGATATAACCCTCATGATCAGTTTCCTAGCAAAGTGTCATCTCCTAATGGCCTCAAGTCAGGGCAGAATACTCCTTCAAGGAGCACAGCTCCACACTTTAGGGAAGGCTGGGGCAGCTGGGTACTGGAGAGAACTAAGACAGGCTGGCTTTTCTCTCTCTCTCTCTCTCTCTCTTTTTTTTTTTTTTTTTTTTTCTTTTTTTCGGAGCTGGGGACCGAACCCAGGGCCTTGTGCTTGCTAGGCAAGCGCTCTACCACTGAGCTAAATCCCCAACCCCAGCTTTTCTCTTTTTAATACAAGCTCTCACTGGCCTCAAACTCCTAAGTCCTCCTGCCTGGCCCTCCTAAGGGTAGGGACTACAGGCATGAGTGACCAGCTGGACTTCGGGTAGCCTTATTTTCTTACTGACTCCACAAACCATGGTTGTTCTCCTGCCCACTGCTCTGCTGGGTCAGATGATCCAGAAATTCTTCCACAACCACTTGGCTCCCACATACAAATTAGAAGCAAAACTGAATCTTTTCTTTTAAACCCAACTGTTTAGGTGCAATTATAAAAACAACTCCCACAGGCAAAGAATCCCAGAATCTCCTACCCTAGGAGATGTATAGTCCTGGCCCCACCCATCAATGCTGTAGTATACTCCTGAAGCGGGACAGAACTGGTGGACAGGGGACTCCTCTTGTCCCTAAGAAAGTGGAGGCACTGTTGGCCCACCCCTCCTAGGTTTGAATACTCCAGGCCCTCCTCTTCAGCACCAACAGCAAATCCAGATGAGGAAAAAAAAATAAGTGCAGTTCTGCTGCTGCCCTCCTCTTTTCACTACCTCAATACAGCAAGTTTGAGTATTGCTGCTGATGGCAGTGTGCAAGGACCACAAAGATGTCCCCCCTCAGCCCCCTACCAGAAGGTGGAGAGGACAGAGGAATGAATAATAAAGTGAATGCGTCAAATTAGCAAATGAATAAATAAAATTAATAAGTGACTGAATAAGACACAGGGAAAGATAAAAGGTCACATGAGGATTCAGCCCCTTACCCCCTACCTGGGGGGAGCTAGGCTAGCACAGTAAGGAGGCGCCAAGTATCCCTTAGCTTTAGGGCAACACCATTGAGTCAGGGAGCACAGTGAAGAGCAGCTTCTAGTTTACAAAGGTAGTGCTTTCCACACAGGAGCTGCAGAGGGCAGACTACAGTGGGCAGAGATACCCGTTCTCACGTGGTGTAGACAAGGACGGTCCGTCCACACGTGGCAGTGAGAGGGAAGATGTTCACACCTAGGGCCCTAGACATCTGTTGGCTGTACTAGATAATTGACAGTACCCAGCTACGACAATGGGGATGGGAAGAAAGGACACACTGGGCACAACCTGCAGGGTCACTGACAGGGAGACAGCCATCTAGTCACTCGGCAGTGAAGGAAGCAGCAAGTACTTGTGCTTAATAAAGGCAGGGCTGTGGGCCCAAGCCTGCACCTGGCAGGACTGTGGCCTGGGGACACCCTTGTTAAAGGGCTTTGAGTCACTTCTACTTGGCAGTGGCTACACATTGTACTTAGCACAATGCCTTGACGGGGTAGGCACTGGTACCTATGACAAATGGGTATGTGATTAGGATTCGCAGGCTGCAGCTGCTATGAGCTGAGGACACAGAGGACAACTTTGTGGTAGTAAAGGGCAGTGTGTTAGATCCCCGCAGCCTTCCCCAGGGGGCGTCTACCCTCAGGCACACCTTATTGCGTGCCAATAGCTAAGGCCAGTGCAATCTAGGATTTCACATGTTGGCAGAAATTTGGGGACCTCTGGGGGTAACTGGCTCAGGCACTGATGACCTGGATGGCTGGACAGTCCCTGGAGGCTTGGCCAGGAGCCCCGAGGGGGGCAGACGCTCACTTCCAGAGCCTTTGCGCCTAGGAGAGCCATCCCCCGTGGCTCGCTGAGGCAGAGAGGGTTGAGAGGCAGAGAGTGGGCGGCCCCGAGGTCCTAGCCTCCGACCACCTCCTCCTGGGGGAGGGCCCAACAGAGACACCTGGGAACGCCCTGTCCGGGATAGGCTGGCATGGAGGGTTCGGGCAGGTGGAGCAGGCAGGCGAGAAGTGGACGCCCAGGGTCCCCGGGCCAGCAGAGGACCTGCTCGGACAGGCACCAGTGGGGAGGCTGGGGAGCCTGCTGAGCGTCTAGCAGATCGAGCCAGGAGGGTGGCTGGAGAATCAGGGGAGAGGGGCAGAGGGCCTCGCTGATGAGTCAAGGCTATGGCCACGTTGGAGGTCACAGCAGCTGCCTGCAGAGGTGCGTGTACCAGTGGTTCCCACAGCACTGGCTTTCCACTGAGGCGAGCTCCTGTGCCCGGAGCCAGACCCCGAATACCACGAGCCATGTCTCTGTCGTGTTGTACCAAATGCTGCTCCATGACGCCACCACTGCTGCTGCCTGGACTCGGCTCAGAGCGTTTCCGCTGCAATATCGAATTCTTTTTGCCTACAAGTTGTGCCAGGATCAAGGAGTTAGGAAAGGGAAGGAATCTAAGATGGAGGCTGGATAACCACAGTGTGAGGGAGTCTGAGGGGTGAGTGATGGGAACTCAGACATATGGGAGAGAATGCTTGGCAACAGAAACTGGAAGGTGGTATCAAAAACGGTGAGGTTAAGTACTGGTACCCGAGAGGACACAGGGAATGAGGGTTTGGGGAGACAGCTCCATGGCTATTTCTTTCTAGGGGTAAGACTAGCGAGAAACAGAGCTAATAGCCTGCTGGTACTGGGTAGGTTGGGGTGTGGAGAAGAAACACTAGGGGTAGGTTCCTTGCTATGAAAATGAGATGAGGCTCAGGCAGGGCCCAGAGCAGACAGGGCAGACAGGCCTCACCGATGCGCCGAAGCCGGTCCATGGCCACAGTCTCAAAAGCCCTGCGCATCATCGGGAACTCCTCAAGCACTGCATTGAAGTGGTCCACGCTGAGTGAGTAGAGGCGACAGTAGGTGTCAGCCCTTACACTGGCTGTTCTCCGACCTCGAGTCAGCAGGCAGATCTCTGCAAAAGTGGGGAAGAGGCTTAGAGGTCCCATCCCTAGAGCTTCCCCCCACTAGGTCTGCAGCAGCTAACCTAGCACCCTCAGATTCGTCCTTAGACTTGGGAGAATGATTCCCTGGTGTAAGGTCCCTAACTGCTCTAAGCACTGTCTGTCTCATCTGCACATCTGGAAGGCTGCTCACTTTTTATTCTCTTCAGACAAACAGGTCTGCCAGACCCAGATGTTCTCAGTTCCTTTACACATTAACTCCCAACCCAGTCCTCTCTCTGTCCCAGGGTGTACCCTATCTTGACTTGGGAGGAGAAAAGCAGGCTGAACAGACACCAAGTGGGACTGACTTGAAGGTAGGGGATGCTTAGCCGGCTGGCAGGCTGTGTGAGCCTCAAGTCACTTTGGGCAGTGGCTGGCTGCACTTCTTCCAAAGCCACAGCCTGGCCTTCCAGACAGCCCCACAAAGCTTAAGTCTGTGGGAAGGCCCTGCTTCATTCCTGGCTTTCCCTCAACTCACGGGATCCTTGCATTTTGTCATTAATAATGCTACAGAGCCGCTGGCCCAGTATCTTGCAGTCTGGCCATGCACTAGACTCTCCTGAGAAGCTTTTGAAAAATTAAATAAATAAGAAACCAACTGCTGGGTGTGGTGGCACATGCCTTTAATCCCAGCATTTGGAAAGCAGAGGCAGGTAGAAGTCTGTGAGTTCAAGGCCAGCCTGGTTTAAATAGTGAGTTCCTGCACAGCCAGAGCTATATATATAGACCTGGTCTCAAAAAGTAAAATAAAGGCTGGAGAGATGGCTCAGCGGTTAAGAGCAATGACTGCTCTTCTGGAGGTCCTGAGTTCAATTCCCAGCAACCGCATGGTGGCTCACAACCATCTGTAATGGGATCAGATGCCTTCTTCTGGTGTTTCTGAAGATAGCTACAGTGTACTCTACATAAAATAGATAAAAAGAATTCTTAAAAAAATAAGATAAAAATAAATAAATAAAATAAGATACAGCACTTTAGCCCTGGATCAGACTCAGTGAGAAGGTTTGGATCAGGGTTGTTCTGTGATTTTGTAACATCAACAGGTGGGGCCCTGCTCCTAGGAAACAACTGCAGTCTGCACAAAGTTCATGACCCCCCCCACCTTCCCAGAGGCCTGCTGACCCCCAAAGTAGGATCCGTCAGTGAGGCGAGTGTCCCGGGCGCCCCGTGCCAACACACTGAGCAGCCCATGCTGGATGAAGTACATCTTCCTGCCCACGGAGCCCTCACGCACCACCAGATCCCCAGGTTGGAAGACCTCAAAACGGAGCTTGGTGAGTACTGCGGTGACGAAACTGGGGTCAGCATGAGCAAACAGCGGCATGTGGGCCACCAGGCCCCGGCAGGTGAAGTTAATAATCTCCTAGACATAGGAGGGGCCTATCAGACAGGCTCTGCCCCCTGCTGGAAGATGCCCCCACCAAGCCCATCTGTCTCCAGAAAAGCCATCCATCCTGTCTCGATCAGTCAATGGATGGGCATGCGACAACCGGTGTGGGGACTTCCCTGAGAACCTGCTTTCAAGACTTTCCACCATGGTGTCCTGCAGCCCCTTTCAGATAGCCTTGGCTCCCATAAGACCTTCCACAGAAAGTCACCTCCCCTCAAATGCTTGTCCTCCTTCCCACAGGAATATCTGATAACCACTCCCTTGTAACCCAGGTAGCACCTCCAGAAGCCCAGGTCCTAGAAGAGCCCTTCCCACAAGGTCCAGCCCGGCCCCACCTCCCGAAGCGGCTCGCTCAGCTCCCCCAGGATGCTCTCTTCATCGAACATCTTGCCCTGGTACCGATGCTCGTAGTACTCGTGGATGCGCTGCCGTGTGTCGGCTGGCAGCTTGTGGAAGGACATGTACTGCTCCACCTGCTTGTACTGGAGAGGCAACACCAGTTGCCGGTAGGAAAAGGATGTGGAGACATGGGGCCAAAACAATGGGGGTGGGAGTGTGCACAACAAGTTGGACCCAGAGGTGATAAATGTGGTATACACAGGTATACACGGAACCACGAGGGACACACGGATAATGTTGGATGTGGGGAAGACTGCGTAGTCACAGAAAATGGGACAAATGGATATGAGGCAGGAAAGGACATAGGGGCCCATCAGAACACAGTCTCCAGCTCTCCCCCAAGGCCACCCCTCCCCTCTCTTATCCCTGCTGACCTTCTCCTGGTACTGGCGCCGGGACGAGTCCAGGGACTGGATGAGGGCGGTGGCGTGGCCGATGAACATGGCATAGCAGGTGGCGCCCACAATCATGCTGAGCATGGTGAGCCAGACGTCAGGCATGCCTACTGGTGCCTGCTGCCCGTAGCCAATGCACAGCATGTGACTCATGGCCTTGAACAGGGCGTGGGAGTACTGGCGGCCCCACGAGTGGTTCTGGGGGGCAGAGTGCGTTGCAGAACAGGGCTTGGGCCCCTCCAAGTCACATTCTCCACCTGCCCCCCTTTTCTCCCTTTCAGCTCTCTGTGTACCCATCCTACCTCAGGCCTTCCCCTCAGTAGCCATTTGTTAGGTGAGTGAAGACCCCAAAGCAAAGGGGGTTTCTTCTGTTGGTGGGGACCCTGGCTTTTGCTAGAGTTTCTTCTTCGCCTGCTCCCTCTATCACATGAGCACCTCCTGTCTTGGTCTCTTACCCTTCTCCGACCCTAATCCCATCTCCTTCTACCTTCTGTCTGGATCATCCCCTACCTTCTGCTCCCTATGGCTACCCCTGTTGCTCAGGCAGAAGAGCCCATTAGAGGCCCAGGAGTACCAGAGTCGGGGGTACTTCTCACCACCATGCGGTTCATGGAGACCCAGCAGTCGGAAGGGAAGTCCTGCAGCATAGGGACCAGGAACTGCAGACAGCCATCCCAGTGACACAGCAGCAACATCATTCCAATGAGGTTGAAGATGCGAACCACTGCACTGGCCAGGTCGTAGGTCATGTGAAAGATCTGAGGAGCCCGAGGAAGCTCTGCTATGGACCAGAACCCCTCCCTGCTGGTCCCCCTCGGTCCCAGTCTTGCAAATTCCCCTTAACTCTCTCTTTCCCTTTCCCAGTATCTCAAATTAAAAAAAATTTAAAAATATCTATTAACCTGGTGTGGTGTCAAGTGCCTGTAACCTAACTACCAGGGAAGCTGAGGCAGGAGGATCAGAAGTTTAAGGCCGGACTGGAGAGATGGCTCAGTGGTTAAGAGCACTGACTACTCTTCCAGAGGTCCCGAGTTCAATTCCCAGCAACCACATGGTGTCTCACACCCATCTGTAAGGAGATCCGATGCCCTCTTCTGGTGTGTCTGAGGACAGCTGCTACACTTACCCATATAAATAAAAATAAATTTTTTAAAGAAGGAGGAGGAGGAGGAAGAGGAATAGAAAGAGGAGCAGGAGGAAGAGCAGGAGGAGGAGGGAGAGGAGGAGAAGAAGAAGAGGAAGAAGAAGAAGAAGATGAAGAAGTAGTAGTAGTAGTAGTAGTAGTAGTTGTTGTTGTTGTTGTTGTTGTTGTTGTTTAAGGCCAGCCTAGGCAACTTTCTTTTCCTTTCAATTAAAACAAAAATTGAGCTAGGTATAATGGTGCAGCCTTTAATCCCAGCACTCAGGAGGCAGAGGCAGGTGGATCTCCTCTATTCAAGGCAAGCCTGATCTACGTAGCGAGTTCCAGGACAGTCAGGTCTACATAGAGATACCCTGTCTTAAACAAAAAAAAACAAAACAAAATTATATGAATTTGGCTGTTTTGCCTACATAAATGTCTGTGTATCATAGGCTTGCCAGGTGCTCTGGGAGGCCAGAGGGTGTCTGATCCCTTTGAAATAGAGTTACAGACAGTTGTGAGCCAGCGTGTGAGAGTTGGGAATTGAACTTGGGTCCTCTGGAAGGGCAGCCAGTGCTCTTAACTGCTGAGCCATTTCTCCAGGCCCCAGCATGAGCAATGTAGTAAGGTCCCATTTCAAAATAAAAAGAGCTGGGTAACACTGTCAGAACTGATAAGATAGCAAAGCATGTACATCGCCACTATACCCTGCTGCCAGGAGAGGCACCGCCTACTCATACCCAATCCTCCCGCCAAGAATCAGCTGAGCCTTGAGTGTTTGCCCACCGCTCTGTACCCCCACCCTTACCCCAGGCCTCATTCCCTGCTGCCCTCCCATCAACTTTGTAAAGAATTCACACTTGGAAGCCTCAGGCACCTTCCCCCAGCCCATAGAATCACCAGAACTTCCACCCATAGCGCCTCTCTGAGGAGTAGGATAAGCCCCCTGCCCACCTCCCCACCCCACCTCCTCCCACTGGTGCATGTATCGGATGAGGCGGGAGAGGCGGAGCAGCCGCAGCAGGCTAAGGATCTTGGTGAATCTAACGATGCGCAGGGCCCGTGCCGTTTTGTAGACCTCAGCGTCTAGTCGTGGCTCCAGCTCTACCACTAGGAAGATGTAATCCACAGGGATGGAGGAAATCAGGTCCACCAGGAACCAGGTGCGCAGGTAACGCGTGCGGATAGCCCTGGGCGCCAACAGGATCTCCGCACCTTCCTCCACCACGATGCCAGTTCGGAAGTTGAGCACCAGATCCAGCAGGAAGAAAGTGTCCGAGAGGACATTGAAGACGATCCAGGGTGGGGAGTTCTCCTCCTTGAAGAAAGTGATGCCCACGGGCAGTACTATGAGGTTCCCCACCATCAGCAGCAGCATGATCAGGTCCCAGTAAAACCTAAGTGGGCATGGAATAGAGCGCGATTGTGTCACTCTCCTTCTGCGTCTCGATTGACAGAAGTTAGCCTGAGATAGCCAAGAGTGGCCAAGATCACAGCACCACAAAAACGTCGTTTAAATCTACTGAGAGCGAAAATTGGAATCGCCATTTGGGAAAAGAGCACTATTTAATGGAGGTAGATATTTAAATTCTGTCCCCTTGTGTACAAACACCCAAGGGAGTTGTTGGAATTAATGGTGTAATAAGCCCCTAGAAAAGTCACATGGTCCAGATACTTTATTTTTAAGCCAAATGCCTAGATTGGGCAGATCTAGGGATAGTCTAGCTCATTCCCCAGCTATTAAAGCCCCTTGTTACTCGCTGTTTCTCCTGGCCATGCAGTTCTGGTCCGTGGCGGCTTCCTCTCTGCCCATCATATTCTCTCTCCCCCACCTACAACCTCCCCAGAAACCTCCAGTCACACCTAACTCCCTCCACTGCCCAATCACAGGCAGTGATCACAGGCTCCATCCTTTATTGACCAGTTAAACCGGGGAGAAGGTTCACATGTGGACATCTGCTCATCCGGTGAGCAGCAACCATACACTGAGGAACAAGTCTCAGCTATAGGATACACGCAGTATCAGAGCGACCCACTATATAATGGGAACACGCACTCCAGGAAATATAACCAGTAATGTCTGTAGCAGGACTAAACTTGGGAACAAATGTCACCAGTAGAAAATGGAGACAGCTGGAGACAGAGTTCATCAGCTAAGAGCACTGGCTGCTCTTGCAGAGGCCCTGAGTCTGTTTCCCTGGCAGCTCAGAACCATCTACAACTCTGGTTCCATCAGGTCTTATGCTCTTTTCTGGCTCCAGGGGTACCAGGCAAACAGTTGGTACACAGACATACATGTAGGACGGACGGACGGACGGACGGACAGACAGACAGAGACAGACAGACAGACACACACACACACACACACAGAGGCTCAGAAAAAATGTAGATAAATAAGGCACAAGACATAGAGGTAAATATATCCATAGATATATTCATAGCTTGGAACACGTACAGCATACATGAATCTCATATTTGAATAAAGAATAGATTTATCTTTATTTTATACATGTGGGTATTTTGCCATAACATATGTAAATACAGCACGAACATGTAGTGCTCACAAAGACCCGAAGACAGTACCAGATCTCTAGAACTGGGGTTACAGAAGGCTGTGAACCACCATGTGGAGCTGGAAAACAAACACAGGTCCTCTTACAAGGGTGGTCAGTACTTTTTTAAAAAACGATTTTAATTTTTATTGAAAATAGATATTTTTTCATGCAACATGTTCTGATCATGGGTTTCCCTTCCTCAACTCCTTCCAGATCCTCCCCTCCTCCCCACCCACCAAAGCCCACACCTTTCTTTCTCTCTTTCATTAGAAAACATTCAGGTGGGGCTGGAGAGGTGGCTCAGTGGTTAAGAGCACTGACTGCTCTACCCAGAGGTCCTGAGTTCAAATCCCAGCACCCACATGGTGGCTCACAACCATCTGTAATGAGATCTGATGCCCTCCTCTGGTGTGTCTGAAGATGGCTGCAGTGTATCCCCATACATGAAATAAATCTTTAAAAAGAGAAGAAAACAAACAGGCAAGTAAACAAACACACAAACAAATAAGAATAGGACAAAACAAGCAAGCAGGAAAAAAACCGCCAAAGAAAAAGCACAAGAAATGCAGATGCAGACACATATACATTCACACACACAAAAGTCACATAAAAATATGAGATCAGGGGGCTGGGGATTTAGCTCAGTGGTAGAGCGCTTGCCTAGGAAGCACAAGGCCCTGGGTTCGGTCCCCAGCTCCGAAAAAAAGACCAAAAAAAAAAAAAATATGAGATCAGAAACTGTAATATACAAAAAAGAGACCTGCAAAGTTAAGAAAAATGCCCAGACAAAACACTATATGACAAACATCTTCCAAAAAATACCCCTGAATCCATTTTGTGTTAGGTATCTACTGCTGACATGTGGCCTGCCCTTAAGGTTTACATACCCAGTGAGACCATTGGAGAATCTCTCCTTATTCCCTTTCCGAGAAGCTGTCAAGTGAAGATAGCTTCTGGCTTAGGATGCAGACTTGTGCCCACTTTTCCTGTCAGTGCTAGTACTTCATCTGGTTTAAACCTGTGCGTATCATGCATACTACCAAAGTCTCAGTGAGTTCATATGTATGTCAGCCGTCTTGCATCTAGAAGGTCTTGTTCCTTGGTGTCTTCCATCCCCACTGGCTCTTAGGACCTTTCTGTTTCCTCTTGTGCATAGTTCCCTGAATCCTGAGGGGGAGGCATTTGATGGAGACATGCCATTTAGGACTGAGAGTTCGGAGGTCTCTCACTCTCTACCCTACAGCTGTGGGTCTCTGTCTCTGTTCCCAACTATTGCAGGAGGAAGCTTTTCTGATGATAGCTGAACAAGAAACAGATCAACGAGTGTAGTGATTTGAATAAAAATGGCCCCCACAGGTTCATCTATCTGAATACTTAGTCGGAGGGAATAGAAGTGCTTGAAAGGATCAGAAGGATTAGGAGATGTGGTCTTGTCCAATAGGTACGTCCTTACTGAAGGTAGTGGGTCACTAAATGTGGGCTTTAAAGTTTCAAAAGCCCACACCAGGCCCAGCTTCTCTGTCTTCCAACCAGTGAACCGGGAAGCAGCTCTCAGCCTCTGCTTCCGCACCATGCTCCCTGCTGTGATGATAATGGACTAAGCCTCTGAAATTGTAAGCCAGCCCCCAATTAAATGCTTTCTCTTATAAACTGCTTGGCCATGGCTTCTCTTCACAGCAGTAGAACAGTGACTAAGACAATGACTATGGCTGGATGTGCATAGGGTTATTTTATTGCTACATTCCTTTTTTTTTTTGAAGATTTATTTATTTATCATATAGAAGTACACAGTAGCTGTCTTCAGACACACCAGAAGAGGGTATCGGATCCTATTACAGATGGCTGTGAGCCACCATGTGGTTGCTGGGATTTGAACTCAGGACCTCTGGGAAAGCAGTCAGTGCTCTTAACCACTGAGCCATCTCTCCAGCCCTTATTGCTGCATTCCTTTAGCAGAACAACAGTATTTGGTTTTCTCGTAGCTCCAGGGCCTAGCTAGTCTAGGGTTTTGGGCTGCTAAGCAGTGTCAGGCATGGGTTGCATCTCATGGAGAAAGCCTTAAATCTAACTAACCAGGTAGTTGCTGGCTACATCCACAACCTTTGTGCTGCCATTGCATCAATGTACCGCACGGGCAGCTCATCGCTGTAGATCACAGGGTTTGTAGCTGGGCTGGTGGTTACCTTTCTCCTCTGGTAGTACCCAAGAGTACCTTTCAGTACCATGAACGCTGGTCAGCAGGAGTGAGCAGAGTGCTGTTAACCACTGTGCTCTCTCCAGCCCCTGGATCTCACAGTTTTAGCATTGAGCAAAAGAAGCAAAAGACAAGGATACAAATCAGATGACCATGTGTACATGAAGTTCCAAAAGGGACACGGAAAAGTGATGAGACTTTTTTAGCCTTTCTGTTTTACTTATTTTTAATTTTTACTACTACTACAACAACAACAACAACAACTACTACTACTACTACTACTACTACTACTACTACTACTACTACTACTACTAGTGTGTGTGTTTATTGTATGTGGTGCATGTGGAGGTCAGAGTGTGACCGTGAGCTCCATTCTCTCCCCAGAGGCTGGATTCCGATTACACCTTTAGCTTCTATGCTATGCTACCAGCCCCTTTCTATTTTATTTTTACTTTATGGCAAAATTATTTTTACTGTTTACTACTATTGTCTTTATTTATAAGTTAGAATCAAGAGACAAAAAACGATGGCCCGAAGGACCAAGGAGCAAATAACTAAAACCCTAAAGGCTACTGAACAAAGAAAGGAAAAGGGAAAGAGAGCAGAGAAAGGAAATCAGGTTAAAGAGAAAAGCACAGAGACATTCTTCTTCCTTCCCCACAGAGAATGAAGAAGTCAAAGACGTAATGATACATCAGCCTGGGCGCACGCGTGCGTGCGTGCGTGCGTGCGTGCGTGCGTGCGTGCGTGCGCGCGCGCGCGCGCGTGTGTGTGTGTGTGTGTGTGTGTGTGTGTGTGCGCACGCTCACGTATTCATGTCATAGCACACATATGAAGGTCAGAGGATGACTTGTAGGAATCAGCTCTCCCCTTCCTCCATGTGGGTCCAGGAACTGATTTCAATCGTAAGGCTTCTTGACAGGCTCCGTACCACAGAATCTAGAATGTAGGAATGATGTAGTTCAGTGGTAAAGTGTGTGCCTAGCATGTTTGAGGCTCTAGTTTCAATTCCTAGTACATTCCATCCGCCTGTGAAAAATGAGAATAGTGGATTTAAGAGAAGACTGTGAGATTAAGCTGGGTGATGGTGGCACACACCTTTCCCAGCACTTGGGAGGCAGAGGCAGGTGGATCTCTGAGTTCAAAGCCAGCCTGGTCTACAGAGTGAGTTCTAGGACAGCCAGCCTACACAGAGAAATTCTGTCTCAACCAAACCAAACCAAACCAAACAAAAACAAACAAATAACAATAAAAAACACACCAAAAACAAACCAAAAGACAAACAAAAACAAAAACAAAAAAACCCACATGCACACAGGCTGCAGAACTGGCTCAGTGTTTAAAGGCACTGGCTGCTCTTGCAGAAGTCCCAGGCTCAATGCCCAGCACCCAAACGCCAGTCCACATCCATCTGTAATTCCAGTGCCAGGGGATCCGACCCACTCCTCTGATCTTCAGTCACTGCATTCACATAATAAACAGACATATGCAGGCAAAATACTCATACACACAAAATAAATCTAATTGTTTTCAAAAAGTAAACAATGTGAACACAGTTGCATACACACCCATGCACACACACTGACATGCACACACACATAAGCACACACACAAGACAAACAAATACAACACACACACATAATGGCACCAAGATTGTTTTGTAATTTTTTTTTTTTTTTTTTTTGGTTCTTTTTTTCGGAGCTGGGGACCGAACCCAGGGCCTTGCGCTTCCTAGGTAAGCGCTCTACCACTGAGCTAAATCCCCAGCCCCTTGTTTTGTAATTTTTAAAACTAGGGAGCCTATGCTGGTCTCACTGGGCTGTTGGTAAGTTTTCCAGATGTAGACGGTGTTAACTGTATGAACAGTAGTTGTTGTTACAGCACATCCACTCGATCTCCAGATTTCTGAAACTTCTTTTCCTATCTCCAGGTCTCTATTTCTAGTCTAGGCTGTCTTTCCTTTCTCTATCACCCCACTCCATCCCTATTCTCCAAAAGAGCTAGAACAGGGATGCTGTTCTTCTGCAGGTGGGGAACTGCCACCCATGGTGGGTGTGGGGGTGGAAGAGGCCGCCTTGCACTCATCTAAACTGAGTCTTTCGGGGATGCCCATCCCCCTCCAGATGGCTATGCACATAGGACTTCCTGGGAGATCCCAAGACAGCAAGGCTTGAGCTGTGCACCCCTTCCCTCCTCCAGGCTGCCTGTGCAAGCTGAGCTGGGCAAGGACAAGGTTGCCTCAGAAGAAAGTGTGTAAATATGAGATCAGGAGGGAAGCAGGGGCCAACATTCAGAGGAAAAAAAAAAAAACTACTGGAGCACACAAGATGGTTTCAGGGCTAATCCCAGTGTAAGTCCCAAACATAGTCCCCTTCTGATTCTGATTGCAAAAATCAATCCTCTCAACCTCCTAAAAAGCTTGCTAATTTCCAAGTCCAGACCCACCCCTGAACACCCCTCAGACTTGAATGTTTCGCTTAGCAACAAACCCCTGATGTTTCTTCCTCCCCTTCCTTAGCTGCAGAGGAGAAATCTTGCACTGTGAGACACTGGGAGAGAGGAGGAAAGGTTGGCCGCGCCATCAGAGCATCTTCACAGCCTGACTCACAGGCAGTCACAAGCCCAGCGGGTGATGTGATAGAGGATTGTGAGGCAACACAACTCTGAAGGGGATATGGCTTCTGGGGATACGTCTGAGGGTGAACTGGGGGAGGGGAGGGGAGGGAATCTGCTGGAGGAGAGATGGCAGGTGAGAGTGAAAGAATAAAGATAGTAAAGAACAACGCGAACTGAAGGAATATTTGCAGGGAGTGAATGTTTGAGGATGGGAGATACTGTCTGGGCCTCTGATTGTGTTCACAGGCTCCAAAGACACACACCTCATTTCAACCGAAAGCTGTCCTTCACCGTCCCCAAGGACAGGGCTGATTTTCTCCCCTAGCGACCTTGATGTAGACGTACAGCCTGAAGGGGACTGCGAAATGGCTACATCCCCACTCTCTGTCCCTTTTCCATGGGAAACACCTGGGCGGTGGCCGAGCCCCTGCTTTCCTCCCCAATCTTTCAGAGTACCCGCCCCGCCCCGCCGCATTCAGCCTTCAGCACCACGGACAGCAGACAGAGCTGCGGACCCGACTGACCCCGGTCCCTCTCCAGCGTTCCCCGCGTCTCTAGTACTTCAGCGTCCCTGATCTGTTCGGCTGAATTGGGCAAGTGTTTGGTGTGTGGGTAAAGCGTGGTAGAAAGCGGAGCTAGGCTTCTTCCTCAGGTCTCCCAGCTTTGGGATATGATATAATTTCCCACACCCCCAGAAAACGGTACTGAAAAGAAGCAAGGTTTCCGAACTCTCCGTAGTCCATGGGGTTTCTGCATTGGACCCAGCAAGTCCCCGCAGATTACCTGATGTTTGCTGCCCCTTATGTTTCCCTACCCTAACAAAACAGAGGACCTCGGGGAAACTCGCCTAGGAATTCCCAGGCTGGGTTGGAGGAGGTGACTCTGCAACTCCAACCGGCTGGTAGCACTAGTCCCTCGCTCTCCTCCTTGAGCCCCCCGTACCGGAAGTCGCTGTAGGGGTGGATGATCCAGGCCCCGGCGGACTTCACCCTCTCCTGCTCGATTTCCACCGCTTTGTGGCTGCCGAAGACCCGGAGAGAGAACTTGTTGACGGTCGGCTGCAGCAGCGTCCCGAGCTGCCGCCTCTTCGGCTCGGGCGCAGACTCTGGCACCCCACCTGAGGCCGCGCGGGCCTGGGCGGGAGCCGCAGGAGGCGTCTCGCGTGCAGGAGTCGCCGCTTCCCCGTCCCCCACCGCCGGCCGCGCCTCCTCCTCCATGGCTGCCCTCACTCGTTGGGCCTCTCCAACCGGTCCATGGCCGTGGCGGGCGCGCAGGTGCCTGGGAGCGCAGCCCAGGCAGGGGAGCTCCGACCCGCGTGCGCCCCGGGCGCAGGGGGCGTGTGCAGGGGGACAGACGTGTAGGCACTGCGCCCCCTGGCGAGGGCTGCGCGAGACCGGGTGGGGCGGGCGGTCGGCCAAACTGCTGCCCACACTTCCCGAGAGGGCGTGGCTTAGGGGGGGTGGAGGCCTGAGTGTTTGTGTGTGTGTGTGTGTGTGTGTGTGTGTGTGTGTGTGTTGTGTGTGTTGGAGTGTGCGGCTTGCTTCTGGAGGCGGGAAACTCACAGGGGCATATGCAGCCGGGGGACCTCCGAGGGTCAGGGACAGAATGAGAATTTGAGATTCTTCTTCCCTGTCCCTTCTGTTCTGATCATGTCCTTTCCTCCTCTCCTAGGTGTCTTGCTATGCCAGAGATCCTCTAAACTGCTTTCTGTAGTATGTTTTCCCAAATTCAATGAGCCAACCTTTATCAAAACTACTCATTGAGTACATGCTGAGGATGCAAAACTGAGCACAGAAATCTTAGCTAAGTTAATGTTCCATCTCAATAAACGGATCAACAACCAAGGAAATACCATACTACATGCCTTTAAGGGCTTTAAGTCTAGAATATCTTAGCCTCTTCTTACAGCCACTGCCTTAGATAAACCCTTATAATTTCCAACTAAATGATTTCAGGAAGTTTACATTTTATTTTTGACATAGGCTGTAGTTCAGGCTGGTCTTGAACTTCTGATCTTCCTTCCTTGCATTTCAAGTGCTGGGATTACAAATGTGTGCCACTCTACCTGGTTTCAGAAATTTTTAATAATTTCTGCTGGGCGTGGTGTTGCAGTTCTTTGATCCCAGCACGTGAAAGACAGAAGCAAGTAGATCTCTGAGTTTGACACCAGCCTGGACTTTATAGTAAGTACCAGGACGACCATGGCTACATAGAAAGGCTGTCTCAAAAAACAAAACAAAACAAAACAAAACTCTTCAACGAACTCTCCCAGACAAATTCATCTTTTCAGCCCCCAGGTAAACTTTCTACAATCCATATGAAACTGTGCAACTTGCTTAAAGTCCTCTGAAGTTTCTCCATTTTAGAAATGCATTTAAGCTCCTTAGCTAAACTTACCAATCACTAAAACTTTGGAATTAAGTCTCAACAACTTTTGTTTACTTTATGTGTCTGAGGGGTTTGTTCCAATGTTTGTTCTATGAACCATGTGTGCGCCTGGTGCTTGCAGAGGTGAGATGAAGGCGCTAAGGCCCTGGAACTAGAGTTAAAGAGAGTTATAAGCCATTATGTTGCTCTGGGACTTGAACTTGGTTCACTCCAGGAGAGCAGTGAGCTTTATCTCCAGCTCTGAGTAATTGCTCTTTTTTTTTTTAAGCCCAAGCTACAGGTGATGGAATGCTTTGTTCTGCTGTCTCTGAATCTTTACGAGGTAGTTTCCCTGTTTGTTTGTTTTGTTCTTATTTTTAACAGATTTATTAACTTGTATGCATACACTGTGACTGCTGTCTTCAGACACACCAGAACAGGGTGTCAGATGTCAGACCCATTACAGATGGTTGTGGATCATAAATTGGTAGCTGGGAATTGAACTCAGGACCTCTGGAAGAGCAGTCAGTGCCTTTAACCACTGAGCCATCTCTCCAGCCCTCCCTGTTTGTTCTTTTCCTCCAAGGCTCTTTCATGCTCATACTTTTTCTCTCAGTCTAGTCTAGAGCTTTCTAAGAGCAGGTTGGGCAGTACTATTATAGCAGCTCCTGTCACAGGTTTACTTTTGTTATTGTTATACAGGGTCTGACTATGCTGCCTTGGCTGTCATGGAGCACAATATGTAGACCAGGCTGACTGGAATCCACAGAGATTCCCCTGCCTCTGCCACGATGCCATCATTTTTTTACAGGTCTGTGTCCTGTCCTAATCAATCCTCAGACGGAGATTCTAAAGAAAAACTTGTGCTGGGTTCAGTGTTGAGCACACAGTTGAAGAGTCAGTAAATGCTTGTTAGAAATGACCTGGGAGGGACTGGAGAGATGTCTCAGCGGTTAAGAGCACTGACTGCCCTTCCAGAGGTCCTGAGTTCAATTCCCAGCAACCACATGGTGGCTCATAACCATCTGTAATGGGATCTGATGCCCTCTTCTGGTGTGTTTGAAGACAGCTACAGTGTACTCACATACATAAAATAAATAAATCTTAGAACTGACCTGGGAAAGCCTGGGGGCTGGAGAGATGGCTCAGTGGTTAAGAGCACTGACTGCCCTTCCAGAGGTCCTGAGTTCAATTCCCAGCAACCACTTTATGATTCACAACCATCTGTAATGGATCTGAATGCCCTCTTCTGGTATGTCTGAAAAGCTATAGTGTACTTATATAAATGGCCCTGGGTTCAGTCCCCAGCTCCAAAAAAAAATTAATAAAAAAAAATTTTTAAACTGGTAAAATTGCTGTCATACTTGCCTGATTCCCCCCCCCCCCCCACACACACACACACTTTTCACACAGGTCTCTCTATGTAGCCCTGGCTGTCTTATTGTCTTTTTTTTTTTTTTCCCCTTCGGAGCTGGGGACCGAACCCAGGGCCTTGCGCTTGCTAGGCACGCGCTCTTCCACTGAGCTAAATCCCCAACCCCCTTTTTTTTTTTTTTAAGATTTATTTTATGTACAGCATTCTGCCTGCATATGTGGCTGCAGGTCAGAAGAGGGCACCAGATCTCATTACAGATGGTTGTGAGCCACCATGTGGTTGCTGGGATTTGAACTCATGACCTCTGGAAGAGCAGTCAGTGCTCTCAACCGCTGAGCCATCTCTCCAGCCCCTGTCTTACTGTCTTAACTTTGAACTTATGACCTGCCAGCCTCTGCTTCTGGGGTTCTGAGATTAAAGGCATGAACCACCAGGCCTAGATCTCTTTTTAACACAGGGAATTTCTAAACTATTTCTTGCTAACCAGTCTAATCTCCATTTGACTATTCACCCAGCTCCACTCTTATTTTCCTTAACTTTAATACATTTATTATCTGAGGGTTATTTTGTTTCCCCTCCAATTCTCCTTTCTGACAACTTCCCAGTTCCTTTAAATAGTATTGTTTTCTTGTGTTTTTAAAAATACATAATTACTTATTTTTATTGTCTTATGTGCATGAGTACTTTGGCTTGCATGTATGTCTGTACACTACATGCATGCAATGCCTGAGGACGTTAGTAGAATGTTGAATGGCCTGACACAGAGTTACAGGGCAGTTATGAGTCACCATGTGGGGGTTGGGAATTGATATAGGTCCTTTGGAGGAGCAGCCAGTGCATGTAACTGCTGGCTTATCTCTCCAGACCCTCAAACACAAAACAAGAAACCAAAAAAATGACTTTGCTTTTGAGACAGAGTGTCAGTGTGCAAGAGCTGGGTTTAAACTCATCATGTAGCAAAGATAACCTTAATCCTGCCTCCATCTCCCATGTCCTGGGATTGATTCCATGTGTAAATTGTATGTGTGGCTCTCTTGCCAGGGCACTCTGGGTAAAAGACAAGTGCTCTATCAACTAAGCCACATCCTGAACTAGTTTGTTTTTGAGACAGTCTCAACACTGTAGTCCATGCTGGCCTTGAGCTCCTTTAAATCGTCCCACCTCAGTCTTATGGGCATGAACCACCATTTTTTTTTTTTTTTTTTTTGGTTCTTTTTTTTCCGGAGCTGGGGACCGAACCTAGGGCCTTGCGCTTCCTAGGTAAGCGCTCTACCACTGAGCTAAATCCCCAGCCCCATGAACCACCATAATTACCTACTGCTTCTTCCTTTTTTTTCTTCTTCTCCTTCTTCTTCGGTAATATTTAGTAAACTGGGACTGGAGAGATAGATGATTCAGTGGTTAGGAGTTCAATATTCTGGAGGATCCACATCCACAATGGCCACAATGGCCAGCCCACAACTGCCTGTGACCTCAGCTTCAGGGGATTTGACTCCTTCTTCTGACCTCATGAATACTGAAATGTACATTCCCTGCTACAGAAACATAAGTAAATTTTTTTTTTTTTTTTTGGTTCTTTTTTTTCGGAGCTGGGGACCGAACCCAGGGCCTTGCGCTTCCTAGGTAAGCACTCTACCACTGAGCTAAATCCCCAGCCCCGAAACATAAGTAATTTAAGGTAGATCTAAAAAGAAAGATGAGGGGTTGGGGATTTAGCTCAGTGGTAGAGCGCTTGCCTAGGAAGCGCAAGGCCCTGGGTTCGGTCCCCAGCTCCGAAAAAAAAGAACCGAAAAAAAAAAAGATGATTTTGAACATTTGTACTTAATATAAATTAGCTAAACCACAATGGTTCCCCATTCTGGCGTCTAATTTTCCTTCCTCTCTCGCTATGCACCTGCCCGAAACATGAAAGGCTTTTGTGCAGGACAAAGAGGGAGCCTTTCTTTGCTAGCGTTCGGCAGCGGGAGGGTATGTTTTTTAAGTTTTGTTTGAAGAATCAGACTTCAGAAAGCCTCACAAGAGTCCTTTGCCCAACAGTGATACAATGTAAATAATCCTTTAAACAGCCAATATGAAATAAGCTACAATGTCTTCCGGTGAAGAGCAAGAGGAAGGTGTCAAGGGAAAGGATAAAAGGAGTAGAGACCCAACAAACACACGACAAGTTCCTGGTGTCTCCGGACCCACACCCTGAGCCGGACCCACAGCTTCTTGAACTCTGGAGAGTGGCACACCACCCGGAAAGGCCCTGCGTGTGTGGGCGGAGCCCATAAGAGGCTGGGAAGTGACGCAGTACGTGCGTGCGTGCGTGCGTGCGTGCTCGCTCACGGCGGCGGCGGCGGCGGCGGAGCGGAGAGGCCAGAGCCGGAGACCGAGCTGGGATCGGGCCCCGGGCGGGGGCGGTGCGAGAGGCGCCGAGCGGATCCTGGGGGCGGGGACGGAGCCCGGGCGGGCGGGACTGGAGCAGAGCCCGGGAACGGGGCGGGAGGTCCCAGGGCCCCGGGTTGGGGGGTGGAACCGCACTTCGTCGCCGCGGGGGTGCCGGGACTCCGGCCGCAGTGCCGCCGCCATCACGGACTTCCTGTGGGACAAGCGCACGGGCCTCGCCGCCAGAACGGTGAGCGCGCGGGCTGGCGGACCTTGGGGCCGCGGAAAGATGGCTACCGCCAGACGGGCGGCAACGGGATATGGAGACATTAGGAGTGTTGGGCTCTGGAAGCAGCAGATTAGCGAGATGAGAGGGAGGGAGGTCGACGTGCTTCTGTGTAGTAGCAAGACCTACAGTATAGTAAACTTGGAGGAGCTGTAGAAGTGATGAGGTACAGACAGGAGCGATTCCAGACGTGCAAAAGTTGGACCAAGGGTTTAATATGAACCGAAAAGTGTTAAGATGGCAGTGTAGAGGA
Organism: Rattus norvegicus; assembly: GCF_021556685.1. Lineage (NCBI taxonomy): Eukaryota > Metazoa > Chordata > Mammalia > Rodentia > Muridae > Rattus > Rattus norvegicus. The sequence continues at coordinate 176,308,641 of NC_141535.1, forward strand.
AGAGTTTGACTCTAGGGAATTATTCCGGCTTTTTTGAGTAAGATAGGAAGAAAAGTTTAGAAGTTGAGGAAGCTAAACTAGATATGCTTTTCTAGGAAAGGCCGCAGTGACTTTGTTGGTAGGTCTCCAAAGTGAGATGGCATTTCTATTCATTAAGTTAAGATTGGGTTACCTGGCAAAGTCTAGTGCTTGCGTCTTCTCAGTTTCCTTCCTGTCAGCCACTTTAGGCCAATGTACAGTAGGTTACTTTCCTTAATTTAAGAAGGTTGTGAGGAAGCGGCAGAGAATGGCAACCAGATGTTGGAGTCAAAACTACAGACCTCATGTTGTCAGTCTTGGACCAAGACTGTCCCAGAGGCTCATCTTACTCAGATCGTCCTGTGCTTTTCCTGGATTATAACAGTGATTTCGCTCTGATTTTTCCCCTTTGACTAAAAAAGGATTCATGAATCTTAGTCAGTCCATTTCATTTAATGGAGACCCAGCTGCCAGCCAAATATTACTGATATTAATTAAAAAGTACTTAGTAGGCTAGGGTTATAGCTCAGGTGATGTGGTGGTGGTGGTCATGAAGAAGTCCTGGGTTTATCTCCAGTCTGTGTAAGCCCCAGCGCCATCATGAGGCTGGTCTGTAATTTCTGCACTTGGATCAGAAGACATTCAGGGCCATCCTAGGCTACAGATCAAAAAAATCGAGGCCAGCTTAGGATATGTCAAGTGTGGTCTTGCAAGTCGTTCATCCCAGCACTCAGGAGACAGAAGCTAACAAGATCTCTGAGTTCAAATTCTGCCAGGTACTTAGCAAGTTTAGCTCAGCCGGTTACATAATGAAACCTTGTCTCAAGAAAGAGAGGGCACAGGGGAGCAAGCTAGCCAGTGCGTTGAGGCACTGGAACACCCTTTAATCTCAGTATTTGAGAGACACAGGTAGATGGATCTCTGTGAGTGTGAGGTCAGCCTGGTCTACCAAGTGAACTCCAAAACAGCCAGGGCGGTGTAGAGATACCCTGTCTCAAACCAAAAAGAAAAGAGAAGCTCAGTTATTTTCTGCGGGATAAATCCAGTGGTGGTAGGGAACATACAGACAGACACACTTACCTTGTACTGTTTTACAACTTTGTGAAAAACTTGGGCAGACATGTGGGAGACCTTTGTGGGACCACATCCTGATCTCTGGAACTCTGTTCATAAAATCCTGGGACACTGAACTGCTCCCCTTGTGGCTCTCCTCATCTAGTGGGGAGAGAAGATGAGCTGTTAATAACTAAGACAACCGTGTAAACTAAAGCTTATTTTGTTTGCTTGTGAAGAACTCAGGATGGCACAGCTGCGCATGTTAGATGGCAGCAGAGATGAACTGTGGCAATATTAGTCACACACTTGTCACCTGTCGTGAACTGTGGCTCAGACCAGAAGGTCTTCATGGAGCCATGTTTGAGGTAGAGCAATTGAATTTGACTTTCTTGAGTTTTCAGCCAAAACTTGTAGGTGGCTATATAGTCCATAAAGGGAAAATTATAAACAGGACAGCTAAGGAGTCCGTGTGCTAAAAGGCTTAGCGACCAAAAGCAGCTTTGCACCTTTGGAAGCAGGCCGTCCGAGAGAATGGTTCTGAAAACTCAATGTCCTTCCATTCTGCTGCTTCTTCCCTTCTAGATGCCTCATCCCCGAAGGTACCATTCCTCAGAGAGAGGTAGCCGGGGAAGTTACCACGAGCACTATCGGAGCCGAAAACATAAGCGAAGAAGAAGTCGCTCCTGGTCAAGTACCAGTGACCGGACAAGGCGGCGGCGGAGGGAGGATAGCTACCATGTTCGGTCTCGAAGGTAAGGCTTCAGCAAGAGAGACTGATTGTAGGCCACTGGTTATTTATTTATTCAGTAAGTGTTCATTGGTTACGTGCTGAGGCCAGTGGGTTCAGCAGCTGGCAGAAGGTGATGGGGCTAGGTATGGGCTTCTGTGCTTGACATGTATTTGGTTCTGGGTTCACTTCCTGCCGTTGTAGAAAAGGTGCAGGGGGAGATGTTGTTGACTTACATCTGGGATGATGAGGTGGGGGGTATTGTTGGCTTACATCTGGGATGATGAGGTGGGGGGTGTTGTTGGCTTACATCTGGGATGATGAGGTGGGGTGTTGTTGGCTTACATCTGGGGTAAGAGGTGGGGGGTGTTGTTGGCTTACATCTGGGGTAATGAGGTGGGGGGTGTTGGTGGCTTACATCTGGGGTAATGAGGTGGGTGTGTTGGTGGCTTACATCTAGGATGATGAAGGGGGGGGTATTAGTGACTTACACCTGGGGTGGTGAGGTGGGTGTGTTGGTGGCTTACATCTAGGATGATGAAGGGGGGGGTATTAGTGACTTACACCTGGGGTGGTGAGGTGGGTGTGTTGGTGGCTTACATCTAGGATGATGAAGGGGGGGTATTAGTGACTTACACCTGGGGTGGTGAGGTGGGTGTGTTGGTGGCTTACACCTGGGATGATGAGGCAGGGAGGATTATGAGCTCAAGGCTAGTTTGGGCTTCATACTGAGTTTGAGGTCAGCCTGGTCTATATAATGAGACTCTCAAAGGGGGAAATTTTTTTGAAAGGTTTTTTCTAGAGGAAGTACTTATGAATTAGAGTTGTACCCACCAGGCATTGTTGGAATGGTTCTAGATTAGATGTATGTAGTTCAGGGAAAACAACTTTAAAGAAAGTTCTGCGTATAGGTGTTTTACCCACGTTTCTGTCTTGCATAATATGCATTCCTGGTGCCCTTGGTCCTTAGAAGGGAATATGGGATTCCAGGAACTGGAGTTACAGGCAGCTGTGAGCTTTCATGTGGGCCATGGAAATCAAACCCAGGTTCTCTGAAAGAGTGACCAGTGCTCTTAACCAGTGAGCTGTCTCTAGCTAGCCCTTTTCATTTTGTTCTTTAGACAAGGTGTAACTGTGTAGCCCTGGCTGGCCTAGAACTTTCTGGGTAGACTAGGGTAGTCTTGAAATCAGAGATAACACCTGCTGCCTCTTCTGGAGCCCTGGGATTAATGGAGTGCACTACCTTGTCTGATTTAAGGAGAACTTTTAATGAAAGGGATACCTAAACTTGCCTAGTGGGACTAGTGAAAGTCAATAGGGGAAATGTCTTTGGGTGGCAGGAAGTGCATGCCATGGACTAACTGCTAAAGAGAGCTCATGTGCTAACACGTAAGCTAGTCTGCAGTGAGCTAACACGGATGCTAGGCTGCAGTGTTTTAATAACTGAGAGGTATGGAGAGGAGTGGGCTGGATTAGAGCACGGCTGAGTTTCATTTGGAGACAGCAGAGAGCAAGCAAACTGGTTCTCTGTTCCCTTATATCATAGAGAGGAGGAGGAGGGGCAGCGCCTCAGAGGGCTTCTGCAGGTGCCTCTGGGAAGCTCTTAGAGATAGTAGGTTGTGGGAGCACCACTGTGGTGCTTCTTCCTAAGATAGGGCCTCATTGCCTGCTGTGGCTGGGAATGTGGCCTGCACTGATACTCCTAGTGGGTACTTATTATCCAACAGCAGCTATGACGATCATTCATCTGACCGGCGGCTATACGATCGACGATACTGTGGCAGCTACAGGCGCAATGACTACAGCCGGGATAGAGGAGAGGCCTACTATGACACAGACTTTCGGCATTCCTATGAATACCATCGAGAGAACAGCAGTTACCGAAGCCAGCGCAGCAGCCGCCGGAAACCCAGACGGCGGAGAAGACGTAGCAGAACATTCAGCCACTCATCTTCAGTGAGTGTCAGCCCAAGCCTTTTGCTCTCCCCATTCTTCTTCAGTCCCTCAGAAAAAAAATGCCCCCTTGCTCTCAGTCATGCTTTGAAGCATGAACATTGACGTAGGCACTAAATATGCCTGCCCTCTCTCACTCTTGAGGGGCCCCAAATCTACTTTGGAGATAGAAGGTCAAACATCCTTTATGCCCTCGGTGTTATGTTGAATATGTTGGGCTTGTCGGGAGCAGCTCCTCTGCCCCGATGCCTCTTTTTTTATGAGGATCTTGGTTTTGAAAGATCTCTGTCTCCCAAGCCCTGGACTCTGTGGCCCCTCAGCAGGCAATTTTGGGTTGGGGGTCAAGGGAATACTGCGTCTGCCTAGAAGTGTGCTTCGTAGAGCATGGGGTTGTGGGTAACACTGGCAACATCATCACTTTCCTGCTCTGCCCGTGCCTTTCCCTGTCCTGATTTGGGTTTGGGGACTTGGGATTATGCGCCGCTCTCTCTTCTCACACCGCTCCGCCTTAGCACATCTGACGTGTTCCCTTCCACTGTCCCCCATCATCGTCTGTCCCCCCTGGCTGGGCGCCTGTGACCGGTGACCCCTACACCACCCACCCCGTCTCCCTCCGGCCCCCGATCCGACACCTGGCTTGCTCCGACCCCCCCCACCCCCCGACAGCAGCACAGCAGCCGGAGAGCCAAGAGTGTAGAGGACGACGCTGAGGGCCACCTCATCTACCACGTCGGGGACTGGCTACAAGAGCGATGTACAAGCCAAATCGTAACAATCCTATAGCCTGTAATGGTCCCATAGCCATCCTAATGTCCCATGCCAACCCAGGTCACAGCCTCTTGTGCCTTTCTCAGTGGTGTTGCTCATCTGGGTGGTTTGAGTTGCTGTTGAGAACTGACCTGTTGTCCACTCCCAACTCTCATGGCCCCTGGGTTAAAGGTGGTGGGAGTCACACAGGGGTTTCTTCCCCTGCAGCCATCTATATCTGTTCCCCCTTCCTTCATCTCCTCACCCCAGGTTGCTGTGCCCTATTTTCTTCCAGTTCATCTCATTCCCCCCTTTTCTCCCTCCCTCTCCCCGACCCTGCTTTCTTTCGTTTCAGATGAAATTGTAAGCACCTTAGGAGAAGGGACCTTTGGCCGAGTTGTACAGTGTGTGGACCATCGCAGGTAACTATGGCCCGCCGCTTACTCCTCCTCTGTTAAGCTTAGAAGATTGTGAGGAATCGGATCTGTTTACAGATTAAACAGGCAGAAGTTCTCAGTCTGATGCTTTAGTCACTGATGCATTCAACCTGAGATGTTTTTTTTTTTTTTTTTTTTTTTTTTTTTTTGGTTCTTTTTTTTCGGAGCTGGGGACCGAACCCAGGGCCTTGCGCTTCCTAGGCAAGCGCTCTACCACTGAGCTAAATCCCCAACCCCTCTGAGATGTTCTTGAACCCAATGAAAACCTGTTGCCCTACAGGGGCGGAGCACGAGTTGCCCTGAAGATCATTAAGAATGTGGAGAAGTACAAGGAGGCCGCTCGACTAGAAATCAACGTGCTGGAGAAAATCAATGAGAAAGATCCTGACAACAAGAAGTAAGCCGAGGGGCTCTCTCCACAAGGAAGGCTTTACTGGGGCTATGCGGGCGGGCGGCGAGTACATCCAGTCTTGTCTGTCTGTCTTATTCTTAGGCATGCTTTTCTCTGTGTAGCCCTTGCTGGCCTAGAAACTGCTTGTAGAGCAGGCTGTCCTCGAACTCACAGAGATCCTCGTGCCACTGCCTCCTGAGAGCTGAGAGGAAAGGCATGTGCCACATCCAGCCCGTTAAACTTTGGATCATGAGAGTAGCAAAGCATTAAGATAGTCCTATGACAGTCTATCTACTCCTGTTTGTATTACGACGATATCAGCAATCTGAGAATGACCCTGGCATTGGTGGGCATCACTCTAGATGGTGCATGCCTGTCATTCCAGCCATTCAGAAGAAGAGGAAAGGCAGATTGGAAGGATTACAGCCTGGACAATGTAAATTTCCGTAAGACATTTTCTGACCACTGGAAATGGTTCTAGAGATTGTGACCCATGGATGGAGCACCAACCAACTCTCACAGGGTCCTAAGTTCAAACCCCAGTCAAATACACAGAGCCACAGTTCGTTCAGGAATGAAGCAGGAGAATCAGAAATTTGAGATGAGGGGAGAGATTGCTCAGCAGTTAGGAATGATAGGATAAGACCTGAGTTTAGTTCCCAGCATCCACATAGAAGTTCAAAATAGCTCTAGGAAAGCCTGGCACTGCTTGTGCTTGCCTTTAATCTCAGCACTCAAAGGCAGGGGTAGGCAGATCTCTGACTTTGAAGACAACCTGGTCTGCAGAGTAAGTTCCAGGACAGCCAGAGCTTTGCAGAGAAACCCTGTCTAGAAGTGGAAGAAAAAGAAAGAAAGGAAGGAAGGAAGGAAGGAAGGAAGGAAGGAAGGAAGAAAGAAAGAAAGAAAGAAAGAAAGAAAGAAAGAAAGAACATCAGAAGGGGGAGGGGGGGAGTCTGGAGAGATGGCTCAGCAGTTAAGAGCACTGACTGCTCTTCCAGAGGTCCTGAGTTCAATTCCCAGCCACCACATGGTGGCTCACAACCATCTGTAATGGGATCTGATGCCCTCTTCTGGTGTGTCTGAAGACAGCTACAGTGTACACACACACACTAGTTTAAAGATTTATATATAAATAAATAAATCTTTAAAAAGCAAAACAAAAAAATAGCTCCAGAAGATCCAGCACCTCTGTCCTCTTCAGAAATGTGCAGTCACGTGCAATAACTAACTCACATAATTAAAAATAAAGTCTTTGAAAGAAATCATGGAATTGGTAGTAGTAGAACACTGGCCTGGAATGCACCAGAACTTGGTTCTAAGTGAAGAGGAGTACCAGGCTCTAGAACTGTGGGTGTTTCTACAGTTACAGTTTTGATCTCATGCTATTCATCTGCTAAAATTGTAAGATTGTGACGGCGAAGGTTGTTTGTTGGTTTTGAGGCAGTACCTCATTTAGCTAAGGCTAGCTTCTGCTCATTCTTGTAGCCAAAGGCAAGGATAACCTTGAACTCTTGCCTCCACCTACAATTATAGAAATTTACCTAGTTTTATGTGGTACCAGGTATTAAACTTTAGACAAATACTTTACCAACTGAGCCACATCCCTAGCCCAAATAAGATTTAACAAAACAGTGAAGTATAAACTTCGCCACAGTGGCTGATACTAAAGTTCAGGAGATGGGGCCGGAATGTAATGGCTCATGAATTTGAGACCAGGATGTGGCCAGGACATAGGAAGTTCCAGGTCAGACTGTGCTTGAGTGAAACCCAGACAACAAAAATAACTTTGGTAACTGAGAATCCATATTGTTTAGAATTTCATGCTATAACTCTTGAGCAAATAGTTGTTTTGGGATTTTTTTTTTTTTTTAATTTATTTGAGACAGGAACATATTACATAACCTAAACTGACTTCAAATTCATGGTGAACCTCCTGCTTCTAGTTTCCTGCGTGCCCTGATTGCAGATACCACCCTCCTCTGTCTGACAAGTGGAGTTTGTTTTCCTTGTTTTGAGGGCTGAGATAAGAACATGGCCTCTTACATGCCAGGGAGGTGCTGTATTCCTGAGTTACAACCCCTGTTATAGGGAGTAGGTTTGAACGATTCAGGATGTTACAAAAATATGTTGGGGAGAGTTTGGCAGGTTCATTGGTTCTTCCTTTTTGTCATTCTCTAGATTACCTGAATTTTGTTGACAATCTTAATTGTTTTTTGGGGGGTATTTTGTTTTTTTAAGTGCCAGGGTATCATGTAACCCAGGCTAACTTCTTCAGACTTACTGTGTAGTTGAAGATAATCTTAAACTTAGGATTCTTCTGCCTCCACCTCCCAAATGCTGAGATTAAGGTTCATGCCATCATAGTTGTTATGAGGAAAGCTGCAGATTGAACTTGGGCCTTCTGCATGCTAAGTAGGCACTCTACCAACTGAACTACATTCCTAACCTTAATTAGTCATATTAGCTAGCATGCTTTTATACAACTGTTGAATCAACAGCCGTTCTGTCTTTCCTTTTGGTGGGGTGACGGGATTTGGGAACTTATTAGACATCCAACTCCCCCTATCTCTCCCCAGCCTCTGTGTCCAGATGTTTGACTGGTTTGACTACCATGGCCACATGTGTATCTCCTTTGAGCTTCTGGGCCTTAGCACCTTCGATTTCCTCAAAGACAACAACTACCTGCCCTACCCCATCCACCAAGTGCGCCACATGGCCTTCCAGCTCTGCCAGGCCGTCAAGTGTGAGTGGGGTGGGCTGAGGCGAACTCTGGGGCAGCCCTTCCCTCCTTCAGACCTCTTTTGTGTACTTGTGTGCTAGGCATGGCCCTAAGCAGTCAGTTCACTCACACACCTGTTACCATCACTGACAGCACTTAGTGTCTTTTCCTCATCCCTTCTGCTTTGGAGAAGTGCTGTACAACAAACACAGAAGTACTCGTACTCTAAAAACTCTAGTCTTAGGTTTGTCTAATGAGGTGCTCTTCACAAAGCAGTTGGGAAAACACCAGATCATTCAGCTGGGGCACCAGCTTTAGAATTTAGAGTAGGTCCTCTGCATCGGCACAGTGATGCAGTTTTAAAAATGTTAGGCAGTCACATAGATCAATCATAAGACCAAACAAAAACTCCCACCTGTGGCACACTGCTGCTTTTCTATCCGATGAACCATGTGTGCATTTTATATTATTAAGGGTAGAGGTTAGGCCAGCCATTTTATTTGATTGGAGAGCAGAAAGCAGCCCCAGTAGAGTCTGGGCCTGCCTCCTGACTAGCTTTGTCCTTAGCACTCAATAAGGGGTCAACTGCTGGCAATTAGTACTAGCCACCTGGATCAAGCCTGATCTAGCCTTTTTCCCGCAGTCCTCCATGATAACAAGTTGACACATACGGACCTCAAACCTGAAAATATTCTGTTTGTGAATTCAGACTACGAACTCACCTACAATCTAGAGAAGGTAAGATGGACAGCGGCTACCCTCTGTCCAGAGGGGCAGACAAATGGGCCACTTGGCGTTTGGTTAGTTCTTTGTTGTTCTCCCCTTTACTAATTTCTCCCTGTCTGGCTCCAGCTGGGAAACCAGTGAGCCGCGGTGATAAGTCAAAAGGGAGCAATTTAACAGGACTTGAAAGATAATTTGGGAAATGTTCACACTCCATTTGTGAGATGTGCATTTCTGTGTGGTAGGAAAACTCCCAATTGCTTGACTGCTGGAGGTCTCAGCTCCAAAGATCCTCTTCACCCTTTGCTACACAGTACAGATTTTCAGAATAGCACCCCAGACACTTGGCTCTAGTCGTCTGGTAGAGGCTTCCACACTATTCTGTATCATTTCTTAGTCTTCCTTTCCTGCTCTTACAGCACTACTGTGAGAGCTAGCTGTGGTGGCATATGCCTGTATCCCAGCACTTGGGAGGCTCTGAGGTAGAATTGCTGCAGGTTGAAAGCCTGCCTGGGATACATAATGAAATCCTCTTTTAAACAACCAAGTACTCGGAGCCTAATTTTCCTTGGTAGATGGGAACAGGCTATATTTGTCAGACTCTGAAGCAGCTTAGTCTCTGAGTGTCAGTTATGAGGAGATTCATTCCCGTCTGCTTGGCTCCTAGAAACGAGATGAACGCAGTGTGAAGAGCACAGCTGTGCGGGTGGTGGACTTCGGCAGTGCCACCTTTGACCATGAGCACCATAGCACCATTGTCTCCACTCGCCATTACCGAGCCCCAGAAGTCATCCTGGGTAAGGGAGCTCAGGACTGCCCAGTGTGCAGTGGTGTGAGGAGGGGGCGTATCCTAGGCATCACACTACCTCTCCCTCCCCCTCACTGCACAGAGTTGGGCTGGTCACAGCCGTGCGACGTGTGGAGCATAGGCTGTATCATCTTCGAGTACTACGTCGGCTTCACCCTCTTCCAGGTAAGTGGTGGGATAATACTGGGCTGCTGGATTTCCTGATCTGCAGAGGCCATGCCTGCTCAGTACTCCACACTGTCCATCTGGCAACTGGTCCCCAGCGGGCCTTGATGAGTCCTACACTCAGCTCTGTCTTTGTTTCTCAGACCCATGACAACAGAGAGCATCTAGCCATGATGGAAAGGATCCTGGGTCCTGTCCCCTCTCGGATGATCAGAAAGACAAGGTGACGCTTGAGCAGGAGGCACTTGAGCTCTTCTTCCCTCGGAATTTGTCTGTCACACGCCACTTTCTTTTTTCCATTGATACCTCCCTAGCTCCTACTTACTTTCACTTGGGTAAACAAGGGAACAGATATTATCAAAGTGGAACCTTCTGATGCACCAACCTCCCCTTCCCCTTTAGAAAACAGAAATATTTTTATCGGGGTCGCCTGGATTGGGATGAGAACACCTCAGCTGGGCGCTACGTCCGTGAGAACTGCAAACCACTACGGGTGAGCCTGGCCAGGGAGAAATACTGTCCACGATCTAAAGGTTGTTCTTTCTTAGGGTGGTTTGCCCCTGGAATGCATTTTGTAAGTGGAGGTTAGGGCAGGAGGGGGAGAAACATTGAAAGAAGACAGTTTGATCAACAGCGGACAGCAGAGAGGATTCACAGAGCCGAGGTTAGGTAGTGTCACATAGAGACAGCCAGATGAAGCAATGGCCTGGTTTCTTAAGGACAGAAAAAAATAAACTACCTTTGAAAAGCTTAAATTTTAATGTGGAGCTAAGGAAGATTCATGAGGTTGAAAAGTCTATACAAGTAAAATTTAGAAAAAGAAGGAATAATTGTGGAAAGGTAGGTTGAGCTGTAATATCAGAAATGGCCATAATGTTGCGATAAAGTAGCTTTCAAATTGCATGCAAACGGAGCTTTAAAGGAAGCTGAGACTTGTATGGTGGCACAGGCCTGAAATCCCAGCACTTGGGAATCTGAGGTGGGTGTTCCAAGTCAGCTGCAGTGCATAGTTCCAGAACAGCTGGGCTGCACAGCGAGACCCTGTCTTGAGAAGGAAATAAAGATAACTTTGTAAGGCGTCCTGCCTTACCTTCTTCCTGCCCTCCACCAGCGGTATCTGACCTCAGAGGCAGAGGACCACCACCAGCTCTTCGATCTGATTGAAAACATGCTTGAGTATGAACCTGCTAAGCGGCTGACCTTAGGTGAAGCCCTTCAGCACCCTTTCTTCGCCTGCCTTCGGACTGAGCCACCCAACACCAAGTTGTGGGACTCCAGTCGGGATATCAGTCGGTGACAATCAGGCTTTGGGCCCCCTGCTCCCTGTGTAGCAGTGGGTGTCCAGTCCAGGACACTGGTGCTTTTTTATATAAGAGAACAGAGCCAGAACTCGCCCCCTCTCCAGCCCCTGGCTCCTTTATACCTGTGAATATGTGAAATAGTGTAAATATGACAGAACTTGTACCTATCGATTCAACCCCTGCCATGTATATACTACTACTTACACTCTTCAACCTCATCTGCCCCTCATGTGGAGTCGGATGGGGGGCAGAATGACGTAACCAGGTGGTGTCTACCCCATGTTTTATAAGGGATTTTGTACAGTCTTTGTGAAATAAAATGACATGCTTCATCTGACCCCCAATCCCTGGAATTTGAGGTTCGGGGGTATCAGGGTAAAGGGGGTGAAATGAGTGGTAGCCGGCTGAATTTGGGTATAAAGGTCTCTTTGTCCTGCAGGCTTAGATTAAGCCACTTATGTGCGCTTTGTATTCTAAGGTAGTAAAGATTAAAATAGATAAAATCGGGTAGAACTTCTGTGATGTAGAGTAGTGAATGTTGAGAAATAGCTTTGGCCCTCTAAGTAAATGGATAGTAACAGTAGCCTGGAGGCTGTACCCTCTGATAGGTCCAGGAACCCATGAAGAAAACTCAGCCTCCCGCCACTGGCCAGTGCAGAAATTTCCCATCTGTGCTGCTTATTTGAGGCTACCTGGGATACGTAGTTCATTTTCCTGCTAGGAAGTCACGTGAAGGAAGTGCAACTCTAGGCTGCGGAGACTGGCTTAGAGATATCACGTGATGCACTTCCCGCTTTTGGATTTTTCCTCCAACTGAGGCGCAGGCGCAATTCACTGCTGCTGCGGGAATCTTCGCGACTCTTCCGGTTGGTTCAACCAATTGGAGCACAGGGAAGCGAGTGGACCAAGCACACCGGAGGGAGTTCTTTGGGCCACCACCGCCGTACTGCCGCGGCAGGGGCGTGGAGGGCAGGGGAGGCCCGGGCTCGCTTGCAAACATGGCTCAGAACAGAGACGGCGGGAATCCATTCCCTGACTCCGGCGAGCTTGACAATCCCTTTCAGGTGATTTGCGCCGGCCTCCTTTGGCCAGTCTACTATGCCCAGTTCTGTGGGGTCGGACTGCTATTCCCATTTGTGACTTTTGACCCAGGGTAGAAGTGTCGCTGCGTGAAGGTGACGGTAGCTCAAGACCAGTGAGCAGGGGGTGCTAAAGGGATATGGGCTCTACCTCTTTAATGATCGGGTTCTAGCTATGTAGAGTGATATATTTGAAGGCAAATGTTGAGGACAACGGCGTGGTACCGAGGGCTCAGTACTTGGAGCCACTAGCAGTTTCGGGAAGCTCCTAGGAATTCCTTTGACAGCGATTGCCCGCTGAGCCCAGTCTCTGCTCTCAGGACCCAGCTGTGATCCAGCACCGACCCAGCCAGCAGTATGCCACGCTTGACGTCTACAACCCCTTTGAGAACCGAGAGGTGAGCAATTAGAGGGAGCACAGAGTAGCAGAGAAAGTAGAGTGTTCCATAAGCCGGGTCTGAGCATACTAGGGACTTTTTTTTTTTCTTTTTTTTTTTTCTTTTTTTTTTTTTTTCCGGAGCTGGGGACCGAACCCAGGGCCATGCACTTGCTAGGCAAGCTCTCTACCACTGAGCTAAATCCCCAGCACCATACTAGGGACTTTCTAAATGCAACAAAATGATGAAGTGCTGTGTTTTTAGCTTCCTAAGAGACGTTAGACAGGCCAAGCCTAATCTTGGGCAAAAGAGCCATCTAATTTTGAGTTATAGAAGTCAGTTCAGGGAAGACTTGTTTGAAGAGAACATTGGGGTAGTCATAGTTGAGAAACCTGTTAGGTGTGCGATCAGAGGGCAAACGAGGAGGGCCAGTAAAAGAAAATAAATGTAGGGGAGGGCTGCGGGGATGTAGTAGCTCAGCTGGTAAAGTGCTTGCCTACCAAGTGCACTACCCTCAGCCCTACATGAACCCACTATGGTGGCCCCGGTGGGTAATCCTAGCACTAGAGAGGTAGAGGTAGGTGTGTCAGGCTTGGCTACTAGCAAGTTGGAGACCAGGATGGCGTGTGAGACACTGTCTCAAAAAAACAGAGAGTCGGGTGGCTCAATTGGTAAAGGCCCAGTTTGCTGCCTAGACTAAAACCTGACTTCAGCCAGTCCCCCAAGAATGATGTGAAGGCAAGAACAAATTTCTACAAGTTGTCATCTGACCTCCATGTGCATCCCATGATTCAAGAGTGTACAAGCACACATTAACTCTCACACACGATAGGTAAATGTAATTTTAAAAATTAGAAAAGTTGAGATCATATGTGGATAACGGCTGATGCACTGGATGTGAGAAACTGCAGCAGGACTGCTATGGCTCTGAAGGAGCTGCCCAGCTTACATTCACACACGAAGTAGTTTAGGCACATGGCACAGAGCTGTCAATCCCAGTGCTTAGCCTGAAGTAGGAGGATTGCAAAGAGACCAGCCCACATGCCTGTCTTCTCAAAAACAAAACCAAAAAACCAGTGAGGTTCCTAACTTGTAGGGAAATGCTGCTCACTTGGGTGATGCTTTCACGCATACTAGATCACTGAGTTACAGGGGACGAGGTGATGTCTAAGGCTTGTCTCCAGCAGCCCCCACCAGCCTATGAGCCTCCTGCCCCAGCCCCAGCCCCTCTGCCGCCACCCTCAGCTCCTTCTGTACAGTCCTCAAGAAAGCTCAGCCCCGCAGAGCCCAAGAACTACGGCTCCTACAGCACTCAGGTAAAGAGGGTGTGTGGGTGGTGGGGGATGAGCCAGTGCTGGGCCTCAGGTTCACACCTGCCTCTCGTGCTGGGTAGGCTACAGCTGCAGCAGCCACCGCTGAGCTGCTGAAGAAGCAGGAGGAGCTCAACCGGAAGGCAGAGGAGTTGGACCGCAGGGAGCGAGAGCTGCAGCATGTTGCCCTGGGTGGTGCAGGCAGTAAGTGGGTCCTGGTTAGGGTGAGAATGAGTTCTTGACAGCTTGGGAGGAACATGGGTTCTTCAGTCACATTGTTAAATTTGTGTTTAATTATAGTTGACACTGCTTCCTAGCCATGGGCTCATGACATAATGGGTTGTTTTAAGAATAATTATGATTTTTTATTGGTTATTTTGTTTATTTCAAATGTTATCCCCCTTCCTGGTTTCCTCTCTGAAGCGCCCCCCCCATTCTACCCTCCCCCTGCCTCCATGAGGGTGCTCCCCCATCATCCACCCATTCCCGCCCCCACTGCCCTGCCCTAGCATTCCCCTGCACTGGGGCATCAAGCCTTCACAGGACCCAGGGCTTCCCCTCCCATTGATGCCAGACAAGGCCATCCTCTGCTGCATATGCAGCTGGAGCCAGGGGTCCCTGCATGTATTCTTTGGTTAGTGGTTATTTATAATATTTTTATTTCATGCATTTGAGTGTTTTGCCTGCACGTATGTAAGTGCACCATATGTATATAGGACCAGAAGAGAGCAACAGATCCCCTGGAGCTGGAGTTACAGGCTGTTGTAAGCTCACATGTGGGTGCTGGGAACACTTAGAAGAGCAGCAAGTGTTTCTAACCACTGAGCCTTCTCTGCAGCCCTTTCGGTAGTATACACCCTTGAGGTGTATCAGCCCAACCCACTGATACACACCCCAATCATTAGATTGAGCACTTCAGCCTCCTGTTGTCTGAAATGTTCTTCTCAATTTATAAAGTAAGGAATTGTGAGGGCTGAGGAAAATCATCTATGCGAAGTTCTTGGCAGGATCCTCCAATGTTTCAAGTAATAACTATTTGCTTACTGTTGTTTTTTGTTGTTCGTTGTTTTGTCTTGAAAGAGTCTTATGTAGACAGACTGGTCTGGAGCTTTCTGTCATCCTGCCTCAGCCCCCAGTGTGAGATAAGAGGAGTGCATTGCTCTGCCTACTGCTTTCCACTCTTTGCCTCTCTTTGCCCATGATTGAGAAGACAGAAATGGGAGAAGAAGTGAGTGTGCCTCTGACTGATACCTGTGTCTTCCTGGTTTTGTCCCTTACAGCTCGACAGAACAACTGGCCTCCCCTGCCGTCTTTTTGCCCTGTGCAGCCTTGCTTTTTCCAAGACATCTCTATGGAGATCCCCCAAGAATTTCAGAAGACAGTGTCTACCATGTACTACCTCTGGATGTGTAAGTGTAAGAAGACTTTTGGGGAGATATTACAGTCTCCCCAAATCTGTTAAATGCCCTAGAATACAACTCTGAGAGCAAGAGACTTAGCATCTTTTCAAGAACCTTTAGGCTTACTCTTTCTTATTGAATGTACGTTCTTAGCCTGCCCCTTCCCTCTGTCACCATGCATAAATGTATTCTGAATTCTTTCAAAGTTTTTGCAAAGAGATCATGCCTCCTTGCAAAACATCAATCTGTGAGATTGATTGTACAGGGCACAGGCCCTGTCCTTTCCCTCTGCGGCCACATTTGGTGAGGGTTATTGGGCAGGTATATGTGACAGGCTTTGCTGCAGTCCAAAAGGTCCTTCACCCTGTCACTTTGCCCCTCAGGCAGCACTCTGGCTCTTCTCCTGAACTTCTTCGCCTGCCTGGCCAGGTTCTGTGTGGACACCGGCAGTGGGTCAGGCTTTGGGCTGTCTATGCTCTGGCTGCTCCTTTTTACTCCCTGCTCCTTTGTCTGCTGGTACCGCCCGATGTATAAGGCTTTCCGGTAAGTGAGGGGTGATGGGAGGGCTGCAGTGAGATGCAGTGGGAGGTGATGGGGGGCTGCAGTGAGATGCAGTGGGAGGTGATGGGAGGGCTGCAGTGAGATGCATTGGGAGGTGATGGAAGGGCTGCAGTGAGATGCAGTGGGAGGTGATGGGAGGGCTGCAGTGAGATGCAGTGGGAGGTGATGGGAGGGCTGCAGTGAGATGCAGTGGGAGGTGATGGGGGCTGCAGTGAGATGCAGTGGGAGGTGATGGAAGGGCTGCAGTGAGATGCAGTGGGAGGTGATGGGGGCTGCAGTGAGATGCAGTGGGAGGTGATGGGGGCTGCAGTGAGATGCAGTGGGAGGTGATGGGGCTGCAGTGAGATGCAGTGGGAGGTGATGGGGGTGCAGTGAGATGCAGTGGGAGGTGATGGGGGTGCAGTGAGATGCAGTGGGAGGTGATGGGGGCTGCAGTGAGATGCAGTGGGAGGTGATGGGAGGGCTGCAGTGAGATGCAGTGGGAGGTGATGGGAGGGCTGCAGTGGGAGGTGATGGGAGGGCTGCAGACAGGCCCCACAACTGCTCTGACCCTCATTTTCTAATTCTCCCACATTTGCTTTTTTTCTCTTTGCAGGAGTGATAGTTCATTCAATTTCTTCGTTTTTTTCTTCATTTTCTTCGTCCAGGATGTGTTCTTTGTCCTCCAGGCCATTGGTATCCCAGGTTGGGGCTTCAGGTGTGTGAGCCATCCATCCTCATCCTCCCTCTCCCTTTTCCTTGGGAGAGACTAATGTAACAGAAGTCAGAACACTCCTTGGCTAGACAGCTATAGACAAACAGAGGCTGAAAATTAATTTCCTGGGGGCCACATCACAAAGGACGAAAGATCAAGGGAGCATCCTGAAGTGAGAAGGATCTGTTGTTCGTGAAGATGCCAGGAGAGCTAGGAGCCGATGTTTCAGAAATGACTTAAAGTGTGAAGAGAATAGATGTAATGGGACTGGTTCATGGGATGCCGCCATATTGGCCGAGGAATGCCCACTGATGGGCATAGAGCATGTTCTTAGTAGCCCCAGGGAATGCTGGGAGAGCCGAGGCCCGGTAGAGCAGTCCTCACCAACATGTCTTCCCACAGTGGCTGGGTGTCCGCTCTCGTGGTGGTGGGGTCCAACCCAGCCGTGGCGGTGCTCATGCTGCTCGTCGCCCTGCTCTTCACTGGCATTGCCGTGCTGGGAATTGTGATGCTGAAGCGGGTGAGGGCCGGCCTGGAGGGGGTGGGGCTGGGAGTGAGGTCATGGGTCCCCAGGGGATGCTGATTGAACATTAAGAAGGAACTAGGGTAGGGCAATCAGGCCGGTGGGTTATCAACTAATGGACTTTCTTGGGTGGGTGAGTTTGTGTGTTTGAGGGAGTGCCAGCCCAGCTGGAAAGGCAAAAACAGCAGGAGGCTGGTGAGTGGTAGTGTCTGCTCTGGGTGGGGTGGGAGGGGCCTGCCTAGCTTATCATTTCTCTGGTTTTTGCAGATCCACTCCTTATACCGCCAAACAGGTGCCAGCTTTCAGAAGGCCCAGCAAGAATTTGCTGCTGGTGTCTTCTCCAACCCTGCAGTTCGAACTGCCGCCGCCAATGCAGCTGCAGGGGCTGCTGAAAATGCCTTCAGGGCCCCATGACCCCTACTGCACCGGGTGGGATGCCCTGGCCCTGCCACCTGTGGGAGCCAAGATAGCCCCTATCCCTGCAGTCTCTGGGATTCAGGGAGCCGTCACCACTTGGTGACTTCTAATAGGGCTCTTAATTCCACAGCCATGACTCTAAGCCTGACTGGAGGTGTGGAGAGCCCACTGTGACTCAGTCATTATTTGCCTTTATCTCCCATCTGGCCACACTGCAGCCACCTCTCACATAACCCCAAACCCTGTTTCCCTCTGCTGTGCCAAGGATGTCTTCTTCCGTTATTTAAATTAAAAAAGAAAAAAAGTATAACTGGAACTCACCCATTTCCTGGATCTTTACTGGACATTATGACAGTGTGTGGAGTGGGGGACTGGAGTGGAAACACTCTGTAGGAGAGGTTGTGTGCCAAACTGGGCAGGCTGATAGGATACCGAGACATCAGGAAACCCCAGCCCAGTTTGCCACGCCTTTCTGTTAATGATGAGCAGTCAATCACCTTTGGTGAAAATTGTGCATTCTGAGGCCCTGAGGCGTTGGGTAGGGCAGAAAATGGACACCGATATGATCCTTAACTCGCCTGGCTTGAGGGCGAGGCTAGGGAAGGAGGAGGGCCTCTCCCTATCTCCTCCCCTCCCTAGGGTTGCTTTCAGACTACAGTTCCCGGGATGCATTGCACCACCCACCACACCCCTCCTCCGCACCACGCACCATCCACCATCCCCCACCTCCACAGCCTGACCTGCTGCAGCTGGAGGAGCTAAGGAAGCTGAGCGTGGTGGGGAGGGGAGCGGGTCCGCGATTCTGGAGACAGTTTCCGCGGCCTCTCCCCACCAGGCGGCCCTGAATTGCCAAATGCACCTCTAGTCCTTGCATGCAGACCTTTCCCCTCTTCTGTAGACTTGTTTGCATCCCTCTCGCTTTTGCCCTCCCCACCCTTCCCTGGGCTCCGGAACGCTACTCTTCAGTTTGGGATCAGCCCTTCTCGGCACCCCTCTTCATTAAGGAAATGCAATGAACCGGTGCCCTCGCGTCCTCATCGCCTCCCCGGGCACGGTACCCGTTTGGTGGTGGGGAGGGAGCCCCTCACTGTCCCTTCGTGACGCCCCTCCTTTGGGCCTCCCTCCAACTGGCGTCCCTGGGCGATGCCCCAGAGGATCTAGCCAGAAGGTGGGCTTTACAGCGAGGGCTGTGGATAGGATAAAGAACCGGGGCTTGGGTGCTTCTGAGATGCTCCCAAGTATCAAGGGGGACAGAGCGAGGTGCGGGCAACTGGGCGTCAGGCATGATGCCCTCGCCTAGTGACTCCAGTCGCTCGCTGACCAGCCGGCCCAGTACCCGAGGCCTTACCCACCTCCGCCTCCACCGACCCTGGCTGCAGGCCCTGCTCACGTTGGGGCTGGCCCAGGTGCTCTTGGGCATCCTGGTGGTAACCTTCAGCATGGTGGCCTCCTCTGTCACCACCACTGAGAGCATCAAGAGGTCCTGCCCATCTTGGGCTGGGTTCTCGGTGAGTCGGGTACAAAGAGTGCATAGTACTGGGGTGGGAGAAGCTTCTCAGGCCCCACCCCTCCTCACCTGCAAGCCCACATGGTTGTCTTTCCTTCTGCTCCCAGCCCTCTCCCTCCTTGCAGGGCTGGGTGCATCCTGTGGCAAGGGGCTCACTTAGGTGCTTCCCCTGCCAGGCTGAGCCTGTGCCCACTCTGTCCCTAGCTGGCGTTCTCCGGGTTGGTTGGCATTGTATCCTGGAAGCGGCCATTCACTCTAGTGGTAGGTGCCAAGGCCCAATGCCCACTGGGAGGCAGGTGCCCAACACCAGAGGGGATACCCTTTATGCTCTTAGGAGCTTTCCAGTTGGTACTAGGCTGACAGAAACTGTTAGAAGAGGGTGGTTCATTCTGTGGAAGAGATGATGTGCTGAGGAAGGTCCCAGCCCTGAAATGATACCCTCTTTCCCTCAGATCTCTTTCTTCTCCTTGCTTTCGGTGCTCTGTGTCATGCTCAGCATGGCTGGTTCTGTCCTCTCCTGTAAGAACGCTCAGCTGGCTCGGGACTTCCGAGAATGCTCCATGGTGAGATTTGAGGTGGGAGACCTGGAAGGAATTGCTTAGGATAGATGTGAGGGACCCCTGAGTTTGCTCTGATCCAGGCTGCCTTACCCTTTCCACTCCCACACAGGAAGGGAAAGTCTGCGTATGCTGCCCCCCTATTCCCTTACACAGACCTTGTCCAGAGTGGGGCCAGGAGCTGAAAGTTGCCTTTAACTCCACCTGTGATGAAGCCCGAGGGGCCCTCAAGGTGAACAAGCCCTCCACAATCCCTTCCTCCTACGCTGTTATCCTGGGTCGCTTCCTTTGCTTCTCAAAGGCTCAAGTATGTAAGGTGTCCCCATCCCGGACCCCTTACTCCTCTCCTTCATCTTCCCTTCTCCAGAACCTGCTCTTCAGTGTCTGTGGGCTTACCATTTGTGCTGCCATCATCTGTACCCTCTCTGCTATTGTCTGCTGTGTCCAGATCTTCTCCCTGGATCTGGTGCATGTGGTAAGGAGGGAGCCAAGGCCTAAGCAGACAGGTGTGGCGGGAGCTGGGGGGGTGTGCTGGGACTGGGCCTGCCAAGCACACTTCCAGGTCTAGATTTTGAGTGTGGGGCACTCAGACACCTGAGGATATTCATTGCAGGGCTGTTTGGTGCCAGAGGGAGAGTGAGGAAGACTGGATGTCGTGAAATAGGGAGGATCCTAGATTAAGGAGGGGATATAGGATGGGTAGTCACGTGGTGACAGGGAACAGGTGACAATTATGGATAGAGGTGAAATGAAAGAGGAGAGATTGTGGGTGGGCAAGGCCAGAGCTGGAGGTACAGAGTGGGGCAGGGTGAAGAAGAAGCTGGGTGTGGCTGAGGAAGGTTGGAACTGGATCTTCTCAGTGGAGGTAGGGCCATAAAAATAGCAGAAAGGAAAGAAATTTGAAACCAGGCTTGCTTCTTAGCAGCTTGCCCCTGAACGCTCAGTCTCAGGCCCCCTGGGGTCCCTGGCTTGTACATCTTCGCCCCCAGCTCCTCTCCTCCACACCATGCTG
Organism: Rattus norvegicus; assembly: GCF_021556685.1. Classification (NCBI taxonomy): domain Eukaryota; kingdom Metazoa; phylum Chordata; class Mammalia; order Rodentia; family Muridae; genus Rattus; species Rattus norvegicus. The sequence goes on from NC_141535.1 coordinate 176,329,123, forward strand.
GACTTGGAGGAATTCGTCCCACCTGTGCCCCCACCACCCTACTACCCTCCAGAGTACACTTGCAGTTCAGAGACAGATGCACAAAGGTAAGACTGGGGGCGGGGTCCTCCTGGGGGCGGGGCAGGGCCTGGATTGATGGGGAGCTGTGGAGTAGGAATTATTTTCCAGACCCTGATCCTCTCCCTCGTCCTGCCAGCATCACCTATAATGGCTCCATGGATAGCCCAGTACCCTTGTATCCTACTGATTGCCCCCCTTCTTATGAGGCCGTCATGGGGCTGCGAAGAGACAGCCAGGTGAGGAAAGGGCTTGGTGTGGCTGGGAGCAGTGTGTAGCGCCCAGAGCCCAGAACACTGCTTGATAAGGAACCAGCAGTTCTCATGGTCCCCACTAGCATCCTTGATCTGCCCCAGAGCTGCAGAGGTGGGTGGGAGATGAACTGATATTTCTCTTTTAAAGATGTGCAGCAGGAGGGTTGGGGATTTAGCTCAGTGGCAGAGCACTTGCCTAGCAAGCACAAGGCCCTGGGTTCAGTCCCCAGCTCCGAAAAAAAAAGAAAAAAGAAGAAAAAAAAAAAAAAAAAAAAAGATGTGCAGCAGGGTATGGCGGTTCACACCTGTGATCCAGCACTGGAAAGGCAGAAGCACCAAGTGCCACAAGAGTGAGGCTAACCTGATCTACATAGAGAGATCTAGGCCAACCAGGGCTTCAGTGACCTTCTCAAAAAAATAAGTAAAAATAAAGATATGAAAACTGATGCCACCTTAAGCGACTCATATACAAAGCCAACTGTAGTGGCATCTGCCTATAATCACAGCACTTGGGAAGTGGAAGCAGCAAGGTTAGGAGTTGAAGTGCTAGCCTAGGCTACTTAGTAAACTCTGCTCAAAAAACAAACAAACAAACAAAAAGCAGCCAACCGCTACAGAGTGACAAAGCTGCTCTGAAATCTCTGGTCACCATAGTTTTTTCAGTGCATGGGAGTGGTCATGCCAGTGTGACGGGCTAGACTTTTGATCCTGTGTCTTCTGCAGGCCACTCTGTTTGATCCTCAGCTTCACGATGGCTCCTGTGTCTGTGAGCGGGTGCCCTCCATTGTTGATGGTGAGCAGAGAGGGCCGGACTGGACAAGGGCAGGGTGGGACCAGGAGGAAAAGCCAAGGCTAAGTTCAGCTGAAGGTTTGGAGTTAAGAAGCTGCATCTTAGAACCCTGGGCCTATCTGTCTCCTTGAGGATAAAGCTGGGCAAGAGTGGGCAAAAGCAGCTTGCCCTCATGAAATCCTACCTAGCGCTCCCTTGCCATCCATAGTGTCCATGGACAGTGGGTCCCTGGTGTTGTCAGCCATTGGCGACCTCCCTGGCGGCTCTAGCCCATCAGAAGACTCATGCCTGCTGGAACTCCAAGGCTCTGTGCGCTCCGTCGATTACGTGCTCTTCCGCTCCATCCAGCGCAGCCGCGCAGGCTACTGCCTTAGCCTGGACTGCGGCCTCCGGGGTCCCTTTGAAGACAGTCCCTTGCCTCGGCGACCCCCACGGGCTGCCCGCTCCTATTCCTGCTCAGCTCCTGAAGCCCCACCCCCACTGGGTGCTCCCACAGCTGCTCGCAGTTGCCACCGGTTGGAGGGCTGGCCGCCCTGGGTGGGACCTTGCTTCCCCGAGCTGAGGCGGCGGGTCCCCCGAGGAGGCAGCCGTTCAACTGCACCCCCTCCTGCCCGAGCACCAGTTCGGCGCTTCAGTGATAGCTCAGGTTCCCTCACCCCACCCGGACACCGGCCTCCTCACCGGACACCCCCTCCACCACTGCTGCTGCCAAGGTCTCACAGTGACCCAGGCATTACCACCTCCAGCGACATCGGTAAGTCACCTGGTTTGGGGAAGGATAATCCATTAGGACTGGGTCCCTGTGAGGTTCCTAAGGGGGAAAGTGAAGTTACTCCCGCAGTGTTTCCTGAGTGCTCAATTCCCAGGGACAGAGGCTTCAAGGCTAAGCAGGTGGGAGGACTTGGCTTTTGAAACCATTTCCACAGCGCCTAAGTCTGGGCTACATAACCACTCAGTTATAGCAACAGATCAAACGGAAGTCTCTGAGTTACTAAGAGATGAAGCGATTCACAGCCACACAGGAAGTGCCTGAACTCCCATCTGGTGACCCTAAGCAGAGCGGGAAGGGCGACAGCAGTGAAGGATGGCGCTGAAGACCCCATCTTCCTACATTATAGCATCTAGTTGTAGGCCGAGATGATTGCTCCTTGAATGCTGAACGAGGAGCGGTGTGTTCATATAGCAATCTCACACTGTCCCTGTTTCTCCTCCCCAGCTGACTTCAGGGACCTTTATACCAAAGTGCTTGAGGAAGAAGCTGCCTCCATCTCCTCTGCAGACACAGGTCAGGCGTGTGGGTAGGCAGCTGAAGGGCATGGTGCCACTGGGTAGCCCACACACATTTCTTGCTTTTTCTCAGCAGGGCTCTGCTCTGAAGCCTGCCTTTTCCGCCTAGCCCGCTGCCCTTCCCCCAAGTTGCTACGTGCTCACTCAGCTGAGAAACGCCGCCCAGTGCCCACCTTCCAGAAGGTTCCTCTGCCTTCAGGTCCTGCACCTGCCCACTCTCTAGGAGACCTGAAAGGAAGCTGGCCAGGCCGGGGCCTGGTCACTCGTTTCCTCCAGCTGTCTAGGAAGTCCCCAGACCCTGCAGGAACTGGAGCCCACGGATATAAGCAAGTAAGCGTTAGGGGAACCAGGAAGCATCCCTAGAAAAGCCTGGTGTTGCAGGTTGACCTATACTGACGCCCTCTCTTCTGTCCTCTTCCAGGTGCGCAGGAGCCCATGGGGACGACCAGGTCGGGAGAGCCTCCACCTTCGCAGCTGTGGTGATTTGAGCTCTGGCTCCTCCTTAAGGCGACTCCTGTCTGCCCGCAGGCTGGAGCATGGCATACGCCCACACAGCCTCAGCCTCAATGGAGGCAGCCGGGAGACCGGGCTCTGACTTGGGCGCGTTACAATGAACAGGTCAGAGGAATGCTAGAGCCATATGCATCCACTGGTTAGGACCAGCGGCCCTCAGCAGCCCTGTGCACCACTGGCTGGCTCAAAAAGAAAGCCCACTGTATACTCTCCCAAGGTGTTCCTTTCCTGCCTGCCTTTGAGGGCTCCTGTTGCTTGCCTCTGTCTCTCTGAATGGCAGAGCTTCTGTCCTGTGCTGCATGGGTGTTCAAGTTGTGGGAGCAAATGCCCCCTGCTTACAGCATTGACAGAGGAAAATTAGTAACCCCCTCCTCTGCATGAGAGTGCCTCTTTCTGATATCCAAGAGCACCAACTATATGGGGCAAAAGCCTGAGTGTTTAAGAACACTGCAATCTGTGCCTTGCCAAATGGTGGTAGGGCAAAAAGACATGAATCTCGGTGGCTTTTCAGCTTTGCCACCTCCAGCTGCATGGCCTCAGGCAAGTTATTTAACCTTAATTGCCTGACCTGTAAACCATTGTGAACATGAATGTTTGTAACACTGAGTAAGCCTTCAATAAATTTCCATTTCTCCCTTCTCTCTTGGACTGTTCTGTTGTCGTTAAAGTAGTATTGTAGTTTATTAAAGATATTTGAGGGCTGGAGAGATGACTCAGTGGTTGAGAGCACTGACTGCTCTTCCAGAGGTCCTGAGTTCAAATCCCAGCAACCACATGGTGGCTCACAACCATCTGTAATGGTCCCATCTTTTGGTGAGTAACAAGTGTATTCACATACATTAAAAAAAAAAAGATATTTGAAACATAGTTTGGTTTGTCTTCTCCTCTTCCTCCTCTTCTTTTTTTCTCTCCAAGACAGGGTTTCTCTGCAGAGCCCTGGATGTCTTAGAATTCTGTAGACCAGGCTGTCCTAGAACTCAAGAGATTTTCCTGCCCCTGCCTCCCAAGAGCTAGGATTAAAGGCGTGTGTCATCACTGCCAATTTTTAAAAGAAACTGTTTTCCGGGTGGTTTATTTTTTTGTTTTGTTTTGTTTCTTGAGAATTGTGTGTGTGTGAGTGATGTATCAGCATGCACACGCCAGCAGCATGTGTGTGGAAGTCAGAGATGCACACGCCAGCAGCATGTGTGTGGAAGTCAGAGGACAGTTTTGTGAAGTCAGCTCTTTGCTTCTTGCTTCCACCTTTATATAGGTGGGTTCTGGGGATTCAACTAGGATGACCAGGTTTACACAGCACAGAACAGTGTGTGTGTGTGTGTGTGTGTGTGTGTGTGTGTGTGTGTGTGTGTGTGTGTGTGTGTGTGTCCGAGCGCGCGTGCGCATGCGCATATGTGTTCTGATAAGTGTGAGACTGCACATGACATGGTGCATGTGCCATAGAGGACACGGGATAGAAGACAGAGGATGATGTCAGGCCTTGCCTCTCACCTTGTTTGAAACAGGGTCTCTTGTTTTCTCTGCTGCATCTGCCAGGCTGGTTAGTCCTCAGCAGGGATTCTCCTGTCTCCTGAATCTCATTCTACCATGGGATGACAGTGCCTGACTTTAAATGGTTCCAAGGTCTTTGAACTTGGTCCTCATGCTGAAGGAAAGCACTTTTCCCCTGAGCTGTTTCCCCAACCCCAAACTTTTTAAACAGTATAAAAATATTTATTAATGTGTACGGATGTTTTGCTTGTATATATGTCTGTGTACCAAGTGCTTCCCTAGTGCCTGCAAAGGCCAAAAGAGGATTTCAGATCCCCTAGGGCTGGAGTTACAGATGATTGTGAGGTGTCGTGTTGGTGCTGAGAATTTAACTCTGATCCTTGGATGACCCTTAGCCACTGAGCCATTTCTCCAGCTCACCACACTTGAACAGATGATTCTTCTATGGCCAAATGCCAAGGTTCCAGGCCAGCATTATCACAAAGCAACAAAATTGTTACTCACCTCTGTAATCAACGAAAATACATCACCAGTCTGTTTCCTGTGAATTTTCCCATCTTTGAAGACACCACAGTTTCCTGTTTTTCTTTTTACTTTACTCTCTCCTTTACCAGCTTTTACACCTTTATGTACTGCTCAGCATACATATGGGCTTCTCTATTTTTATTTTCTATTTGAGACAGGGTCTCTTTAAATAGCCATGGCTATCCTGGAACTCCCTATATAGACCAGGCTAGCCTTGAACTGTCTGCCTACCTCTGCCTCCTGAGTGCTGGGGTAAAAGGTGCACCACCATGTCTGACTATTTTAATATATTTTTATTAAAATACAATTGCAGTAACTCCCCTTTCCTTTTTTCCCTTCCAGCTCCTCCCATGTCTACCCCCTACTCCCTCTCTAACTGATAGTCTCCCTTGAGTTATGAGTGTTTTTTTGCTTGCAAACTAAGTACACTGCACTCATGCCTGATGCCCAGAGGCCAAAAAGTGGTGTCATTCCCCTGGGACTAGAGTTTCTTGTTTTTTAAGGCTTATTTATTTATTATATATAAGTACACTGTAGCTGTCTTCAGACACACCAGAAAATCTCATTACAGATGGTTGTGAGCCACCATGTGGTTGCTGGGATTTGAACTTTGGACCTCTGGAAGAGCAGTCAGTGCTCTTAACCACTGAGCCATCTCTCCAGCATGGGGACTAGAGTTTCTAATGGTTATAAGCTGCCATGTGAATGTTGGAAACAATTTAGATCCTCTGTAGGAGCAGTAAATAATTTCTCCAGCATCCCAAATTCATTTATCTAGAGTTGTGTGTGTGTGTGTGTGTGTGTGTGTGTGTGTGAAAGAGAGACCCAGAGAGAGAGAGAGAGAGAGAGAGAGAGAGAGAGAGAGAATGAGTGTGGGGGGGCATTCTTTTTGTTTGGTTTTTCAAAACAGGGTTTCTCTGAGTAGCTTTGGCTGTCCAGAAATTCTCAATGTGTAGACCAGGCTAGCCTTGAACTGAACTCACAGAGGTCCACCTGCCTCTGCCTCTGGAGTGCTGGGACTAAGCTGCTACCACTGGGCTGACAATGGAATTCTTTTTTTTTTTTTTAAGATTTATTTATTTCATGTATGAGTACACTGTAGCTGTCTTCAGACACACCAGAGGAGGGCATCGGATCCCTTTACAGATGGTTGTGAGCCACCATGTGGTTGCTGGGATTTGAACTCAGGATCTCTGGAAGAGCAGTCAGCTCTTAACCTTTGAGCCATCTCTCCAGCCCGACAATGGAATTCTTACTTCCTGCTCTCACACCTGGTCTTCCCCTGCTCTCATCTCAGTAATAACTCAGCCAGTCCAAAAGCTTGGTCTTCATTTTGATTTTCCTCATCCAATACAACAATCCTCTGAGGAGATCTCACCATCCTTCTAACTACCTAGCCAGCCTGCCACCTTCTCTCCAATCTCCAAATGATGGCTCATGTCTGTAATCCCAGCAAGGATGACACAGAGGCAGGAAAACTGAATTCAAGGCCATGGGTTTCAGAATGAGACCCCGATTAAAAACAAATAGCTCTCTTCTATCCAACCCTGTTGACTAATTGATTATTTAAAATAATATCAAAGATAGTTACTTATACCATGTAGCTCTGTTTAATCTGTGTGCTTCTCTGAGCCCTAACTCAGAAAAATGTAACCCCACCGCCCCAATCCCCCACCCACACCCCCACCCCCGGAGCTGAGGACCGAACCCAGGGCCTTGCCCTTGCTAGGCAAGTGCTCTACCACTGAGCTAAATCCCCAACCCCAAAAATATAACTTTTTTTTTTAAATTAACCTCTGGTGATAGACATCAGACCAGTGAGTGGTTTGTTTTTTTTTAAAGATTTATTTATTATGTATATAGCACTCCACCTGCATGTACACGTGCAGGCCAGAAGAGGGCATCAGATCCCATTACAGATGGTTGTGAGCCACCATGTGGGGGAATTGAACTCAGGACCTCTGGAAGAGCAGTCAGTGCTCTTAACCTCTGAGCCATCTCTACAACCCCCAAAATGTAACTTTTTTTTTCCGGAGCTGGGGACCGAACCCAGGGCCTTGCGCTTGCTAGGTAAGCGCTCTACCACTTAGCTAAATCCCCAACCCCAAAAATGTAACTTTTTAAAAGATAAGTTTTCACTCTGTCATTCTGATTAACCGGAACACAACCAGGCTGGCATCCAATTCACGGAGATCTGTCTGCCTCTGTCACCCAGATAGGGGGGTTAATGGCATGGGTCACTGTACCTAGCAAATTAGGACTTTTCCTTCTATCTTTTTTTTTTTTGTTTGTTTGTTTAGGATGCTAGTATCCTAGGAGTAAGCTTTCCTATGAGGCCTTGTAATACTTAATAAATAATATGTGGTTCTTTGAATGCACAAAATATGATGTTTATCTAACAAGGGGAACTGTAAACAGGAACTGGGAAGAAGCTATGTCTGTAAAGACCAACTGGTTAGAACAGCAGTGGTCTGCAAAGACTGGAGTACTGGGCTACCTTTAGCAGCCTCGATAGCATTCCTTTCTTGACTACCATTCTCAGACTAATCTGTTGGAATCTATTCGTTTAGCATACCACTAGGACCCATGAACCCAAAAGCTAATCAGGTCATCAGATAGCATCTAAGGCGTACATGAAAGCGTCCCCCATCTCCATGTAAGGACCTTGCTGATATACTCATTAATTTTACTTTGTTTTCTTTGTTTTTGTTTTTCAGGACAGGATTTCTCTGCATAGCCTTGGAGGTTCTGAAACTAGCTCTGTAGACCAGGCTGACCTCAAACTCAGAACGATCCGCCTGCCTCTGCTTCCCAAGTGCCGAGATTAAAGGTGTGTGCCACCAGCCCACCGACTGATTTTAGACTTGCCTTGATGTATGACTTTTTTTTTTTTATTTACTTATTTTATGTATATGGATACACTACAGCTGTTTTCAGACACCAGAAGAGGGCACTGGATCCCATTACAGATGGTTGTGAGCCACCATGTGGTTGCTGGGATTTGAACTCAGGACCTCTGGAAGGGCAGTCAGTGCTCTTAACCGCTGAGCCATCTCTCCAGCACCTGAAGTATGACTTTCTGGGAAACCATGAGACTACTTCCATGCTGGTCTATGGAAGTTGGGGTAACCTAATCCTTGTCCCTGGGCCATGGTCATGCATTGTGGCTCCAGAATAAGTCATCTCTTAGTCCCCCCCCAAACAAGCAAATAAACAAATCCATAAACAACAATAAAACCATCTAAGTATATTTTCCCGGAAATTTTGGGTTTCTGCGCTCTTCTGCTGAAGCTTCTTCCTGCTTCCAGAAGCCACGTCTCTGCCGCACGTGTGCTCGATGCACCTGCATTGCTGGACATTGCTGGCCTAAGTCAAAAGGCATCTCTTTCTCCTGTCCTCGTCTCCATCTCCCATCTCCCGAAAGCTGCCAAGAGGTACAGCTTGCATTACGAATGGTTTCCCTTGCAAACACTAAGCTCTAATAAAATTCTCCTCAGAGCTGATTTTATAAAACTTTCAGAATCAGAAGTCAGGCTGGGCTGCATAGTTTGATGTTAGCCTAGACTATACAGTAAGATCTTATCTCTAATTAAATAAATTGAGTTAGTCTTCAATCTCCTGGTCCACTTTACCCCAGGCAGAATGTCTCCCAGCACCAAGAACTTTATCCCAGCACAGCTGATGTCCTCACTCATTTCCAGTCTTTTTTTTTTTTTGGAACTGGGGACCGAACCCAGGGCCTTGCGCTTCCTAGGCAAGCGCTCTACCACTGAGCTAAATCCCCAACCCCCCCCCCCAGTCTTTTTTTTTTAATTTTGTTCATTTATTATAATACATATTATAAGTACACCGTAGCTGTCTTCAGACACACCAGAAGAGGGCATCAGATCTCTTTACAGATGGTTGTAAGCCACCATGTGGTTGCTGGGAATTGAACTCAGAACCTCTGGAAGAGCAGTTGGGGCTCTCAACCACTGAGCCATCTCTCCAGCCCCTCATTTCCAGTCTTAACCAGCTCTTACCCTTTCGTTAAGGAATATTTTTGCAGGACTGTACAGATGCACACCTCAGCCCTGGCGAGGGTTGGGGCAGAGGCAAGCAGATCTCTCTGAGTTCCTGCATAACCTGGTCTGCCAGGGGCTACACAGAGAAACCCTGTGAAAGAAAGAAAAAGAGAGAGAGAGAGAGAGAGAGAGAGAGAGAGAGAGAGAGAGAGAAAGAAAGAAAGAGAGAGAGAGAGGGAGGGAGGAAGGAAGAAAAAAAGGGAAGAAAGAGAAACATTTTCTGTTTCTTCCTACCACTCTCTTATTTGTTTGTTTGTTTGTTTAAGACTAATTTTCACTATGTAGTGCTGGCTGTCCTAGAACTCACTATGTAGACTGGGATGATCTTTAACTCACAGGAATCCTGACTGCCTCTGCTTCCTGATCCAAGGTATATGCCATCAAGCAACTATAGTTTTATATATATACATATATACGTATATGTGTATATGTATGTGCATGTATATATGTATATGTATGTGTTTATATATGTGTGTATATGTGTATATGTATGTGCATGTATATATGTATATGTATGTGTTATATATGTGTTTATATATGTGTGTGTATATATGTGTATATGTATGTGCATGTATATATGTATGTGTATGTGTTTATATGTGTGTGTGTGTATATGTATATATATATTTGCAGCTCTTGTGTAGTATACTTGCTTGGAGGCCAGAAGAGGCCATAGACTCTTTGGACCTGGAGTCACAGAGAACTGTGAACTACCATGTGACTGCTGAGACTAGAACCTAGGTCTCCTAGAAGAGCAGCCGTATTTCCACTTCCGGTACCTCTCTAGCTCCCTAGTGTTTTCGTGTTTGTCTGTCTGTTTTAAAGACTTTTTTATTCCCAAACCCTCCTCTCATGCATGTGTGTGTGTGTGTGTGTGTGTGTGTGTGTGTTTGCACATGTACACCACAGTACACATATGTGTGTAAGTGTGGGAGTCAGAAGACAATATGTAGTAGTCTGTTCTCCTTCCAGCATGTGAGTCTCAGGGATTAAACTCAGGTCAGCAGGGTTGGGAGTACTCACAAACTGAGCCGCTTCTGGGGATGCGGCTTGGGAGTGATAGGTTTAAAGGCTCTGGAGAACTGGTTCAGTGGTTAAGAGCACGGTTGCTCTTCCAGAGGATCTATCTGGATCCCATTCTAGCACCCACATGGCAGTGACAATTGGTTCCTGGGGAATCTGATGCCCTCCTCTGGCCTCTGAGGACACAGCATTACATTGTGCACAAACATACATGCACACAAAACCAATCATACACACTCAAAAATCAAATCAAATCAAATCAAGAGGCTGTTGGGCCAGCTGTGGCACACAGTCATTTAATCCCAGTCCTCAGAGTCAGTAGCAGGTAGCTGTCTGTGAGGTCCAGGCCAGCCTGGCCTATTTAGTGAGTTCAGGCAAACAGAGCTACAAAGATGTAGCTGACCAGCGGATATTCAAGGTCTGCTTAGCCTGTACAGGCTGAGGAGTTCACACAAAGACCTTGCCTCTAAAACAATTTTTTTTTTTAAATCAAGGAATTGGAAACATAGCTCAAAGGTACTGGCCTGGGTCCCCAGCCTCACCTGCTGGCCAACAAGCATCTGCAACCGAGTTCCAGGGGATATGAAGCTGTCTTTTGGTCTTTGCAGGCTCTTGCACGATCATGGTACACACACATACATGCAGGCACACATAAAAATAAACAAGGGCTGGAGAGATGGCTCAGCAGTTAAGAGCACCGACTGCTCTTCCAGAGGTCCTGAGTTCAATTCCCAGCAACCACATGGTGGCTCACAACCATCTGTAATGGGATCAGATGCCCTCTTCTGGTGTGTCTGAAGACAGCAACAGTGTACTCATATATATAAAATAAATAAATCCTTTAAAAAAATAAAAAAATATAAAAATCTTTTATTTTTCATTATTTTAAGTCTAGGGCTGGAGTACTTGCCTAGCATTTGAGGCCCTGGGATCAGTGCCACATAAAGCAAATAAAACAAAACCCAGCTACCTTTTTTCTTTTTTAACATTAATCACCATCATCATCATCATCATCACTATTATTACTGTCTTAGGGTTTTACTGCTGTGCACAGACACCATGACCAACGCAACTCTTTTTTTTTTTTTTTTTTTTGGTTCTTTTTTTTGGAGCTGGGGACCGAACCCAGGGCCTTGTGCTTCCTAGGTAAGCGCTCTACCACTGAGCTAAATCCCCAGCCCCCCCAACGCAACTCTTATAAGAACAATATTTAATTAAGACTGGCTTACAGGTTCAGGGGTTCAGTCCAGTATCATCCAGGCAGGAACATGGCAGCATCCAGGCAGGCATGGTGCAGACAGAGCTGAGAGTTCTACATCTTCATCTGAAGGCTTCTAGCAGAATACTGATTTCCAGGCAGCTAGGATGAGGGTATTAAGCCCATGTCCACAGTGACACACCTACTCCAACAAGGCTACACCTCCTAATAGTGCCACTCCCTGGGTCAAGCGTATACAAACCATCATTAATTATTACTAATCATTATTATTAGCAGAGTCTCTCTACATAGCTCTGGCTGTCCAAGAACTCGTGTGTAGACCAGACTGGCCTCAAACGCACAGATCTCCCTGTTTTTCTGCTTTACTGAGATGTGGGCCAGCACGCTTGGTTTTAAGATGTATTTTTATTATGTGTATACTCACTCAGTCTGGTGTCCCTGGAGTTATCAGCAGCTGTGAGATACAGGATGTGGATGCTACCCCGTCCTCTGGAAGGGCAGGAAATACTCTTAACTGCTGAGCCATCTCTCCAGCACCCCCCACCCCCACGCACCCTGCTTTTAAAAATACCATAGAAGACAAATTCCAGATCAGGAATTTACTCAGTATCCCTGACACAGTGTATCCATCTTTAACTAACACTAGTATGCCAGTCCTGGTGGATCACCCCTGTAATCTCACTGAGAGGCTGAGGCAGCAGGATGGTCGAACGTCCAAGGCCAGGCAGAACAGGGTAGAAACACCCTGTCTCGAAAATTAAAACCAAAATAATCCCTACTCGTAAAAGAGTTTTAGGTTCCTACAACTGTGGGAGCAGCAAGATGCCCTCCAGGAATGGGAAAAGGGAGAGGCACTGCCCAGAGATGATGTCAGGCTGCAAGGCCTCTTGAATAATTCACAAGGACAGTGTAGCCTCAGGAAGGTTGGTACGCAGCCAGGACACCAAAAACAAGTGGGAGGTAAATGAACACTGCCCCACAGGGGCAGTTTCTGGAGATTTGATGCTGTGGTTCCCTAAGGAGTAAACTCTGGAATCTTGATTTGAGCTTACAGGGTAAGCTCACTGTGCAAACCCAATCGCCCCTCCTAACCTATTAGCAGAGTTTGGTCCTACAGACACAGTGCTGCATAAGCCACCCACCCTTGCCTCAACCCTTGCCTGGGTAGTCTACACAGTAGCCCAAGAACAAGCTTAGGCCTCACGTGGGCTTCACTTGTCAGTTAGACAACTCTGTCCCAGGAGAACCAATGAAGAGTAGGAGAAGGCCTGGGATCCCACTTTCTAAGGAGCCTTTATCTCCTTACTAAACTGAAGTCGTAGCCTCCAACTTGGCGTCTGCGCATTTTGGTACTGCAACTCTTAACGCGCAGGCTCAGAGGGGAACACGCCTCGCGCCCCGCCCACCTTACGCTCCCCGGACTCAAGTCTCACGCTCAGCCCGGGCCTCTAGCTACTTCTAGCTTTTATGGACCGCCCCGCTTCGGTTCTCCAGGATGTCCAACCCCACCGGTCCTTTTCCCGCCCCCTCCCCCGACCCCTCCCACGGTCCACACCCCGACTCTACACCTCGCCCCACCCCGCCTCACACCGGGTCCCGGCTCCCGTACAGTGTCCCGCCCACTCGCCTTTCGACTGCTGTGATTTCCTTTAGCCTCCGGTTGGGGCTGCTGTTTCTCCGATTAGATCTCAGGCTGAATTAATTGATACTAGGTTTGGTATCTTAATTTTCTTTCCCGCATTTGCACGGAACCATCCTGTTATTATCAGTTGCTGTGCTAGTTAGTTTTTGTCACTTTGACACAAATCTAGACATCTGGGAAGAGAGATTCTCATCTAAGGAATCGTATTTTTGATTTTTGGTTGGTATGAGAAGATCCAGCGCACTGTGTGGTATTACTACTCTCTACCCCTGGACAGGTAGGTGGTCCTAGGTTTAAGTAAGAGGCGGAGCAAACCATAGGGCACAGTCATCATTCCAGTTTCTACTTTAAGCGCCTAACCTGACTTTCCTCCGTGATGGATTATGTCTAGGAGTGGTAAAATGAAATGAACCCTTTCCTCCCCAAGTTGCTTTTAGTTATGGTGTGTATCACAGAAGCAAACTAGCATAGTTGCAAAGATACTTGTCACTCTGATATCCACGTGAGTGCACCTGGGGAAATGCACACACATTCAATAACTGAGTAAATACAACAGGACATAAATTTAATTTTTAAAAGGGGTGTGTGTGTGTGTGTGTGAAAGGTGGGCCAGATGGCTCAACCATTGCTGGAACACATTGTAAACACAGAAGGAAAAACAAACTCTAGAAAGTTGTCTTCTGACCTCCACACACATGTTATCATCCTCCTGCCCCACCAAAAACACAATAAACCATGATCTGGGCATGGTTATGCAAGTCTTTAATCTCAGCACTTATAGGCAGGCAGATCTCTCTGAGTTCGAGGCTAACCTGATTTACTGAGCCTGTTCTAGTCCAGGCTACATAGTGAAAAAACAATTTTTTTTTGACAGGGTTTCTCTGTGTCACCCTGGCTATCCTGGAACTCACTCTGTATAACAGGCTGACCTCGAATTCAGAGACCCACCTGCCTCAGCTTCCTGAGCACTGGGATTAAAGGTGTGTGCCACCACTGGCCAGGCCAACAATCAAGTTCCTACTGAAACAAAATTAGGCTCTACCTAAGATTAGCAGCAACTCACAGATAGACGTAGATCCTCACACAACCGATGGCAATTGCTGTAAGCTAGACATAAGAGCTATATGGGGCTATGAGTTTATATCACAGGATGGTTTATTTTGGGTTTTTGTGTATATGTGTCACTAGAGAAAGTGACATCTGACACATTGGGTGTTATATCACACTTCTGCAATCTCAGCACTTGGAGACAAAGCCACAGAGATTATTACAAGTTCCAGGCTAGGCTGGACTACAGTGAGACCCTAATTCAAGAAAGAAGAAAAACAACTAAATATAAAAACAAAATTTAAAAAAAAAAAAAAAAAAAACAGGGGCTGGAGAGATGGCTCAGTGGTTAAGAGCACCGACCTGCTCTTCCAGAGGTCCTGAGTTCAATTCCCAGCAACCACATGGTGGCTCACAACCATCTGTAATGTGATCTGATGCCTTCTTCTGGTGTGTCTGAAGACAGTGACAATATATCCACATCCATTAAATAAATAAATAAATCTTAAAAAAAAAACAGACCACAAAACTACTAAGTATACCCCTAGCTTAGACACTGGAGTTGAAAGACCCATTCTGCCTAGTGTGGTGGCACAGGCCTTTAATTCCAGTGCTCGGGAGGTAGACAGAGGCAGGCTCTGTGAGCTCAGGGCACTGTGCTTTATATAGTGAGTTCCAGGATAGCCAGAGCTAATAGTGACATCTAGCCTCCAAACAACAGCAAAGAAAGAAACAACAGAAAAGAAAAGAAATGAGAAGAAAAGAAAGGACCCATTCTGGGTTGGCCCACAAAGTCTATTTGATTCCCTCTTATACTCTTACTCTGGGTTTATGTACAGCTAATAGCACTGCTGTTTTTCCAGGGGACCTGGGTTCAACTCTCAGAACCTACATGGTGCCTCACAACTGTCTGTAACTCCAGTGGATCCAACATCCTCTTTCCTCTCTGTGGCCCCAGGCATTCACATGGTGTACAGACATACATGTAGGCAAAACACCCATACACACAAAAATAATAAATAAAGCCTAGTGTTAAGGAAATAAAGACATGGGCTGGAGAGATGGCTCAGCGGTTAAGAGCACTGACTGCTCTTCCAGAGGTCCTGAGTTCAAATCCCAGCAACCACATGGTGGCTCACAACCATCTGTAACAGGATGCTCTCTTCTGAAATATCTGAAGAGAACTACAGTATACTAACATATAAATAAAATAAATAAATCTTAAAAAAGGAAATAAAGAGATAAAACAGTTAAGTATAAATACACACTTCAAAACTCAGCTCTGAGGGGCTGGGGATTTAGCTCAGTGGTAGAGCGCTTGCCTAGCAAGCGCAAGGCCCTGGGTTTGGTCCCCAGCTCCGAAAAAAAAGAACCCAAAAAAATAAAAAAAAGAAGTATGGACTATCACCACTCTGCCAGAGCTGAGTTTTTTTTTTTTTTTTTTTTTTTTTGGTTCTTTTTTTCGGAGCTGGGGACCAAACCCAGGGCCTTGCGCTTGCTAGGCAAGCGCTCTACCACTGAGCTAAATCCCCAACCCCAAGTCCATACTTCTTTTTTTTTTTTTAAAGATTTATTCATTTATTATTTATAAGTACACTGTAAGTATCTTCAGACACACCAGAAGGGGGCATCAGATCTCTTTACAGATGGTTGTGAGCCACCATGTGGTTGCTGGGAATTGAACTCAGGACCTCTGGAAGAGCAGTCGGGTGCTCTTAACCGCTGAGCCATCTCTCCAGCCCAAGTCCATACTTCCAAAAGTCCATACCCGGCACTCAAGAGGCAAGGCAGGTGGATTTGAGTTCAAGGCCAGCCTAGTCTACAGAGCAATTTCAGGAATAGCCAGGGCTACACAGAGAAACCTGTCTAAAAAAGAAAAGGAAAAAGAAAAGAAAAAGGAAGAAGAAAGAAAAGAAAAAGAAAGAGAAATCAGCTCTGGCTAGAGATGTCAGAGTGCTTGTTGTGTGTTATGTATTAAGGCCACAAACACACAACTGGGGAATTGTGGATGAATGAAATAGACGGAAATCAGTCCCACTTCCTGGAAATCAGGAAGTCTTAAAAGGGTGGATACAGACAGCCGTAGTCATACAGTAGTTAAGTTTACTATAACAACCCGGCACTAATCCCTGTGACATAATAGATACTGAAAGGCTGTGAGGCTGCCTAGAACAAGTCAGACGTTTCCTTGAAGGTTTCCCACATAAACACTGGCCTGCTTACTTGCAACAATCGTGTGCAGTTCTATCATAACCACACCTAGTTGCTCTTCATCTCACAATAGCCCTAGGAGGCGGCTTGATCCCTCCTCATGGATAAGGAGCAGGCTTAGAGGAATTGATTTACTGAGTCTTAACATGATAAACAAACAGTACACCGTTGTGAGTTGCCAGGATTCAAATCAATGCATCTCGTAGAAACTATGCTTCAATACTGCCAGAGCAGTAATCAACTTTTTGAAGGTTATGTGATAAAGACTTCAGTGTCGTGATTATAAAAGCCTCATTCAACAAGCATAACGCTCCTGATTCTAATTACATGCTTCACTTGGCTTATCTTGCTAACTCTAGTAATGCCTCTGTGAGGTTGTGCTAGTGTCTGTGTTGGGCAAGTGTGGAAACAGGCTTAGAAACCTGGAATTAGTCAGATCATATGGTATGTGTCACTGCTAATAAATCTTATTTGATGTGATTTACAAAGAAACCTCAAGGACAGCTCTCTTTTTGTGTCCACCAAAGATAGACAGCATTTTCCAGTTTCTTTTTTTTCCCCCCTCCGGAAGCTGAGGAACGAACCCAGGGACCTGTGCTTGCTAGGCAAGTGCTCTACCACTGAGCTAAATTCCCAACCCTCCAGTTTCTTGTCAGGAAAGATGAGTAGCTTTCTAGCCAGCATCCGATGATGACACAAAGGAATGTAGAAAGGGCCAGTGAGGACTGACTACTCCTCCCTCAGGCCTGCTATCCAGAGCGAGACAGACAGCAGCTCCCTGCAGTTCATTGGAACTGCTGCCACCAGCTGTCTGAGAAGGGTCCTTTTTCCTCTCAAGGAGTCCTGTGAGTGCACCTGTCAACATTTCTGTCTGTCTTCATCTGTAACTCTGTAAGTATCTGACTCATGTGTCTCACTAGTCTCTTTAGAGCAAAGATTGTGTATATGTGAGGGTTTGTCGTTTTTCATGATAGGGTTTATCTGTGTAATAACCCTGGTTGTCCTGGAAATTGCTCTGTAGACCAGGCTGGCCTTGAACTCGAAGGGATCCCCCTGCCTCCTCCTCCCAAGTGCCAAATTTAAAGGCATGTGCCACCACTGCCAGGCTGTATGTGGGGTCTTTTAAATTTTGTTTTTATTTTTAAATTATATCTGTGTGACGGTATGTGCATGTGAATACAGTGTCCCTTAGAGGCTAGAAATCCTCTCTGTCTTGGATTTAGGAGCCTCTACTCAGCTGTTCATAAAATCCTTGTTAGAATTCTCTTCCTAAAGCTGTCATCCTTTAAGCCTCCCAAAACCTCACAGGGTATACAATGAATGAACAGCCTGGACGGATCCAGCTGCCCATCACAAATATGGCTTCGATTGCCTCACTTCCAGCATCACGTGACTGGTTTAGTCATCACGTGACTCTGTCCTCCCCTTTAAGCCGGAATTGCTGTGCTAGTCCGGCTCCAATAGATATGGTATCTGTCAATATACTTGTTTTATTTGGTAGATCTTCTAACTCTCCAAGACTCTGAAACTGCTACAATCTTCTTATCCACTGATCCTGAGGAGCTCAAGTTCTCAAGATCTTCCAGAGGTAAGGAAGCAGGGCTACAATTTGCCTGGTCAGTCTTGCTTCTGGAATTCTGCCCATCCAGATTAGGGAATTCAGTGAGTTCAGATTTTATTTTTTTAATTCAGGGCATCATGCTCTTGGAGTAAAGCACGGGTGGAGGGAGGACTGAAGGCTGAAATGGATGTGGGGGAAAGAGTGAAGAGAGCCCTCTTTGGAGTGGGCAACCGAGTAAAAGCAAGACCCCTCCAGTGTCTAAGGACATTGTCTGGTCACTAATAAAGGTGGGAGCCCATGCTGTAAACATCCACAGGCGGCTAAACTCTGGCCAGGAGAGTGGTCGCAGGATAGAGAGTCTTACATTCATTTCCTCATTTCCTTCTCAGAAGCGTCCTGGTGTCATGGCTGCCAGGTTCATAGGACTCTTCCTATTTCAGGCCATATCTTGGGCATATGGTGAGTCGAGGATGGGGATGGAGGCATGACGGTGTTTCCTTCCCCATAGTCCTCTGGGGCCTTTCACTATGATGGTGGACTTTCAGTAGGGACTCTGTAAGGCCCTTAGAGTGCCTGAGACATCTTTGGGCACAAGGAGTACAGGGGAAGGATTTATTTATTTTTATTTATTTTTATTTTTTTATTTTTATTTTTTCGGAGCTGGGGACCAAACCCAGGGCCTTGTGCTTGCTAGGCAAGCGCTCTACCACTGAGCTAAATCCCCGTCCCCTTATTTTTTTTTTTAATTGTTGTTCAGACTCCTTAACTAGCATGCTCAGTCCCCCATAAACCTACTTTGATGCTTGCCTGTGCTTGTGCCCTGCTTTCTAGGTGCCCAACCCTGCATCCCCAAAAGTTTTGGCTACAGCTCAGTGGTCTGTGTCTGCAATGCAACGTACTGTGACTCTCTTGACCCCCTGACCTTACCGGCTCTGGGTACCTTCAGCCGTTATGAGAGTACTCGAAGCGGACGTCGGATGGAGCTGAGTACCGGGTCCATCCAGGCCAACCGCACTGGCACAGGTAGCTCCTTTATCTGCCCCTCCAAACCTGGACCCCAAAGTCACTGTAGTGATAGTGATCTGGACTGATTTCCCCCTTCTTCTTCCAGGGCTCCTACTAACCTTGCAGCCAGAAGAGAAGTTCCAGAAAGTGAAAGGATTTGGAGGTGCCATGACAGATGCCACTGCGCTCAACATCCTTGCCTTGTCCCCCCCGGCTCAGAAACTGCTACTCAAGTCCTACTTCTCTAGCGAAGGTGAGAAAGGGCGGAGCAGGATGGCACACTGTAATGTATGCCCTTCTTTATAGCCTGGCTTTATTTCAGTTTTTTTTTTTTTCTTTTTTTCGGAGCTGGGGATCGAACCCAGGGCCTTGTGCTTGTTAGGCAAGCGCTCTACCACTGAGCTAAATCCCCAACCCCTCAGTTTTTTTTTTTTTAAATTACATTTTATTATCTGTTGTATGTGCTGTGCATGAGTGAGGAGGTCAGAGGACAATTTGCAGGTGTCCTCTGTCTCCTTCCACCATTTGGATCATGATTCAGGTCTTGCAGGCTTGGCAGGAAAAACTCTTACCCTACCCACTGAGCTGTCTTGCCAGGCTTTTTGCTCTCGCTTCCATATTTCCCCCTGACATTTGCCTCCCTTCCTTTTCTTCTCCCCTCTCCTCTCAGTCCCTCTTTGAGTGAGTCTCATGTATTCAAGACTCAAATCTACTGCAGTCAGTGATATCAGACTTTGAACTTCTGACCCTCCGGCGTCACATTTCCCGAATGCTGGAGTTCCCCTGTTTTATACAGTGTTGGAGCGCAGACTCAGGCTTCATGCACCCCTGGCAAGCATTCAGCCCCCTGAACTACATCCCCAGCCTGCCTCTGTTTTCCCCTCTTTCTCTTTGTCCCCTTCCTCCCTTACTTTCTGTAGATCAGGCTTCCCTCGAATACTGTGTAGCCATGACTAGCCTTGGACTCTTAGTTTTCTAAGGGCTGGGATTACAAGCAGATGCCACCAAGTGTACCTGACTCAGTGCCACTGATTCTCCACAATTCCACACCTAGACCCTGGCTCTGAATGAGACTCTGTGGAGGACAACTGATTCAAGCCAGTTTTCATACTCGCCTTATTTTATTTTATTTTATTTATTATGAGACAGGGCCTTGCCTTGTAGCCCCGGTTGGCTTGCTCACATTGATCCGGCTGCCTCAGCCTCTGGAGGGATGGGATTCCAGGCGTGGTGCCACCACGCTCGCTTCATACTCTCCTATTGATTCAGACCTCCCTATCTGGGCCATCCTTTCCTGCAGGCATTGAGTATAACATCATCCGGGTACCCATGGCCAGTTGTGACTTCTCCATCCGCATCTACACCTATGCTGACACCCCTAATGACTTCCAGTTATCCAACTTCAGCCTCCCGGAGGAAGACACCAAGCTCAAGGTGGGCATTGCAGTTGCTTCAGCCCTGTTGGTATTGCTGTCTTGGGGCTGGGAAGGTCCAGGTTAGAGCTGTCTAGAGCAATGTGGAACCTTCTACAGCCTATCTGACTTGGGGGTAAGAGGGTGGGGGCTGATGGTTGGACCTGATACACTGGTTGAACTAGTATGTGTTCCAGCTCTGGGTGTCTCTCTCTTGACTGTTTGTCTCCAGATACCCCTGATTCACCGAGCCCTGAAGATGTCCCCACGCCCCATTTCACTCTTTGCCAGTCCCTGGACATCACCCACTTGGCTCAAGACCAATGGAGCAGTGAATGGGAAAGGGTCACTCAAGGGTCACCCAGGGGATATCTATCACGAGGCCTGGGCCAATTACTTTGTCAAGTAAGGGATCCTCAGGGCCATGGGGTCTGGACCAGTCTCCCTTTTGGACACCTTAGTCTGCATTGTACCCCTTGACCTGCTCCACTTCCAGCTTGACCTCTGGCTCCTTTTTTCAACATTCCCTGCCTTTCAGTTTGTAGTTTTACCTATCGCCCATGTCTTGTCCACTTTCTTGGCCTTGATCACTCATGCCCTTTCTCTCTTGCCAGGTTTCTGGATGCTTATGCTACACACAACATCAAATTCTGGGCAGTGACAGCGGAGAATGAACCCTCTGCAGGGCTCTTCACTGGGTACCCCTTCCAATGCCTGGGCTTCACTGCTGAACATCAGAGAGACTTTATTTCCCATGATCTAGGGCCAGCCCTTGCCAACAGTTCTCATGATGTGAAGCTACTCATACTGGATGATCAGCGGCTGCTGCTACCCCGCTGGGCACAGGTGGTAAGTGCTATAACTTCCCAGGGTGTCCCAGTGGACTCCAAATCCATCCTTCAAAATGACTGCCTGCAATTTTAGAGTACTTTCCCTGGTGTCAGGGTTGAGGTAGGGTCTTGACTATATAAATGAGGCTGGCCTTAAAGTTGTGGGCATGTTCCTAACTCGTAAGTGCTGGGCCTATAGGCATCCACCACACCTGACTTCTGGTTTGTTTAGTTTTTTTTTTTCCTTTTGCGACAGGATCTCACTAGATAGCTTTGATTGGTCTGGAGTTATATAGACCAAGCTGGCCTTGAAGTCCTAGAGATCTACTTGCCTCTTATCTCCCAAGTGCTGGGATCAAAGTCACATACCGTTCATACCTGACCTCTCAGCTCCTTTTTTGTGTACATGTAGGTGTATGCGTGGGCTTTAGCTGACGATTCATCACGAGCAGCTGAGCTTGGTGTATTTTTTCTGCTTTTGTTTTTGAGACCGAGTCTCTCACTGAGCCCCACGGATCCACCTGTCCCTACCTGCCCAGGGCTGGGATTGCAAAGCCTTGCATAGGACACTCTGTTCCTCAGCTGCATGGCAAGAACCTCAGCAGCTCCAATCTGTCACTCCCAGGACACCCTAGGCTGGACCTGGTTGCCCAGGGCATTACCCTGCTCCGGACTTCCAGGGCCCCATGAACCACTGTTGTCAGTGTATCGCCTTCCAGTTGCTCAGTCCTACCACCCGTCTCTCAGGACACGTAGTTCCCCTCTCACAGCCCTCCATGCAGGGCTTATGGTCCGTGGCTCTGGTCCCAATTGCTCCTCCCCTTTCTCTGTGCAGGTGCTCTCTGACCCAGAGGCAGCCAAGTACGTTCATGGCATCGCTGTCCACTGGTATATGGATTTCCTGGCTCCAGCCAAAGCTACTTTAGGAGAGACACACCGCTTGTTCCCCAACATGATGCTCTTTGCTTCAGAGGCCTGCGTGGGCTCCAAGTTCTGGGAGCAGAGTGTTCGGTTAGGCTCCTGGGATCGAGGGATGCAGTACAGTCACAGCATCATTACGGTGAGCCGCCCCGTCTCCCGTCCCAGAGCACACCATCTGAGATCCCTTTGTAATCGCATACCCGCAGGCACACAGGCCTTCCTCCTCGGCTGACTTGCCAGCTTTCTCTCTGAGGCAACTGTGGGATGTCCTGATTCTCTTTTCCTTCACGATCTTCTTCATGTTTGGGACCCTGACAGCCATGTCTGCCTCCAACTTCTCAGCTCCTGAAGTGCCTCCATCTTCTTCACAGTCCTCATCTCAGACACTGAGACAGAGCGGCCCTTCAAATGAACAAAGCACTCCTAGTCCTTCTGTGATCCTGGGCTGTCTTTTCTAGAGATACCCATCTTTACCTTTTTACCCTGGCCTCTACTCTAGAACCTCCTTTACCACGTAACTGGATGGACTGACTGGAACCTTGCCCTGAATCCTGAAGGAGGGCCCAACTGGGTCCGCAACTTCGTTGATAGCCCCATCATTGTCGACATCCCCAAAGACACATTTTACAAGCAGCCCATGTTCTACCATCTCGGCCACTTCAGGTGAGTCGAGTGGGCATCCCATTCCATAGCAGGCCTCTCATCTGTATCAGGCTTACATCATCCCGGGCCATGAGGGAACAGGAATGTTTCTAGGGTGGCAACCCTGGGAGGGGCACCCTCCCTATTTGTTGCACCATATAGGTAGGAAGTGACTAGCTGGCCTCAGAGCCACAGATAATCCCCAGGTGACTGATGTCAGAGTCGTGCTGCAGGAGGACAGGACCAAGGCCCAGCAGCACAGCTGAGGCTCAGACCAGTCTGGCTGTGTTGCCCAGGGAAGCCTGGGGCCCCTGATGATGTCTGTCTTCGCATTCAGCAAGTTCATCCCTGAGGGATCTCAGCGAGTGGGCTTGGTGGCCAGTGAGAAGACCGACTTGGAAACAGTGGCACTGATACGCCCTGATGGCTCTGCAGTTGTGGTCGTGTTAAACCGGTAAGCTGGGTACAAGGGCAGGTCTGGGCCTGAGCAGTGTGAGGTGCTTGGCCTCAGCAGGTTGATTCTTGGCTTTTCTTCTCTCCAGATCGTCTAAGGATGTCCCTCTTACCATCAGTGATCCTGCCCTGGGCTTCATGGAGACCATCTCACCTGGCTACTCCATTCACACTTACCTATGGCGTCGCCAGTGAGGGAGGAGACCCCGAAGCAGGCACCTGGGCTTAGCACGGACATGGAAGGGAAAGTTAGCTCTGTGACTAAAGAAGGCATGGCGGGGCCTGGGTGACCTGACAGTGACACAGGGGCAGGGGCGAGGGTTTGGGTGTCTTATTCGTCTTTCCAGTACGTGCTGTGCATGGGTGGGAGGCCCTAGAGTCCCTCCATTTCCCACGGTTGTAAAGTGTGTGCCGTGTACTAGTTGCCTGTGGAGGCTGAGCCAGGTCCAGGGTGAGTTCATCATCTATGAAGCACAAGATGGGGATGCCTAGGGAAGATGGACCTGTGCAGAGGAGCGAGGTAAGTCAGTCTAAGGGCCGAAGCAGCTTTACAACCCGAGTGCCAGAGGGTAGGCCTGCACCTCCACATTCTCATTGTAGCATCTAAGAATGGCAGCAGCCCCATAAAGAAGAAAATATTTGATCCCAGCTAGTGTAAACAATTTTATTCTGAGGATAGCACCCCATTTTTGGCTGCTCCAACAATGGGGGGACAAAGGGGCATTTGGAATGCATGAATAGAAAAATCAGTCCTGGGAACAAGAACATCAGTCCTCTTCATCCTCCTCAGCCAAGTCCAAGGCCTGTGTGCATGGGGCCCGAGCAGGGCTTGCACGCTGGATGGAAACAATGCCACTGAGCAAGGCATAGCCCACCATGGCTGCCAGCCCTGCCAACACAGATAGAATCTGGGTCCGCCGCCGGTATGGTTCCTCCTCGGTCTCAGGGCCTGCTGGTGTCTGGCATGGAGGCGGTGGCACGTCAGCTAGGAGGCAAGGAGGGAAGGTGAGCGTGGGAGCTGGTCCTGGCCCCAGCCCATTCTCTCCATCTGCTCCTTACTTGCATCCCGGGGAAAGTAGAGGTTGAGGATGTGGGTGCAGTAGACACAGAGGTTCTGCAGCCCCCGAAGGTGGGCCTGCAGCTTCCCACTGGGCAGCTTTGCCTGCAGCAGCAGGACCAAATGGCTAAAAACAAAGGCGTCCAGGGAGGCAGGGCTGGAGAGAGAGAGAAGGGCCAGATGGAAGTGGACAGCTGCACAGAGAGGTCAACATGGTGCAGGAGGAAAGTCTGCTTCAGAGGGGGAGGCTCCAGACAGCAAGGGGTCATCCGGGAAGAGCAGGACACCTAGCTCTGGATTTGGTAGGGGAGCTCCCCAGGTGGCGCCAGCCTGGCCCTGAATGGAGCTCTATCCCAGGGCAGCATAAAGGACACATTGAGTGCTGCCCAGCCCAGCAGTCTCCTCCTGGGCCTGGCTTCTCTCCCACCTCACCCTCCTGTACCACCAAGGAGGTTCTAGCCACACACACAGCCCTCCTGTCACCAGAGCCAGTGTCTGTCCTCAGAACCTCTTGTTCACACCTCAGCCCCTCAGCCCCTCAGCCCAGGATTTGACACCTGAACCTGTATCTTCTTCCAGCATCCATTTATTCCCCCTTGGAGTCAGACTCACGCATCTCCAAAGAAGAACTTCCGAGAGCCCAGACGATGAGAGAGAAGGGTTAGGCACTCCCGAGCCTCCTGATACAGCTGTAGGGAGGACACACGGCATGTGGCTGTGACACTTCCCAATATAGATTCTCATTCCTAGCCGTCACCTTTAGGGTTCATCTCTTTTGTCCCAAAGCTACCTCTTTTTCTAGTTCCTCCTCGCTCTCCAATCTGTGCTCGCCACACAGTAGCTGCAGCCGCTCCATGTGCCGGCGTTGCATGCGGCCAGGCAGGAAGAAGTTGAGGGGAAAGGGCATAGCCTCTGCATACCACTTTCGGGTCACTTCCACATAGTTCTTGGCATCTATCCAAAAAGTATGGATCTGGATTGGGCAGACAGAAAGGAAGACAGAGTCTGAGCCAGTGCAGCTGCCTGACACCGGGCAGGCTACTAAGTCTCCTGGCACTCTGAGTATGTCCCCTTGCAGGCTGGGAGTACTCACTAGCATAGGGAGTAGTTTCTCCTCCAGCAGAGAAATGAAGGCTAAGGTATCTGCTCCTTGTCGAGCTGACAGATCGTAGTCAGCATTATACTTCTGTGGAAGAAATGTCCACTAGGTGAATACTGATTGATTGCAGGGGCGCTTTTTTAGTAGGGAAGGAACAGTAACCCCACACTAGCCTCCAGCACAGTAGAGGTAGAAGAGGGGAGTCTTTCCTGCTGAGGTCTCCTTGCCTCAGCCCAGCCAGTAGCCTGTTGCTGTTGGCAGAAGGCCTGGGCTTTGGAGCCCACTAGCTGTCAAGGTCCTGCACCCACTGGGGGGAGGAAAGAAGGCCTGGCCGCAAAGTGGGAGCAGCTCCCAGAGTTTCCACGGAAAGCTGGCAGTGTGCCCGCTGACAGCAACTTTCTAACAGTAACTTCCTGATCCAGACACCACAGAGCTAGCAAAGTGGAGCTCTCAACTGCAGGCTGGACCTCAGCCCATCTTAGGAATCAGGGGGTGCCATCCTTACCCTTCTTGAACTCAGTAGATTTACACCCAGCCACCCCAAGCCCCAGCTGGTCTCTTATGGCCAAGCTCTTGGCTATGTCTTATACTTCACTCCAAACTCATATGCACCATTACTGTACATTTATTCCACCAGTATTTCCATCGTAGTGTAGCCTACCTTTCCAGGCTTCAGTCTGGTCCTTAGCACCCCCTCCGCAGACTGAGAAAGCTTTGTACCTACACATCCTCTTCAACAGGATTCTTAAATTTTTCCTGAACCTCAGTTTCTCCTTTATGGAAGGAGACAGTAATCTTTTTCTCTCCATGTGGTTGGATTTGGAAATAATTTAGGAAAAAAAACCCTTTGGAAAATGAAAAGGCTGTGTTTATATGCAAGTAACCCAGGTCCTGCCAGAAACATTGGCTTTTATCTGGATCCTGTTTCTCTAGGCCTCTAAGCTTCCATTACTTTCCCAGCTCCCTGGAAAGTAGAAATGAAAAAGAGGATTCTATTTCTGACTGTATGTTCCCTCTTGGAACAACACTGTGAATGCCAGACCTCTTAGAGCAGGCTGCCTGAGCACCCTAGCTTGCAAGTAAAGAACTGTGGTTGGTGAGACGGCTTAGCAGGTTAATGTTCTTGCTGTCAGGCTCAGGGACATGAGTTCCATTCCAGGGGCCCACATAGTAGAAGGATAGGGCTTATTCTACCAAGTTGTCTAGGGTCTCCCCAAGTGTGTCACAGCATGTGTGCACACACACACCCCCAAAACATGAGAAATAAATGTTTATAAAACAAAAATACTTTATTGCTTTGAGAAGTTAAATCGCCTGTCTAACCTCATGGTCAATGACGGAATAACTGAGCTAAGGCTTCCCTCCATTCTCTTGGAATTCTTTAAACATCCCAGCCTTGCACTAAGCTTTGTCCATCCCGAGTCCTACATCCAGCATGACTGAAGAAGATAAATAGCCCTTAGAAATCAGTATCTGGGGTTGGGGATTTAGCTCAGCGGTAGAGCGCTTGCCTAGTGAGCGCAAGGCCCTGGGTTCGGTCCCCAGCTCCGAAAAAAAGAAAAGGGAAAAAAAAAAAAAAAAAAAGGAAATCAATATCTACACCCCATACTCCTTTGACAGGGTCTCATGATATAGCCCAGGCTGGCCTGGAATTCTCCATAGAGCAGGCTGACTTTAACTACAGAGATCTGCCTGCCTCTGCCTTCCAAGTGCTGGGATTAAAGGTGTTTGGTACCACTGCCCAGTGACTTTTATCTTTTTTGAGAGAAGGTCTTATGTGTTCCAGGCTGGCCCCAAACACACTATGTAGCCAAAGATGATTTTAAATTTCTGGTCACCACACTTCTACCAAGTGCTGTGATTATATATTATATAATATTATATATTAGGAATTCCTTTCTGGTCCACCCCAAAGCCAACTGCTGTTCTCTACTCTTCTTTATTTTCCATGTGTCAGCCCGTGTATTTCTCTCCCTCCCTGCCCATTTGATTTCTTGGTCTATCCCACCCCTCAACGCCTTAAGTTTAAAATCTGGTCAACTGCTTATCACAATAACACTGTATTTTTTTTTTTCCCCTTTTTCTTTTTTTCGGAGCTGGGGACCGAACCCAGGTCCTTGCGCTTGCTAGGCAAGTGCTCTACCACTGAGCTAAATCCCCAACCCCAACACTGTATTCTTATGCTGCTCCTCGGTGCTCTGGAGCACGCTTATCTTCCTTGGCATGTGCCTGGTGTTCAATAAATAAACATTGCTCTGCACAGGCTGGATTTCTTCCATTGTCAGCCCCCATTCAAGCCACCTACCTCTTTACGAAGGTGGGTGATGATCTTGTGTGGTTCTGTGATGACTTTTCCACTACTGGTTCGAAGAGCAGGCAGAGTCCCTAATATTGAAAAGATATTGAAAAGATCTAGCTTGCCTAGTCATACTGATTTGCCTTACATTCCTGCCTCCTGTTCCTCCCCTTGCACATTCCCTTCCCTACAGGGACACTGTATACCTGAA
Organism: Rattus norvegicus; assembly: GCF_021556685.1. Lineage (NCBI taxonomy): Eukaryota > Metazoa > Chordata > Mammalia > Rodentia > Muridae > Rattus > Rattus norvegicus. The sequence continues at coordinate 176,356,730 of NC_141535.1, forward strand.
GGGCTCTGCCAAGGATTGCTGATCTTGTGTACCTTCAGTGGAGCACATGTAAATCTGGTATAGGTCTGCAGGGAAGGAAGCAGAAGGTAGAGAGGCCAGAATATGGCTTCACAAAGAAACCAAGGAAAGAAATAGTGACTCAATAAATTATGTGCTATGATCTATACTTAGCAATTTGATACCAAAAGGAGAGGTGGAAAGAGGGTGCCATTCCCATTTACAGATGGGCAAATGGGACCAGAGAGTTTATGGACATGTTTATATGTCCATATCCAAAATTACACATTAGGAAAATATTTCTACCCTTCTGCCATCTACATTGTAAAACCTATTCACAAAAGCTTTCCCAAATACTCCTCTTCCTGGAAGTACTGACTTACTTTGGCAGTCTCTGTACCGTTCCTACTTTACATCATACACCTGATCGTTTTATTATTTGCTTATACGTTTGCCTCTCTGTAAACAATATTAATATGGGGGTCAAAATTGTATTGCAAGGCGATGTTTTAATGTAAGAAGCATAAGTGGTTTTTATAATCCCGAAGAATGGAGTGAAGCAAGTCTGCCTATTTTTAAAGCTCCTCCTACAGTCTTGCCGTGGGGCTGCCTGATCTAAGAAAACTAAACTCAATAAATTCTTAGTGGAAAAAAGGAAGTGAAGGGGACTGAGAGGGCAGAAATGCTAAGTCTAAGACTACTGAGATCGCTCAGTAGGAGGTTACTCCAAGGTCACACAGCCAATAAATTGACAAGCAATGTCTAAAACCCATCTTCTAAAGCCTTGACCAAGCCTATTTTCACTGTTACACAAATCTATTCTAGGAAATCATAGCGCGAGGCACGGAGACCACGTCGGCCTTTGATTGCCTCAGTTTCTCTCAATACGCTTAAGTTTGGGTTCTAGGCAAAGCTCGAGCACACACTCCAGCTCTCCAGGGATCAGAGGACGCATGCATAATCCCTCACCAGCACGGCCAGACTATCCAGGTCCACCGACGGCAATCCCCAGCCCCCAGACCAGCAGAATAGCTCCATGGGCGCCGCCATCTTGCACATTCTCTGACCCGGAAGCACCCTCTCATAAGCGTCCGCCTTCTCTCGCCAGGAGGAACAGCCCCTGGTCTCTGCCTGTGTAGCCACTCGGAGTTTGAGGTCTAGGGAGGCGTGGCTTCTCGCGGCTGGAGAAGCGGCTGCACTGGAGGAGGTGGAGCATTGCCCTTCTGAGGAGCGCCGAGGGCTCGTCCTGAGGCGGCCCCCGTAAGGCAGCAGGGCTGCGGTCCAGGCGCGCTTGGGAGATTCACGGTGCCTCTGCCGAGCATAGCCACGAACCGCCGGAGACAAGCAGGGCTTGGAAGAGGGGCATCTGGTGCGGCTTAACGGCCTTTGGGGGCTCTTGCCAAACTGCACATGGCCTCGACTACACCGGGACCTCTCAAATCTCTGCCCGGAGCGGACGTTGCGGGGGGGTCCCCCGAGCCGCATGTTTTCCACAGCGCGTTATGTTTGGAGCCGGCTTCGCGCTGCCTGTCGCCATGGAAACAAAACAGGGGCGGTGGCGGCGCCGGAGCTGAGGCCCGGCTGGGGCCGGAGTGGGGGAAGGGGAGGTGCGGCTCGCGGGCTGTCGCCTTCGTAACGGGAACTCCTGGTTGGTCCCAAGCTCCCCTTGGGTTCACCCCGGATAAGGCCTTCCCGCGGTACCCAGTGTACACCAGTCCCACCCTCGCTCCTATCTTCTAGTTTTCTGATCCAGCCTCTGGTGATGATTTTCCTTTTCTGATGGTTTAGATTTCCTCGTCTAGTTCTCGTCGGGCGCTTCCAGACTTCCATTTTTCCCAAGAGTGAGGGAAAATGGAGGAAAAAGTGGACGCACGTCAGGAACACAACACACTGCAATAAAAAGTATCTGCTATGTCACATCAATCGGCCTCATGTCGTGATCCTCTAGGTGCTGTAGCAAGCTAGTTTATGGTCAAAGGATGGTCCACTGCCATCCATTTCCGCCAACTGTGAAATAATGCCGAGTAGTGGCAGGGGATTCTGCCTTTTCCAACCACCGCTTGCAGAAAACAGTAGCACTTGGTAGCGCTGTTAAGTTGAAAGCTCCCAAGAACCAGATGCCAGGGTAAAGAGAAGCATCTTTGAGGAGGACTATTCTGGAGGAGCAGGAGGCAAGGAAAGCTCTAGGACTCTTTCCCATGCCCCTGGTTCCTGAAGCTGGTGATGCCTCCAAGGTGATTGGCAGCTCTTTGTTTCAGCCCCCCCCCCCAGCCCGCCTGCTGCCCCCCCCCACCCCAGCTCGCTCCTCAGTCCCTCCGCCCCCCTTCTGCTCCTGCTCTCCGCCTAGTCTTTTTCCCTCCCAGTCGCCTTGCCTGCCAGGGGTAGTGAACCGGCTAAGCGGCATGGAGAAGCCGGAACTTTGGGTTGCCCTGGCTCTCCTCCTTTGCTCTTACACATGTGGCAGTCAGGACCTTCAGGGTAAGCCTGCGTTCATCCCCTTTGACACCTCTTTGTCTCCTTTCTTTTAGCCCCAGGCAAATAACAGACCACATGTGGGTTTGAGAAAGAGAAAGGGAAGAGTCCTGAAATTGGGTTGGAGAGAAAAGTTACACTCCGAAGAGTGAACAATTGGTGATAATGTAGGAGCAGTAGGCACCAGAGTGGTGAGTGAGTGTAAGTTGGTCCAGTGTCAGGCATTGAGACCAGGATGGACCCAGGAGCTGGATGCCAGGACTGCACGACTGAGTGTCAGAGCATCAACGGGATAGTCTGGGAAAACAGCTTGATCGATGGTGATTGCACGGCGGGGGACCCTGGGTCTGGTCCCCCCTTTCCTTTGCTTCTTGGTTTCTAAAAGATAGGGTGGGGGTGGGGATTGGGCAGCTTGAGCTCTCCCGGAGGTCTGGTGGTGGGATGGGCCCATGGGTGGTGTGGGAGAGGTAGTTGGAGCAGATGACACAAGCAAAGATTCTTTACTGGCTGGAGGGAAAACCACAGTTTGGCCAGGACACAGGAGGCAGAGGAAGAGACGCTGGGTCCTACATTCCCAGGGGGTAAAGGCTGAACAGTAATGGGAGGGTCAGAGCCCTTTGTGGATGGCTGTAAGACACAAGGGATGAGACCTTAGGATGGGAAGACTGGCACCAGAGTTTGGAGTGAACTAAACCCAGCAGTGGAGAGACGGTATCTCTGGTTCCTGAGCTGTGGGCACCAGGTGCCACTCCAGACTCCAATCAACGTCTCCCTTGCGCCACCTGGTGGGACATTGGAAGTTTGCGGAGTAGCTTTGGAATTTCTAAGTGGGCTCTAAGCCTATAGGCTCCCAAGGCTTTGGAAGCAACAGAAGGTATTGGGAGGGAAGAATTGCCTCTGTTCCTTGTTAACAAAAAAGAGCTGAGGTTTTTGTTTTTATAGATGAGGTCTTGTAGCCTGATGTAATGTATCCGAGGCTGGCTGCTTGCTTGGGGCAGTACTCTCAGCCTGAGACTTACAGGCATCTACCACCATCACTAGCGAGTTTGAGTTTTGAGGAGGCCACTTATGCTGTTCAGAGGTCGGTGGATGATTATTAGGGATGCCTCACCTCTGAGGGCTCAGGAGAGAGGGCAAGCCTTCCTCTGACTCCAACCATTTTCTCTAACTTGGATAATCCCTATCTGGCCAGTAATTGACCTGCTGACGGTGAGTGAGTCCAGGCAGATGGCAGCTGTAGCAGAGAAGGTCCGGACAGCTTTACTCACTGCTGGGGACATCTACCTCTTGTCCACTTTCCGCCTCCCTCCAAAGCAAGGTGGTGTCCTCTTTGGCCTCTACTCTCGCCAAGACAACACACGATGGCTGGAGGCCTCTGTTGTTGGCAAGATCAACAAAGGTGACTGGTGGGCATCCCTTCCCAGCATCAGTGACCCCTGAGCCTCCCTCATCCCCACTCCCAGATGCCTCTTTTCTCTCTGTGCCCCTCTGCTAGGGACACCTGGTATAGAGGTGCTCAAGCAGTTGGGTAAGGCCTGGTGTTTATAGGGATGGATGGCAAATGTATGTTGGGATGCTCAGGGGAGGGTGAGACATCTCTGCGTCCCAGCCATGATAGCACCACTCAGACCTTTGCTAAAGTTTGGTGCCACCTTGGGACAGGATAATTATCCTAGACATCGAGAATAAGGCCCTCATCAAAGGTCAATTTGAAACACATTTACTATTTCCACTGTTTATATATTTATGTTTTCCAAGATAGGGTTTCTCCACGCAGCCCTGGCCTCGAACTCAGAGATCCGCCTGCCTTGCCTCCTGAGTTCTTGTGACATCAATGCCTGGCTGAAAAACATTTATTGTTCACTGGTTACATACAAGGTGTTATGAGATACAAATGAGGAATTAACCTTAAGAGATGTGGTATCTCGGGCTGGAGAGATGGCTCAGTGGTTAAGAGCACTGACTGCTCTTTCAGAGGTCCTGAGTTCAAATCTCAGCAACCACATGGTGGCTCACAACCACCTGTAAAGTGATCAGATACCTTCTTCTGGTGTGTCTGAAGACAACTACAGTGTACTAATCTACACAAAATAAATGAGAGTGAGAGAGAGAGAGAGAGAGAGAGAGAGAGAGAGAGAGAGAAGACAGAATATCTGAGCTGTCATGCCACATAACTTTAATACCAGGCAGTGGGAAGCAATGGTAGGCAGATCTCTGAGTTTGAGACCAGCCTGGTCCTTAGGGTGAGTTCCAGTATGGTCAGCCCTACACAGAAAAACCTTGTCTCAAAAAACCAGAGACAGCCAGCCATGGGGTGGCGTATTGGTAGATAGAAGAGATGATCAAAGTCAGTTGGAACACGGGATGGGGCTAGTGCACGTACTGACCTCCAATCCTGGGCAGTGCTGGTGCGGTACCAGCGGGAAGATGGCAAAGTGCACGCAGTGAACCTTCAGCAAGCAGGCTTGGCTGACGGGCGCACGCACACCGCTCTCCTGCGACTCCGAGGACCTTCTCGACCCAGCCCTGGCCTGCAACTGTATGTGGACTGTAAACTGGGTGACCAACACGCTGGCCTCCCAGCCCTAGCGCCCATTCCTCCAGCGGAGGTCAGCGGACTGGAGATTAGAACAGGACAAAAGGCTTACCTGAGGATGCAGGTGAGAAGGAATGTCTGGTTTGGGGACAATGGTTTATAGCCCCAAGAGGAGCTGCTCGATCCACTTACTTGCTTGCTGACCCCCTAGGGCTTTGTGGAATCGATGAAGATTATTTTGGGTGGATCGATGGCTCGGGTGGGAGCCCTGAGCGAATGTCCGTTCCAAGGAGATGAATCCATTCACAATGCAGGTAATAGATTCCACCTTCTGACTTCCCTCCAGTTAACACCCTTCCCTTTAGTTTGATCGTTCCTGGGGCTTTTGTTCCCTAACTCCAAATTTTTTATCCTTGACTTCATGTGTAGGTGTAGATCAGAAAAATAAAGTTACCTAGCAGGACTGTAACTGGGGAACTCTAGGGTGTTAGGGAGTAAAGTAATGGCTGAATCTCAAAGCTTTTGTAGTTCCTCTTGGCAGCTGTCACCTACAATCCGGCAGCACCTCCAGCCAAGGCCTCTCATCCTGGTCTATGACAAAGACGCTTAGAAACTCTTGCCTAAGCAAACACCCACTTCTTCCAGAGAGTTCAAAGGGTTCTTGAAGGGGCAGCTTGGGAAAAGGGTTTGAAATGGAATGTACTGGGGCCCTGGCCCTACCTTGGTGGCCTCTCACTTGGAGTCCTCCTGGTACCACTGTGCCTGGGAACCAAGATTTGAGTTTTTGACTTCCTATGAGGCAAGCCCAGAGGGCCTTTATCCCAGTGGAAGGGGCTGCTGCTAGCTGAGTATGGGACTGTGGGAAGAGTGCTTGTCGTCCATGTGCAAGGCTGTGTGTGTATCCCCTCTGTCCTAATATTCTGCAGCACTTCATCTCCATGGAGGGTCCGGTGCTGTCCCTATTCTAGATCCCCTTCCTTCCCACTTCCTTAGCATCTACCCCCCTGACTACTGTCATTTCTCCTCTAGTGACCAGCGCGCTGCAGTCCATTCTAGGTGAGTCAGTCATGAAGAGGTGGTGGAGGCAAGGGTGGTCTTCTGTCATGGGTGGGGGTCTAAGGTGCGGTGTGGGCTTCGGGGACAAGAGCTGACTTACAGTCCAAAGAGGGCCCAGAGTGGCTCCCCAGTCCTAAGTCCCTCCATACCCTGGACCTTGACAGGAGAGCAGACCAAGGCACTGGTCACTCAGCTCACACTCTTCAACCAGATCCTAGTGGAGCTCCGGGATGACATCCGGGACCAGGTTTGAGTGGGCAAGCCAAGGATGCCATTCTGGGGTGAGGTGGGGTGTGATGGCAGTTGCAGAGAGATGACCTCTCCTCGTTCGTCAGGTGAAGGAAATGTCCCTCATCCGGAACACCATCATGGAGTGTCAGGTGTGCGGTGAGTGGGAGAGCAGAGGAGGGTTCCAGGGAGCACCGCTGTGCTTCCCACTGTGTGGCTTCAGCTTCTTCCCAGCAGTGTGACCCCAGAGGGTGGCTCTGACTGTGTCCGCCTCCCAGGTTTCCACGAGCAGCGTTCACACTGCAGCCCCAGCCCCTGCTTCAGAGGTGTGGACTGCATGGAAGTGTATGAGTACCCAGGCTACCGCTGTGGGCCCTGCCCACCTGGCCTGCGCGGCAATGGCACCCACTGTGAAGACATCGACGAGGTGAGGAATGGCGGAGCTCTTGAGGGTACGAAAAAAATTGGGTGAAAGGTGTTCAGAAGCAGAGGAATTTGGGAGAGGTCAGAGACCGGCAAAGACAGGAAGGAGGAAAACGATACTGGATAGAAGGTCTCACTGGGAAGGAGCTAGGGGAGAGGTAGTCTGAGATGGCCAGCCAGGGGAAAAGGAACACCATGAGGTTGGGCTGGGAGAGCTGCAAAAGGGACCTGAAACAAACTTTTAGGATCACACACAGCTGCCTCACTTTCCCAGGAAAATGCCTGACTTCTGCCTTCTCCTTCGGTCCTCAGTGTGCTCACGCTGACCCCTGTTTCCTGGGGTCCAGCTGCATCAACACCATGCCTGGCTTCCACTGCGAGGCCTGTCCTCAAGGGTACAAGGGCACCCGAGTGTCTGGAGTGGGCATTGACTATGCTAGAGCCAGCAAACAGGTCAGATTGTAAAGTCTATGGATTTGTGAGAAATGAAATGAGACTCACCTACATCGGCTGGGGCCTTGGGTCTAAACTCGCCAGTGCTCACCCACAAGGCCGTCATTAGTGAGAACCCCCTCAACTCTGCCCTTTTAGGTCTGCAGTGACATTGACGAATGTAACGACGGTAACAATGGAGGCTGTGACCCAAATTCCATCTGCACCAACACTGTGGTGAGCTGAACACCCTGTCCTCCCTGTGACTGGGGAAAGGGAGACTGTGTAACTCCCTCTTCAGACTTCCTACTTCTTCTTGCTCCCCTTGGGCACTTCTCGAGAAGTGCCCTGAGACTGCCAGGTTCTCATTCTGCCTTTTCCTAGCTGTGACCTTTAACCAGTTCTTTAATCATTTTGAATCTCAGCTTCCTCATTTGAAAAATGGGGCTATTATCTACCTTAAAAGTTGTCCTGGGGCTGGAGAGATGGCTCAGCGGTTAGGAGCACTGACTGCTCCTCCAGAGGTCCTGGATTGAATTCCCAGCACCCACATAGCAGCTCACAACTGTGTCTAACTCCAACATCTGACACCCTCACACAGACATACATGCAGGCAAAACACCAATGCACATAAAATTTTTTTTTTTTTTAAAAAAGGTCGTCCTGAAAACTTAAAAGGAGCTAGATATACCCGGTGCGGTTCTAAGTGGCTGTCTTAGACTCACAGGTAGAATGAGGTTAGTCTAGGGCTCCTTGAGTTCATCCCTTTTTAACTCCACCTCCCTACTCATAGGGGTCTTTCAAATGTGGTCCCTGCCGCCTGGGTTTCCTGGGGAACCAGAGCCAGGGCTGCACTCCAGCCAGGACGTGCCACAGCCCCGCCCACAGCCCCTGCCACATCCACGCTCATTGTCTTTTTGAACGCAACGGTGCAGTGTCATGCCAGGTAACCTGGACCTAAGACGAGGAGGGAAAAGGGAGGGGCCTGGAGAAATGCGTAAAACTGATGAAAATATTTAGGGAGTGACCTCAGTGCCTTCGTGGGACACAGGCTGGGGACTTATTAATGGGGGAACAGAACCCAGAACAGGGATAGTAGTGGGCAGGGCATAGGAATGCAAGACCCAACGCCTACCATGTTTTCCCCTAGTGTAACGTGGGCTGGGCAGGGAACGGGAACGTGTGTGGACCTGACACGGACATAGACGGCTATCCAGACCAGGCGCTTCCCTGCATGGACAACAACAAACACTGCAAGCAGGTGCAGGACTCGAGGCCGGAGCGGGGCGGGGCGGGGCGAGGCAGTGAAGGGGAGGCCGGCTCCGGAACTCACCCATGCTCTTCCTCCTGAACCTCAGGACAATTGCCTTTTGACACCCAACTCTGGGCAAGAAGATGCTGATAATGATGGTGTCGGGGACCAGTGTGATGACGACGCTGATGGGGATGGTATCAAGAATGTTGAGGTATGGATGAGAGAGAGAGATGGCTCCAGGGTTAAACACACTTGTTACTCTTGCAAAGCACCCTGCACCCCCATGGTGGCACAAAATCCCTAACTCTAATTTCATTGCTGGTCTCTCTTGGCAGAGCCCTCATGTGAGCCACAGACATGTATTCAGTCAGAATGGCCATACAGAGAAAATAAAAATGAATCTTTTTTTTAAAGATTTATTTATTTTATGTATATAAATACACTGTCACTGTCTTCAGACACACTAGAAGAGGGCATCAGATCCCATTACAGATGGTTGTGAGCCACCATGTGGTTGCTGGGATTTGAACTCAGGACCTCTGGAAGAAGAGTCAGTGCTCTTAACTACTGAGCCATTTCTCCAGCCCAATAAAAATGAATCTTAAAAACCAAACAAAATGAGGGCTCAGCAGTTAAGAGCACTGACTCGCTCTTTCAGAGGTGCCCCTGTTGCCCTTTTCTGGTGTGTGTGAAGTAATAGTGTACTTGTATACATATTATACACACACACACACGTACGCACACACGCACGCATGCGCACACGCACACACACACACACACACACACACACACACACACACACACACTCAACTTTGAGGTAGATTTGCAATGATGGCGTGCTTTAATCCCAGCACTTAGGAGATAGAGGCAGAAAGATCACTCACTGCAAGGTGGAGTTCAACCTAGGCTACAGAATGAGCTCCTGCCTCTAAACACCAAACAAGGCCAGTGTGATGGTCAGAGCAAGTAAAGGCACTTGCCACCAAGCCTAGTGACAACTTTAATCCCTGGTACTCATGTGGTTGGAGGAGAGAATCTACTGTTGTCCTCTGACCTCCATGTAGGCACAGTAGCACTTGTGTAGCCACATATCACATAAAATAAGTACATATAAGAATAAAGAGAGGCGGGGTTGGGGATTTGGCTCAGTGGTAGAGCACTTGCCTAGCAAGCGCAAGGCCCTGGGTTCGGTCCCCAGCTCCGAAAAAAAGAAAAGAAGAAAAAGAATAAAAAGAGGGGTTGGGGATTTAGCTCAGTGGTAGAGCGCTTGCCTAGCAAACGCAAGGCGATGGGTTTGGTCCCCAGTCCCGAAAAAAAAGAAAAGAAAAGGGGGGGGGCTGGAGAGATGGCTCAGTGGTTAAGAGCACTGGCTGCTCTTCCATAGGTCCCTGGTTCAATTCCCAGCACCCACATGGCATCTCACAACTGTCTGTAATTTTAGTTCCAGGGGATCTCACACAGGCATACATGCAGTTAAACACCAATGCACAGAAGATAAAAATAAGTAAATCTTAAGAAAGAAAAAGAGAGAGAGAGAGAGAGAGAGAGAGAGAGAGAGAGAGAGAGAGAGAGAGAGAGAAAGAAAGATGAAAAGAAAACCCAGGCCCTGCATGATCCTGCATGCCTCTAATCCCAGTAGCCTACGTAGATTCCAGGCCAATAAGGGCTACATAGTGAGACCCTGTCTCAAAACAAACAGGACCACAAAAACCAAACCAAACACCAAACACCTCTAAAGGCAAAGGGGGTTTTGTGCCTCTCAGCTCCTGTGCTCTCCCCATGCTGTGGTCTCTCCTGTGAGCCCCTCTATCCAGCTCTTCCTGTCCCTTGGCCGTTCACTAGGATCATCCTTATGAAATGAACTGTGGGGATCTGTACCTGGTTGGATGTGTGGGACAACACCAAGCAGTGGACAAATACAGGGTATTATCTTTGACAAGGACATGGACAAAGCAAGCATGGGGACTTCTACCCTTCTGTCCCCACCCCTTTGTCCAGGACAACTGCCGACTGTTCCCCAACAAGGACCAGCAGAATTCAGACACAGATTCATTTGGTGACGCCTGTGACAACTGTCCCAATGTTCCCAACAATGACCAGAAGGACACGGATGGCAATGGAGAAGGAGACGCCTGTGACAACGATGTGGACGGGGACGGTGCAAGCCTGGGGCTTTGGGGATGGTGGGGAGACCTAAGGGGTGAGGCAAGGAGCTTGGAAGTCAGTGGCAATGGGGAAGTAGGCTTATAGGCACTGGTCCGAGAACATGAGGTGGTCAGTCAAGAGGTAGGCAAGTCACACAAGGTACAAGCAGGCTTCCTGATGAAGCTCAGGCCCTTTACCAACTGAGAAGAGAGTGCTCTGCAAGCAACAGCAGCATTGTTTCTCATGTCTACTAGGCATCCCCAATGGCTTGGACAATTGCCCTAAAGTACCCAACCCACTGCAGACAGACCGGGATGAAGATGGAGTCGGAGACACTTGCGACAGCTGCCCTGAGATGAGCAATCCTACCCAGGTACAGGGGAGTGTCGAGGGCAAGGGAGGGTGGGGACTGGGTAGATGAGGAAGCGGTGACATCAGACCCCTCTCTCTCAGACAGATGCAGACAGTGACCTGGTAGGGGATGTCTGTGACACCAACGAAGACAGGTAGGGTCTGGATGGAGAGAGCCAAGGTCTCCCAGGGAATCTCCCAGGGTTTGGATATATTTTTCCCTTCCCTCTACTACGTCCTTAGTTGCCTCTGTGATGCAAGCTTAACTCACCACCCCTACTAAGCAGGAAATCACTCTCACAGTCTACCCTCCGTTCCTACTGCTGGGTTTTCATCTCTGAATGGTGGCAAGGGAACCGGGTTGGAGGGTAGGCAGGCCCCAGAGAGCACACAGAAGATAAGGAAGATGGCGCCCACCGTCTCGGCCGGGATCCATTCATTTTCTTCTGAGCAGCGATGGAGACGGGCACCAGGACACCAAGGACAACTGTCCTCAGCTGCCCAACAGCTCTCAGCTGGACTCGGACAACGACGGGCTTGGAGATGAGTGTGACAGCGACGATGACAATGACGGGGTGCCCGATTACGTGCCTCCCGGGCCTGATAACTGTCGCCTGGTACCCAATCCTAACCAGAAGGACTCAGACGGTAAGGCTGCAGCCCCGAGACAGTTAAGCGGATGCAGGCTTCTCAGGAGGACGGCAGGGTAGCAAGAGCCTGAGTACTGAGCCTCACTCTCTTCAGGCAACGGTGTTGGTGATGTCTGTGAGGATGACTTTGACAATGATGCAGTGGTTGACCCTCTGGATGTGTGCCCAGAAAGTGCAGAAGTTACCCTCACGGACTTCCGGGCCTATCAGACCGTGATTCTGGATCCGGAGGGTGACGCTCAGATCGATCCAAACTGGGTAGTGCTCAACCAGGTATGCAGGGCCACAGACTGGGCAGGCGCTGTCAGGCCTGGCCACCCTTTGGGACCTAGGGTGGCACTGTGCACCTGGATCAGGGCCTTTTCTCTTTCTTCCCTTATCAACCCTAGGGCATGGAAATTGTTCAGACTATGAACAGTGACCCAGGTCTTGCAGTTGGTATGTAAAGGACACCCAGCTCAGTAATTCCCAAAGGGAAGGCTCCTATAGAGGGTAGATGGGGAGGATTTGCAGGGCCTTACCTCAAGACACTGGCCCTATATGCAGCAGGCATCTCCGTGCCCACACCCCCGCCCCCACAATAGTCTACCAAGCAGATTTACGGCCTCTAACGTGTATCCCGTTCCCACTCCAGGATACACAGCCTTCAATGGTGTAGACTTTGAAGGCACTTTCCACGTGAACACAGTCACTGATGATGACTATGCAGGCTTCCTCTTCAGTTACCAGGACAGTGGCCGCTTCTATGTGGTCATGTGGAAACAGACGGAGCAGACCTACTGGCAGGCCACGCCTTTCCGAGCAGTGGCCCAACCAGGGCTGCAGCTCAAGGTATCCCAGCTGCCCCTGCTCTCCAACCTAATAACTTTCCTAAAGCTGTTTCTGTCCAACCTCAGGGCCCCCACTGCCTATTGAGTTTTCTTATCCAGACATCTGGTCTGGAGTTCCAGTGTATGGGATTCCAGAGAATTCTCCTGTTCCCTTTGACTTCCTTTCTCACCAACTCTTCCTGCCTTTTGCCTCCCTTCATCCTGGTCCTGTGATTGACACTGTCTTTGTCGATGACTCCCAGGCAGTGACATCAATATCTGGCCCAGGTGAGCACCTCCGGAATGCTCTGTGGCACACTGGCCACACCCCTGATCAGGTACGACTGCTGTGGACTGATCCACGGAATGTGGGTTGGCGAGACAAGACATCCTATAGATGGCGGCTGCTCCACCGGCCCCAAGTCGGCTACATTCGGTGAGGAAAAGGCTTGAGCCTTAGAGAGGGGTCAGGGGCAAGGCTCAGCCTCCTGTGCCCTCTAGCTAGCAGGGACTTGGGGACTGTGGCCTTCCCTCTGCTCAACTCCTTCAGTTTGTTTCTCAACACAGAAGAGGAGGTATCAGGCACACCATTCCTTTGCACCCAATCCCCCCTCTAAATCCAGGCTATTGAGCTATGTCCCTCAGTTCTTTGGGAGCCTCTAGACCCGGGCAGTCTGTAGAAGAGCCTAACCCTTCCAGCCCCTTAAGTATCCAGAACTTGCTCCCGCAGCATCTGACTTTGGAAAGGGACCATGATTTACAGAAGAGCTAGTTGAGACCCAGAGTTTACAGGCCTCTCGGTTTGACTTTTTTTCCTCCAAGTATCCCCAGTTGGTGAGAATGCCTGGAGAAGGGAAGGGAAAGGGGTCCGCTTGGAAGCGGGGCTTCCTGTGGCCAGCAGCCTAAAAGCCAGGGGCTGAGTTGGTTCCTCTTTAAGATACCTAGAGCAGTGGAACGCCAGGGCAGAGGATAAATGGGGGGGGGGGTAGACTAGAGCCTGGGAAGTGGGTGACTTCACCCCCAGCCTTTTGTACTCATTGTCATAGCAACCCAATCCTTGCTAGGAATGTGCTGGTGCTTTGAGATGCAAAAGGGGCTGGACAAAGAGCCAGGGGCCCAAGGCCTGAGAAAAAGCACCTCTCCCTCCCCTCTCCAGCCTTCCCTCCCTCCCCTCAGGACTTGTGAGCACAAGGGGAGGGGTGCGCAAGACCCCAGGGCACAGTGGCACAGGGCTCACTGGCACCTTTCTCCAATGAAACCTCTATTCCTGACAGGGTGAAGCTCTATGAGGGTCCCCAGCTAGTGGCGGACTCTGGGGTGATTATTGATACGTCCATGCGAGGGGGGCGTCTTGGTGTATTCTGCTTCTCCCAAGAAAACATCATTTGGTCTAATCTCCAGTACCGATGCAATGGTGAGGCTCTAGACTGAGGTCAACTTGACCTGTGCCCTGGGAAAACCACATCCTCTGACCCTCACTTATTTTCCCTCTTCAGACACAGTGCCTGAGGACTTTGAGCCATTCAGGAGGCAACTGCTCCAGGGAAGGGTGTGAGGAGGTGGCCATAGGATTCAGATCCTGATTGGAGACCCTTTGCCGTTGGACTCTGTTCTGGAGACCCTGGGGTCTAACCTACAGCCCCTCAGCCTAACAGATGGTTCTCTGGTACCCATCAGGGAGCTCAGCCCTAGAGGGGTAGTGACCCCATTGTGCAGGGGTTGGGAGCCTTTCAAGGGGTATTACTACTCAGGTTTTAACCCCAGGAAAGACAACAACACATTGCCATAAAGTTTCAGTTATTTTCTAAGTCAGTGCAATTATTTATTTTAGGCCTTTTCCGGGACAGAAAGGAACCTGGGGGGAGGGGGAGTGCTGTTAAGAAAGACTGGTAGCTGCAGGTTAGAATGCTAGGGAAAGTTTGACTGAATCGAGGTATGGGTGGGAAAAGTACCAAATGAAGGATGAGGTTGGAGGGTGGCTAAAGTCCTTCCAGCCCCACTTACTCACCGTGGTAGTGGCGACACTTCAGTCTAAGCTCGGTAGAGATCGAAAGCCCGGTGGCTGGGGCTGCCCCACTCTGAGTGAGGGGGCGCCGGGGGGGCCGAGGGGGCCGGAGGCCGGGACGAGTGCAATATTGGCAGGGGAAAGAACAACACTGCACCGCGTCCCGTCCCTCCTGCCCACCCGGGGCTCTGGAATCCCGCTCCCTACCTCCTGGGTCGCTGGAGCCCAGGGACAGGAGTGCTCTGGGGAGTTTGGGTCACCTTAGAGGTGCACCAGAGCCTGGACACCCAGGAGAGTGAGGTGGCGAGAGGGAAAGGATGAGGAGGGAAGGGGAGCTTCTGGTGCCCCGGAAGGCCACTTTCCAACGCCAAAGCTGTGCGCGCCCTTGCTCTTTAAATACTCAGACTGAGAGGCGCGGAGCCATTGCCATGGTGACTGGTGTCCCAGCAACCGAATTGAATGGCTGTTGCCTGGCAATCCTGGGAGTTGGGGTTTGGTGCCGCCCACCTAAATACTTGTGGGCGAGCTGACGTAGGGCGTCCCCACTCCGCCTGGAGCTGGCCTGACAAAGCCGCTCACAGGCGGGACACACGGCGGGAGCGTGGGACCCACGCCTCCGTTCATGCACCTCCGAAATGTTTTTAAAGTATTAGTTTCGGTTTTGTATTGGTTGGAACTAAGAACTGTTTGCCTACTACAGTTGTAACTGCTCCTGCTGGTTTACACCGCAACCTACGCTTGCGGGATCTGGCCTGGTATCCTCAGTCCGAGTGCTGCTGTGAACCCAAACCCAACTATTTCTGCCCTTCAGAATACCTCTCGGTTCTCCCTAAACACACACACACACACACACACACACACACACACACACACACGGGTTTGCCTTGTTCCACGTGCTTGTTCACCCAAACCCAACTATTTCTGCCCGTCAGAATACCTCTCGGTTCTCCCTAAACACACACACACACACACACACACACACACACACACACACACACACACACACACACGGGTTTGCCTTGTTCCACGTGCTTGTTCGCCCCAAATATTGTTCCTCTTCCAGATACATCTCGAAGTTCCCAAGTTCCACGATCGCCCCACCTACTCTTTGCCTCCTGAATATCTAGCTACCTGTACATAACCTGTCCCGTCCCCCTTTGCCAATTCAGTGTCATCACACAACTCGATACCCCCTTCCACATACCTTGGGGCTCCAACCACTTATCCCCTGTCCCCAAACACCATCCCCAGAAGTCAGAGTAACCCAAGTAATGATCCCTGCTTCTTCCCGACACTGTGCATTTTTATCTGTCGAAGGCGTTGATTCTTTCCGCCAAGACACAACTAACTTCCCTAAGATATGTGCCTCAACTTGGGCTGTGCTTCCAAAACCTCCCTACACAGAAGCAACCCTTCAGCCTGTGCGAGTACGCCGCGCGACGCTCGCGGTGACCACTAGAGGGCAGGCGTTTCCGGGTAGAAGGACTGGTCAGCCTGCCACTCAAGGTGGAGGGTTGAGTAGGAAGGACCTTAGGCTTCAGTGGAGCCTGGAGTTTCGTCCTTTTTAAGTGGAAATTTCCCCCATCGCCTTTCTCCGGAGAAAGTCAAAGAGAGACCCAGGCTACTGGAAAGTCTGGCAGGGGCGGGGACTGTGGTTTTCAGAGTACAGGGAGCGGTTAGAAGGGTGGGGCTGTTCCGGGAAGTGGCGGGGGTGGGGCGCTAAAACTAGCGACCTGTCCACTATTATCCCCCTTATGTCCTCTCAACTTATGAGAAGTGGTTTTTAAGGATCCTCAGAGAGAATAGGAAAAGGGATCGGGAGGGGGAGCGGGAAACGGGCTTCCCTTGTTGTCCAGGGTCTTTCTGTGTTTCCCTTACTCTTCTTGGCTGTTGCTCTGGGACTAAAACCAGAGCCAGGGCCCCCAGATTTCCTCCACATACACACCTGGGGTACTCAAAGAGTGGTTGGTAAAAGTGGGAGGCCAAATGGAGAATAAACAGGTTGTCATATGGTTGAGTGATTGGAGCCCAAGTACCCTACACAGGAATGACTGGGGAGGAGGAGGAAAGAATAGGGGAGGGGGTGGAGTTTTGTTACCTGTCACCTGCTCTGACTGTGCCTAGGGCGGGAGGGGGACTGGTATAAAGCAGCAGGCACCAGCCCTGTTCCAGCGCACACACGCAGCGCCAGCCTTGAGTCTGTTTCTACCCCTTTCCCGCCTGTTCACCACCACCATGACCCCGGGCATACGGGTTCCTCTCCTCCTGCTGCTACTTCTAGCAAGCCTAAAAGGTGAGAGGTACAAGGTGGGGAGGGGCTGCACTGTTCAGGTGGGACTCAGTCTTTCTGGCACAATGAGAGTCATAAGTGGCCATCCACTCAGGGATGGCCCAGTATGTGCCGGAGGGAAAGAGGCTAAGGAAGGAGGCTGAGAAGAGGTGACTCCCCCAAGAGAGTGGGCACCAGAGTAGGCAAATGCTCTTCGTGGGGAGTAGAGAAGAGAGGCTGCGTCAGGAGAAGCAGCTCCAGCTCCGGAGTGGAAGAATGGGGCCGTGTGGTTCCAGTCTACAATTCCCACACTCAGGACACTCGGGTTCACAGAGAGTTCAAGGCCAGCCTAGGGTACAGTATGAATACCTGTCTCAGAGATAAGCAGTAGAGGAGTGAATGAGCCAGAAGCAGAGGTGAGACCTTTGAGGAGGGAGGCTGTCAGGAAGGATGAAGGCAAACGTAGGACTACCTGATGTTAACCTGACCCCCCTTCCTTCCGGGGTTACTTTGGTTTCGGAGTTTATATTTTTCTTCTTGCTCTGATTTTATTCATTAACCCAGTAGGTTCCCCCCCCCCTTTTTTTTAAACTCTGGCTCTAGCCAGAACTAAAACATCACACATGCTATCTAAAGCAACCCAGTGTCCAACTCTGTTGATTGGTGCTGTGAGCATGAAACCCCCTCATCTTCCACTCTGGCTCAGGTTTTCCTGCCCTTCCAAGTCAGAAAAATAGTGTCACCTTATCTCAGGACACCAGCAGTTTCCTTAACATCGACTATCACTCCAGTCCGCAGTGGTGCCTCCTCCTCAACCACCAGCCTTCCAGGGGACTCCTCCAGCACTGCAGTCCCCAGTGGTGCCTCTTCCTCAGCCACCAGCCCTCCAGTGGACTCCACCACCTCTCCAGTTCATAGTAGCACCTCGTTCCCAGCCACCAGCCCTCCAGGAGACTCCACCAGCACTGCAGTCCTCAGTGGTGACTCAGATCCAGCCACCAGCCCTCCAGGGGACTCCTCCAGCACTGCAGTCCCCAATGGTGCCTCTTCCTCAGCCACCAGCCCTCCAGTGGACTCCACCACCTCCCCAGTTCATAGTAGCACCTCGTTCCCAGCCACCAGCTCTCCAGGGGACTCTACCAGCACTGCAGTCACCAGTGGCACCTCTTCCCCAGCCACCAGCCCTCCAGAGGACTCCTCCAGCACTGCAGTCACCAGTGGCACCTCGTCCCCAGCCACCAGCCCTCCAGAGGACTCCTCCAGCACTGCAGTCCTCAGTGGCACCTCGTCCCCAGCCACCAGCCCTCCAGGGGACTCCTCCAGCACTGCAGTCACCAGTGGCACCTCGTCCCCAGCCACCAGCCCTATATTGGACTCCTCCAGCACTGCAGTCCTCAGTGGCACCTCGTCCCCAGCCACCAGCCCTCCAGGGGACTCCTCCAGCACTGCAGTTCACAGTGGCACCTCGTCCCCAGCCACCAGCCCTATATTGGACTCCTCCAGCACTGCAGTTCACAGTGGCACCTCGTCCCCAGCCACCAGCCCTATATTGGACTCCTCCAGCACTGCAGTCCTCAGCGGTGCTTCCACCCAAACCACCAAGGCTGTATCAGACTTAGCTAGCACTCCAACCCACAATGGCATCATGGTCCCAACTACCAGGTCTGCATTGAGCTCAGCCACCAGTCCGGTGTACAGTGGTTCCTCAGCTACAACTAATAGCTCTGAATCAGACATGGCCACCACTCCAGTGTACAGTGGCACCCCATTCTCTTCTACCACGGCTACGTCAGCTATCACCCCAGACCACAATGGCTCCTTGGTGCGAACTACCAGTTCTGTGTTGGGCTTAGCCACCAGTCCAGCCCATGATACCTCTGCGGTGGCCACAACTCCAGTCCGCAATGACACTCAGTCTTCAGTTCCAAGTCAGCAGCCCATCTCTCCCACCATCCCCGCCATCTCCAGCCACAGTACTGTTAGCAGCAGCTCTTACTACAGCACAGCGGTCTTCCCTACCTTCTCCAGTAACAGCTCACCCCAGTTGTCTGTCGGGGTCTCCTTCTTCTCGTTGTCTTTTTACATTCGGAACCACCCATTTAATTCTTCCCTGGAAGACCCCAGCTCCCGCTACTACCAAGAACTGAAGAGGAACATTTCCGGATTGGTGGGTATCAGCCTGGTCTCGGCCATGCTGCCCTGATATAGCTCTTCGGGACCACACGAATCTTTTACATCAAACCCGAGTCTTCTCCTCCTATCCCAGTTTCTGCAGGTTTTTAACGGAGACTTTCTGGGGGTCTCTACTATCAAGTTCAGGTATAATTCTGGATTTGCCCTGTGGGAGGGATGGACAGTCCCGCAACTTTGTGATGTCCGGGATGGGGGTGTGGCGGGTGGGGTGGGGATGCTGAGCTATAAGCAGAGAGTCGATCTGAGCCCCCTATTTCCTGCGACCAGGTCAGGCTCGGTGGTGGTAGCATCGACTGTGATTTTCCGGGAGGGCACTTTCAGTGCCTCTGAAGTGAAGTCACAGCTCGTACAACATAAGAAGGAGGCAGCTGACTATAATCTGACTATCTCGGAAGTCAATGGTGAGGTGACAGCCCCAGCTGCACCCTGGCACCACCTGTTTACCTTTGGTGCTGGGAGTGGGAAATCCACCTCCTTTGGGGACTTCCCTGACCACTGTTTTCCCTTCTAGTGAATGAGATGCAGTTCCCTTCCTCTGCCCAGTCTTGGCCTGGGGTACCAGGTTGGGGCATTGCCCTGCTGGTACTGGTCTGTATTTTGGTGGCTTTGGTCATCGTCTATCTCATTGCCCTGGTAAGTCTCAGTCCTTCTGCGGTGTCACCCCTGGTAAATGAATCCCATTGGCCAAGACAATCCCCTGTCTCCCCAGGCATTGTGCCAGTGCCGCAGAAAGAGCTATGGGCAGCTGGACCTCTTTCCAACCCGGGACACCTACCATCCTATGAGTGAATATCCTACCTACCACACTCACGGACGCTATGTGCCCCCTGCCACTACCAAACGTAGCCCCTATGAAGAGGTAAAGTATGTCCCGCAGGTTGGGGCAGCGACCTGGACTGGGTGGGGGCTTCTGAAGGGGTACTTGGGAAACCGGAGGAGCTCCAGAGAGGTGAGCAGTAGAAGGCCCAGCACGGTTGGGAATGGAGGCAGAATCCTGGGGGTCAGGCAGAAAAGGCTCCTTGGGAGACTACAGAAAAAAAAAGAAATGTCTGCCCTGGGGTTGGGGATTTAGCTCAGTGGTAGAGCGCTTACCTAGGAAGTGCAAGGCCCTGGGTTCTGTCCCCAGCTCCGAAAAAAAGAACCAAAAAAAAAAAAAAAAAGAAAGAAATGTCTGCCCTACCCGTTTTCCCAGAAAAGCCTTGCTGTCTGCACCATTTGTGCTGATTCGGATGCCCAGAGGTGAAGTGAGGGGTGCTGTCCCCGGGAGCCCCCACATTCCTCTGGCCTCCTAGGGAGCCCCCACATTCCTCTGGCCTCCTAGGGGTCGGGGAGTAGCTACAGAAAGCTGGGGTGGGAAGGCTCTGGTGAAAAAGAAGTTTCCTCTAGCTAGAGAGTGCTGAGGGAGTTCTTGGGAGTTTTTAGGAAAGAACGCAAGGCTCCCTCTCTTCCCTCCCTCAGGCCTTTTCCTACAGAATCTAGTAAATAATTACTGTGGTCACCTGAGACCGGAAAGGCCAGTGGGTGGGAAAAGAGACAAGAAAGCCCTTTTCTCAAACCACTATCCTCCTCCTCCAGATCTACACACACACACACACACACACACACACACACACACACACACACACACACACACACACACACACAGGGCCCCTTTGGTCCAGAAGATCAAAAAATAAAAGGAGAGAAAGACAGAAGACAGGCGGGGCCTTGGAGAGGGCTATGGACTCACTGCCAAGTAGGGGGGAGGGGACTGTGGAGTTGTGTGTTTACAGTCACCTGGCTGCTCTGGGGCCAGCCGGTGCACACTGAATTAACCCCTTGAGAGCTTGTCAGGACCCTAGTCCCAGGTGCCATTGTTTCCTACCTGGAAGATTTTTTTTAAAGATTTATTTTATATGAGTACACTGTCACTGTCTTCAGACACACCAGAAAAGAGCATCGGATTCCATTACAGATGGTTGTGAGCCACCATGTGTTTGTGGGGATTGAACTCAGGACCTCTGGAGGAGCAGACAGTGCTCTTAATCGCTGAGCCATCTCTCCAGCCCTACCTGGAAGATTCTTTTACCTTCAATTTCTTTCCCCTCCACTCAGGTTTCGACAGGCAATGGCAGTAGCGGTCTCTCTTACACCAACCCGGCTGTGGCAACCACTTCGGCCAACTTGTAGGAGCAAGTCACCCTACCCACTCGGGCAGTGGCAGTTGGCTCCAGCAGTCCACTCCCTCAGTGGTCGCTGCCAGACCCCTGCACTCTGATCTGGGCTGGTGAGCCAGGACTCCTGATAGGCTGATCACAGCCTTCCTCAGAGGCTTTGTCACCACGTTAGCCTGGTGAAGCCCAGCCCTGCCCTGAGGGACACTGGGGTAGTGGTGGTTCTCAGAAGGACTGGCCTAGAAAACCTGGAGATGGGACCCAAATGTGGCTGAATAAAAGATGGCTTCCTGTTAGTTATGCCAGCTGTGGTTCTTCATCTGCAGCTCTTGGATCAGAACAGCTAGGAGGGGTCTGGAAGGGGTCTTTGTGGGAGGATTCCTGAAGGCCAGGAGCCACAGAGTGGCAGAGGGCTGAGTGCATTTGAAAACAACAGGGATATGGGGAAGAGGTGACACAGGTACTCAGAGATGGCCTGAAAAAAAACCCACGAATTGCCTCTTTCCTATGCCTGGCGGCCCTGGAGGAAGGAGGAAATGAAACCTAGGCTGGCTCCAGTGGGCCTGCCCCAGACCTGGCCTCAACTCGCGCCATAACTGTCTCTTCTGAGGCCAGCCCATGCCCCTCTCCGACTGGCATAGTGCCCTTAAAGCAGCTCTATTCTTAGCTGGCCAGGTGTGAAGCAAATCCTTGGACCACAGATAACAGTAGCAGAGTCAACACCTCTGTGATAAGACAGGGCTGGGTCAGATCCGGGAGCTGTTGGCACCAGGCCTTGGCTCTCAGCCACCTCACCCTCCACTGCCTCTGGGTGGGCTCTCTGGCACCCTCGGAATGGGGAAGTGGTTCTAGTTCCCTGACCCCTTTAGGTCTCGGCACCATGCCACGCCCTTAGCCACATCCCCTCAGGGTCCAGAGCTGAGGTTCAGGTGCCGAAGGTAAAGTTCTAGCCTAGCAGTCCGTGCTGCGCCCCCTGGCGGTGAAAGTCAGTTGAGCGCACTTCAGTTAGGGACCTCCTACCCTTAGGTGTCAGTCGAACCGGAAATTACCAGGAATGTGTGCCTGGTGTCACAGTTTATTGTTTATAAACCATGAAAATTACAGCTGTTGCTCAGCACAGGCCAGTGATGCCCACTGTAGGGAGACAGTAGCAGGCACCAGAGGCCTAACTTGGCCCAACCCGATGGGGACACCAGCCTTAACTGAGTTCCCATGGGAGACTTGGCACGTTGGCATGGGTGCTGGATAGGTAAAGCATGCAAGAGAAAAGGGACAGAAGGGACATGCAGCTGGAAGGTATAGGGATCCAAATAAAACAGGATAGGTTCTCCTCCCCCTCAGTGGGGAGGCTCGGAGCCTGGCTGCCGAGGCTGTGTCAGCATCAATGGGGAGAGGGGCTTGACATGGCAAAGGGCAGTTGTTGATCATACCCACTGTTCCAGGTGCCCCCCTCCCAATAGGCCTCGGGAGCACCAGACAGAGATGGAATGGGGCTTTCTATGCCTTGGTTAAAATGCCAAAGGCAGAGCCAAGGGCCAAGGCCAACAGGTAACACAGAGAATGAAGGACATCCAGAGATAAGCAGAGGAGAGTTCCCAGGGCTTCCCTGGGAAGACACAGCTGGCAAGGTATGGGGCAGGGCCACGTGGTTGGGAAGTCTTGGGGGAGAAGCTGCTGGGTAAACAACCCGATGCCCAGAGGCTTGGGGAGCAGAGCTTAGGTCTGAAAAGGGGGCCTGAAAGGCTCAGTCCAGCTTGGCAAAGCCCCCAATGGTGACTTTCCTCTCAGGCTTGGTGCCCACGGGCTCCTGCAGCTGTACAGCGCCACCCCCAATGAAGCAGAAGGCAGGGCACACAGGCCCTGAGCAGTCCAGGGGGCACTCCAGGAGCCCGCGGAACGACACAGCATCCAGGAAGGAAACCCGCCCCCGCTCGTAGTCCAAACAGATGCCTAGGCGAGGTGGCAGAGGCACTGTGCAGCTAGCTGCCGGGCCGTCTCTCCCTGTCAGCCCTGCATTTGAACTTGCTCCGGAGCCCAGCAGGATCTTGCCCATGCCGATGGTCAGGAAAGCGAAGGGCGGCAAGGCCTCCACTGCGGCGTCTTCTGCACCGCTGTCGTGCCCGCTGTCCGGGTCATATCTGCGTGAGTGGGAATCCAGAGGAAAGATATTGAGAGGCAGAGGAAGGGAACGAGTGGAATCAAGGAGCTGAGATGTTGGAAAGTTGGCAGGTTGGAGGCGGGGCAAAAGGATGCAGGTATTATGGAGAATACATGTTGAGGGGTTAGATTGTCAGGCTTGAGGCTTTAGCCTGTGCAGAAAAGGAGAGTGCATGAGAGAGGTGTCGAGGGGAGGAAGGGATGGGTGTTGCTACAGCACACTGGAGAGATGTGGGCCTTGTCAGGGTGGACAGTGCTGAGAATCTCGGTGGGAGGGAAATCAGGTTAGGGATACAGTTTTGACAGCTGGGGCCGTTGGAAGGATGAGATCACTGTGATTAAGACACGGCGGTGTGAGGGCAGGAACAGAGCGAGGATGTTGGAAGAGCGATGAAGATGCACTGGTATCAGGATGCTAGAGGGATACAGGACTGGGGTCGACAGAATTCCAAAGGAAGTTTGTGTCAATGGGGTGCTGAATGATAAGAGGGCTGGGAAGATAGGGTTCGGGGGGGGGGAGATGGGGGGAGATTTTAATGAGACACCGGGATGCAAGGAAGGCTGTGGAGATTTGTTTAAGGGGAGAACTTGGAGATGCTGAGAAAGAGGCAGGTGAAGGAGGTCTCAGGGGGAAACTTGTCATGGAAATAAGTAAGGTGCTGGGGGCCAAGACATGGGGGCGTAGACGGGTGGTGTGCTGGTCCCAAGTGACAGAGGGACAGGACATGGGTGTGTAGACGGTGGTATACTGGTCCTGAGTGACAGGTGGAAGGAAGAAGTAACGGCTCTGCTTTCTCTCAACCTTACCCCAGCCGTATACTCTGAAAGCAGCCCTCAAAGTCCCTTCTGCTGAGCCCACATCTCTCCCACCCACAAGCCTCTTAGGCTGGCTTCCATGCTACTTGTTCTTACCCAGCCCCAGTCCCACCTAGGCAAGTCTGGATACCCGTCACCACCCTCGCCACCCCCAGCTCCTTCCCCAGGGCTTCATTCCCCCCCTTGCAGAAGGGCCTGACCTGGGGCTGATCACATCCGGGGCACCCTGGAAGCTTTCCTGAAGCTTGCTCTCCAGCCCGACGCCCACCTTGACCAAGTAGGAGGCAGGGTCTACGGCACAGGCCCAGTAGCTGCGGCCCTGGGTCACAGCCACATCCCCCAGGACCACGTCCACACTCAGGTGGCAGCCTGTGAGCAGCCGCTCAGCAGCCAGCAGCAAGGGAAGCCCTGGGATACTCCGCACCGCCCGCTGGTCCTTGCTGATGGCTAGCCGCTCTCGGCTTGCACCCCAGCGGCCATCGAGGAAGAAGTGCAGGACTGGAAGCAGGAGGTTAAGACAGAAGGAAGGATTTCAGGGACACACCGGCACTGGGGATTGTGGAGTGTCAGCACAAACATTGGGAATTTTGGGCATAGGGAACGAGTTGTCAAGGAGTTCAGTCAGCAGGAGCTGGCAGGGGCCCAGGGGGATAGGGTGTGGGAAACTGAAATAGAGACATAGGGAAGAGAGAGGCATCCCAAAGAGATATGGGAAGCCAGGAGCAGCCGCAGTGGACTAGTGGGCAGAGAACACAGTGTCCCATCTTTAGCTGACTCAGTGTTTCTGCAACCCATTCTCCATGACTTGCCCCATGGGCCATCTCCACGACTGTCCTGCTCCACCTGGTCCCATTCCTAACGCCATTGACCTGAACCTTCCATCCCACGCTCTGGTGCCCATTCCTGACCCCTGAACCCAGCCCTGACTCTTTTGCCCTTTACCTGAGTGCCGAGCACTCTGGGTGAGCCTCTCCCCTAACATCGACTGAGCCCTTGCTGTAAGTCAGAATGTTAATAAGGGTCTCGTCATCAAACCACTCTATTAAATATTATTACTTCTGTAGAAGGGGACTCTGAAGTTCAGAGAAGGAGAAAAATGTGGCTCAAAACACAGAGTTGTCAAGGGGCAAAGGTGGGTTTTGAACCCCGGGCAGTCTAGCTGTAGAGGAAGTGAGTACAACTCACATATTAAATTGTACAAATCATATAGATTGTATTGCATTGCTTTTCCAGTGCCCTCTGGGAATGAGCTGAGGACTTGGGCCATCCTGTACCGTCTGAGGTACAGGCTGTTCATCTCCGTTCACCACATGAAGCCACCTTTCTGTGTACTCACCAGGTGCTGGGGGTGTGTGCAGGTGCACATCTTCACTGTACTCTCCGTAGCCAGCTTTGTTGCAGCCACGGACACGCAGCACATACACAGAGCCCGTGTCAGGGTTCTCCAGGAGGGCACTGGTGCCCCTCACCTCCTCCCGTCGCTGCCAGCGTGTAGGGCCTGGCTGGGCGGGGACATCTGTGCGCCGGAACTCCACAGTGTAATGCCAGGCAGGTGGTGAGTGAGGGGGCAGCCGCCAGCACAGGAAGATTTGGTCATAGGCAAAGGTGCGTTGGGTGTCGATGACAGGCGCCTCGGGCACTGTTGGGAGAGACAACGGGGTCAATCAGGGCCTGGCCACTGGCCTGGCAGGGAGAGTGGGGGCAGGCAGGAAAGAGGAAGCAGCGGCAGCCGGGGGGTGAGTGTAGGTGAGGGAGCTGGGGAAAGGAACTTTCTAGGCACCAGGTGAGCAAGGCAGGGCCCAAAGTAAAGAGAAGTGGGTGAGTGCTGGGCAGGGGCAGGAGTCTGAACTCTATCCTAGTTTGCCACTACCCTAATTTGGCCTGAAGTGAGCCACTTTCCCTCTCTGGGCCTCAGTTTTTTCTTCAGTCAAATGACAGCATCAGACCAAATGAGTTCTGAGGGCCCTTACTGCTGAGATTCTTTGAGGTAAGAAGGAGCCCCAGAACGAGGCAGGCAAAGGCCACTGGAACCCAGGCAAGAGAGCCCTGAGCAGGAAGGGATGTATAAGGGTTGGCAGGGAGGTAATGGGGTCAGGAAGACGGAAAACAGGAAGGAGGCAGAGGGGAGCAAGCTTGCTAGCAGAGCGGTGCATGTAGGTCAAGAGGAAGAGAATGAAAGTTCAGAGGGCAAGGGTTGAGATAACGAAAGGTCAGAAGGATCAGGCAACAGCCTAAGGAAGGCAAGTGGAGGACCAAGAATTCAGGGTACATTAGGAGAGAAGGAAGCAATATGTGGGTGGCCAGGCTGTGTGGGAGCACAGGGAGAGGAATAGGGAGGGGCCCGGCGGGTGGCAGGGCCCCCAGGGCAGGGCTGCTGACTTGCCTGGGGTGCTCCGGAGCAGAGTCCGCGGTGGCCACAGCCTACAAAGAGAGAGGGAGAAGCAGCGCTGAGCGCGGTAGGATGGTGTGGGTGTGGCAGGGTTGGCTGGGTGGGAGTGGCTGGCCAGGCCAGGCAGGAGGCCAGGAGGTCCCTGGTGGGCACTGCCCCCCGGGTCCGCTGCAGGGGGGAAAGGGAAGAAGGCTCTGGTTGGATGCGGGCCTGGCTAGCTCCTTACCTCTCAGGAAGTTAAGCTCTGTCAGCAACTTCATCTCCCGTCCCACATCCAGCTGGCAATGACGGAAGGAGGAGCTGGCAGCTGGCCGGAATGTCTGGAGGGCCTCGGTGGCTCGGGCAATCCTGGAACAGAGTAGGCAAGGGTCAGGCATTGCCAGGTGGGCGGCAACCCCACCCTGGCATCCTGCCCTACCTATCCCTAGAGCCACTGCTTCAGGTCTACCTCAGCATCAGTCTGACCAAATGAAACTCCTTGAAACTCCATGTATTCTAGCTACTGTCCTAGGCATTAGCTACACCCATAATGCCCACCTCCCTGGAGCCTGGCCCCTTGTGTACCTGTTATGCAGCTGTTTGGCTGCTTGTACAAAGCAAGGCTGGTCTGTTTCCTTAAGAACTTCCTGGGCGTAGCCCACCAAACCCGAGCCATCCAGCAGGCTCTGGTGCTCATGGATCTGGGCACTGAGCCGGGATAAACGCTCTTGCTGGCACTCTTCGATGGCCTGAAGAAGTGAGGATCGCTTCTCTTCCAACACAGCCCCTAGTCCCCGAACCAGCTGGGACACCTCCTCTTTCGCCTGCTGACCACTCACCTGTCCAAGAAGCAACACCCAAAGGATGAGTGACTTACTAGCATCTTGAAGGCAGTCCTCGCACCCGGTCCCCAAGACTACACACCGTACCATCCTAGGGAATTTAGTTGGTTGCACCGATCTGGTTCCATTGGGCCAGGATCATGACTGGCAAAGCACCTACATTGCAGCTATGGTCACCTCCTCATCATTTGTACGCTTTCCGAATGCTCACATCTTAACTGGAGGCTAGAGAGAAGCAAGCCCCTTCTATTTCCTAGATTGTTGGCTTCATCTAGGAAACCAAAATTAATATAGGACAATAGTACAAAGGTCCTATTAATTTTATACCTACTTGGAATCTTTTAAAAAGTATTTTTATGTGGATAGGGGTTTTGCCTCTATGTATGTATGAGGACCAAATGCGTGCCTGGTACCTGTGGAGACCTGAAGAGGGCATCGGATACCCTGGAACTACATATGGTTGTGAGCCGCGTGGGTGCTCGGAATCGAACCTGGGTCCTCTGAAAGAGCAACCAGTGCTCCTACCCCACTGATCTCTCTTTCCAGCCTTTGTCTGGGGATCTCTATAAGAGACAGGGTTTCATGGAGCCCAGGCTGACCTTGAACTCAATGTGTACTGAAGAGAGATTCCCCCTGCTGCAATTTCTTCAGTCTTGGGATCACAGCATAAGACCCAGTGACCCACTTAAAAGTTTAATTAATTAGTTTTTATAATTTTGAATATATAATTTATTTATATTTTTTTGTGCACTGGTGTTATGCCTACATGTATGTCTGTGTGAGGGTGTCAGAAACCTGGAAACTGGTGTTACAGATAGCTGTGAGCTGCCATGTGGGTGCTGGGAGTTGAACCCGGGTCCTCTGGAAAAGCAGCCAGTGTTCTTATCTGCTGAGCCAACTCTCCAGACTCTACTAATTACATTTTTAAAAATTATTTATTTTATGTATGTGAGTACACTGTCACTCTGTCACTGCCTTCAGACACACCAGAAGAGGGCATCAGATCTTATTACAGATGGTTGTGAGCCACCATGTGGTTGCTGGGAATTGAACTCAGGACCTCTGGAAGAGCAGTCAGTGCTTTTTTCTTTTTTCTTTCTTTTTTTTTTTCTTTTTTTTTCGGAGCCTGGGACCGAACCCAGGGCCTTGCGCTTGCTAGACAAGTGCTCTACCGCTGAGCTAAATCCCCAACCCCGCAGTCAGTGCTCTTAACCGCTGAGCCATCTCTCCAGACCTCAGATAGTTCAAGTGCTGGAGAGATGGCTCAGTGACAAGAGCAAGTAGCCACTGAGCAAGGACTGAGCAAGTTCCTAGCATCTGTCAAAGGTAGCTGAGGCACCTGTGAGGACAGCTCCAGGGGACCAATACCTCTGGACTCCATGGCACCCCCTCCACATGGGGTGTACTCACACATACACACATTCCTTTTCTTTTTTTTTTTTTTTTGGAGCTAGGGACCGAACCCAGGGCCTTGCGCTTGCTCTGCCACTGAGCTAAATCCCCAAGCCCACATACACACATTCCTAACACCTGATTAATTTTTTTAATTTAAAAATAATATAGTTACATTTTAAATATTTATTTTTTTTCCTTTTCTTTTTTTCGGGGTTGGGGACCAAACCCAGGGCCTTGCGCTTGCTAGGCAAACGCTCTACCACTGAGCTAAATCCCCAACCCCTTAAATATTTATTTAAATACTTATTTATTTTTAATTTAGTCATGCTCTGTCTGCATGTACACCTGCCTGCCAGAAGAGGGCAACGGATCCCTTTATGGAGCCACCATGTGGTTGCTGGGAATTGAACTCAGGACCTCTGGAAGAGCAGTCAGTGCTCTTAACCGCTGAGCCATCTCTCTAGCTCCATTTATTCGATTTTTATTTTATGCATATGCTTTTGGAGGGTGGGATTTACTGATGAATAAACTTTTTTTTAAAAAAAGATTTATTTATTTTATGTATGTGAATACACTATAGCTATCTTCAGACACACCAGAAGAGGGCATCAGATCCCATTACAGATGGTTGTGAGCCACCATGTGGTTGCTGGGAATTGAACTCAAGACCTCTGGAAGAGCAGTCAGTGCTCTTAACTGCTGAGCCATCTCTCTAGACCACTGCAGTTACGTTTTTAACTTAAAATTTTTTAATTTATTTTTTCCAGCCATTTTTCTGTTTTATTGTTGTGGGGACTTTGGGCATTGACCATGTTCTAATGCAGCAGAAAATATCCCTCTTCTTTCTACATATTTATTTATTTAAATATTTTATTTAAAATATTTATTCGGGGGTTGGGGATCTAGCTCAGTGGTAGAGCGCTTGCCTAGCGAGCCCAAGGCCCTGGGTTCAGTCCCCAGCTCCGAAGAAAAGAAAAGAAAAAAAATATTTATTTCATTTGTGAGTATGTATGAGTGTGTGTGTGAGTGTGTGTGTGTGCGTGTATGTGAGTGTGTATGTGTGTGAGTGTGTGCATGTGAGTGTGTGTGTCAGTGTGTGTATGTGTCAGTGTGAGTGTGTGTGTGTATGTGAGTGTGTGTGAGTGTGTATGAGTGTGTGTGAGTGTGTATGTGTGTGTGAGTGTGTGAGTGTGTGTGAGTGTGTATGTGTACATACCACATGTGTGCAGAAGCCCTTGAGGACCAGAGGAAGATATCAGATCCCCTGGAGCAGATTCCAGATGATCACGAGCTGCCATGTGGGTGTGGGGAACTGAACCTGGGTCCTCTGCAAGAGCAGTCAGTGCTTTTTTTTTTTTTTTCTTTTTTCTTTTTTTCGGAGCTGGGGACCGAACCCAGGGCCTTGCGCTTGCTAGGCAAGCGCTCTACTACTGAGCTAAATCCCCAACCCCCAGTCAGTGCTCTTAACCACTGACTTGTCTCTCCAGCCCTCATGTGCCCCTCATGGTGGAGATGCACGTGTTCCACCACAGGCCCCTTCAATTACAGGGCAATAGATTTGTGAAGAAATGACAAGATAAACAGACTTATGGGCTGGAGTAGTCAATGCCGGCCATGTTGCTAAGAGACAAACAGGGAAAGGCTAAAAACTAGAGGAAGATAAGAGCTCCTTTAAAGAGCTGGTCATCTGGGGGCTGGGGATTTAGCTCAGTGGTAGAGCGCTTGCCTAGGAAGCGCAAGGCCCTGGGTTCGGTCCCCAGCTCCGAAAAAAAGAACCAAAAAAAAAAAAAAAAAGAGCTGGTCATCTGAATGCATGGTCACATCCCCAGTTACATCTGGCAAACAAGACTGTTCCGGGACCTCCATGTGTGAAGGAGAGCCTTCTCCAAAAAATCCTGCTATCTTGATGCATGCCAGAAAACACAGTAAGTACCTATAGTTCCTTTAGCGATTACAATCTGAAATCACCATGACACTAATTGATCATATTTTACCCTAGCTCCTTCATAGTCTTAATCTTTTAATAACTCACCCAATAAGAAAGGCCACGACTGCATCAACATCCACGTGGGACACTAGCTACAGCATAGTGGTGGCTATGTCATGGCTGCCATCCACTGCCACTGCCGGTTAATTAATTCAGACAGCCTAACAGAAAGTGCTCTTCCCCACCCTAGCTTCATGGCTGTGTTCATGCTGAATCTTTGGGCTCCTTAGCCCCAGCTATAGCCCTCCTACGCTCCTTGCAGCCCCAGCTCCAGCCTAACCCAGGGTACTGGTGTTCTTGCCAATGAAGCAATGAAGTTTCATCAGAGCTTCCACCCACACACATCTTCCTCCTGTGGGCTCTGCACTGGCAGCAAGGCGATGGTGTATGCCCACCCAAGCGGGATCCAAGGCACACGCCCATGCCCTTCCTCACCTCAGTGTGCCTGATGGTCTCCTCCAGCTCACAAATCTGGGTCTGCACTGTGTCCTGGTTTCCCAAGATGTATGCCAGGCTCTTAGTTAGCTTATCCTAAGGGCAAAGAAAGAGGTGGGCATCATCCTGGCTCTGCAAGAAGCAAGTCATTAGGAGGTGTGTGGTGGTGTTAACACCAGGGCTGAGTGAGTAGGGGGTCTTTACCTTGAGAGCCTGGTAGGCACTGAGCACTGGTGTGATCTTGTGCCCACTGTGGGTACGCCGTACCCTGCAGAGTTGGCACACCAGTCGTTGACATGTCTTACAGTAGTGGGTCACCTCTTCCTTGTGGTCTGGACACATCAGACCCTAGAGATACAAAGGAGAATAAAATAGTCAGCCACTTGTGTGTGTGAGGATGCTGACCTACCAGCAATTGCTTGCCCCTCTCTAGCAGTCAGAGGAGAGGGAATTGCAAATAGCTGGTGGTGCTCCCTAGCGCCACCTAATGGAGAACGCCGGGAATTAAAGCATCTGTGAACTGTCCAAACCATGGTCTAGCACTGCCTCCATCTCCTTCATATGTCCGTAGTAGCAACAATGATAACATAGTTCCCCTTTGTTCACCATTGCGCCCAACTCCTAGAATGGCATCCTGCATATAAGCAACTTTTTTTTTCTTTTTCGGAGCTGGGGACCGAACCCAGGGCCTTGCGTTTGCTAGGCAAGCGCTCTACCACTGAGTTAAATCCCCAACCCCATAAGCAACTTTTTTGAGGTAGAGTTTTCCTGTGTACCCAGGCTGGCCTTTAACTTCCAAGTCTTTATTCACTTTTCCAAGTGTTGGGAGACCAGACGTGTGCCCCCATGCTCAGCCAGATGACTTTGTTGGAACAAACATCTCCTATGATTCTATCAACAGCCCTGCAGGCAGTTACTGCCGAGTAGATTCCCTCATCTCTACGCACTTGGTGAGATGAGACACCCAGAGATGTCGAATCATTCGTTCAGTGAGTATGAGAGAACGGGCTGCAAGACGGATATGATGGCGCACGTCCCTCATTCTAGCGCTCAGGAAACGGAGAAAATGGAATTTCCCTGAGTTCAAGGCTAGCCTGGGCTATATGGCAAGGTGCTGTCCCTTTTTTTTCATAATATCTTATTTTGAATTATGTGTATGTATCTACATATAGAAATGTGCATCTAAGTACAGGCACTAGAAGAGGCCAGAGGTGATATATTCCCAGGAAGCTGGAATTACAGGGAAACAAATGGGATTTTTCTGGAAGAGCTCTTAATCACAGAGCTCTCTCTCCAACTCTTACGACTCTGTCACATACATACACACATGGGCGTGTGCTTGCACACACACGTGTACACTCGCACACACACACAAAACCTTACCTACCCCACTTTGGAAGCCCACGCGCCAGCCACCCCCAACCCCTGGTTCAGCACCACTGTGGCCCCTCCCACTTCAGACACTGCAAGAACTGGCTCACCTTGGGGCGGAATGAGAGGGTGGGTAGCGTGGGTTCGTGTTGGGCCTTCTGAGTGCCCCAGGGGTGGAAGAGCTTGAAGCATTCATTACAGAAGGTAGCTCGACACTCTGAGCAGCCCTTGGTGGCCTCTAGCGGTGGGGGCTTGCACAACTGGCACAGGATGGCGCCGCCCACACTCACACTCTGTCGGTACCGCTCCACCACTCGCTCTAGGGTCAGGTTTCGGAAAAGCCCGGAAAGGCCCCTCTCCCCCAGTTCCACATCGCCCTGGCAGGCTGGGCACGGGAATAAGATCGTCTGGGGGTGCAAGGCACCACGCTTCCGCCCAGGGTATGTCCCAAAGCCTGTGGATGGACCCAGGAGGTAGAGGTGAGAATTACAGCTGGCTGGGGGTGGGCGACATCTGTTCAATTAAAAAGTGGAATTTCATTGCGCCAGAGATCGCTCTCATTAGTATTCAGATAAGCAGTAAGTAGTCCACCCCAGAATGACAGACAGATGCCCCTGACTCTTTTCCATCTTTCTACATTCCCACCCCATCCCACAGGCCCCAGCCCCACCTGACTTAAGGAGCCGGTCCAAGCGATCTGGCTTGGGGAGAGTTCTCCGAGAGAGGCGGGGGCTGCGGGTAGAAGGGGTGGAAGCAGGAGAAGTGGGCTCCGAACTCGGATCCCCACCATGGCCTATGTACCCCTGCTGGCCCAAAACCTCCCGGGCACAGGCCTGGCACACGTTGTGGGTACAAGGCAGCACTAGTGGCTGCTTGTACATCTCTTGGCACACTGGGCACAGCAGTTCCTTCTCCATGTTCTTCATGCTTGTCTGTGGAGGGACCAGGAGGTTGTGTGAGAGCTAGGACACTTGGGCAAATCTCAGCCCGGTCCCTTGGCTGCCAGTAAAGGCAGCACAAGCTACCTACTGCTTCGGCCCAGTACCCGAACCTTGGTTGATTCACACACCTTCCCAGCTCTCTGTCTCCTGCTTCGGCTCCCCTCTTGGGGAGCTTAAGGTCCAACAAGAAGATATGGTTGGAGCTCTGGCTTCCCCCAGCATCACGCCCCACCCCCATCACTCCCGCTGCAGCAGTGCTGGCAGGCAGTCCTCCCGCCTCACCTGTCTCCATCCCTCCATCTCTGAATTACCAGCCTGCTCCTAGCATTTATTTCAAGGGCACCACCCATTCTACAGATGGGTGCTGTCCCCCCTCCCCTTTCTCTAGCAACCTTAGACGCATGACTGGTCCCCGCGGCCAGGGTGCGCTAGCTCTCTGAACCCGTTGGGCACCGGCCGGCGCCCAGCACCCATCCTCCATTCTTCAATTCTATTTCTTCCAGTCTCCCAAAACCAACCCATTCCTCTTGCCTCCTATACTAGAGCTATCAGGCCCAATCTGGTGGAGAAATTCAGCCTGCTTCAACCCTTTGCCCAATCTGGGGGGGGGGGGAGCGCCCCGCCTACCTGCCCCCTCCCCACCGGAAGTATCCCTCCCCCTTTTGGTGAGGGGTCTTCTGGCTACTCCCCACCCCCCACACCTCACCTTGGTCCCTCTCTTCGCAGCCATCCCGGTCAGGGGCGCAGCTGACACAAAGGAGGGAGGGACAGGGAGGGAGGGGGAAGGAAGTGGTGGGGGGGAGCAGGGTTGGCACCGCCTCTGGGAGAGACGAGCACGGGTTACTATGGCAACTGCAGGCTGCATGGCAGCTCGCGGGGGGGGGGGGCGGGAGGGGGGGCCGGGAGGGGTCCAAATTGGGAACTGCACCCAGGAGCGGCTTTTTCAACACCCCCCCACCTGTCCTCAGTTTCTTGGAAAAAATCCAAGCTCATACATGCCCCTTATCATAGCCCCGGTGCACGCCTGGCAGCTACCCCAAGCCTACCCGCTGGGTCCGGGCAGCTTCTCGCTGCCTACAACCCAGCAAATGGGAGTCTTTAAAGCACTCACCACTCGGCTGTCCCCAGGATCCCTGCACACCTACATCTCCGCCCTCCCAGTCATTTCTGTCTTAACTAATCCCCTCTCTACATTCCATATTCTTCCTGGACCCCCACCTGTTCAAGGATCTGGCTTGCCCCGACCCTTTACATGCCCTCCCTTCCCCTTGACCCCACCTTAACTCACACTGATGCGGACTAGTGCATCCATGATGGAAGTGAAGGTCTGCATATCCTCACCCTCAGCCATGGCCCTACTGTGCCCGCCCGCCCCCGGGTGCACGATCCTGGCTGCTGCTGCGAACCCGGGGCTTAATGCAGGAGCCGGGTGGGGTGTAGGGAGGGGTGGGGAGGGTTAGATATCACTGCGCATGCTCCAGGGACTAGCTTCGAACTGCGTCCGTCGAGGTAGGGGGTGGGAAATAGTTCTTCCCACGTGGTTCTCCAAAAACGGTCTAGGGGGTGGGTAACATGGAAGGGTATTTGAGGTAGGAACCATTCCTTCTATTAGAACGTTGCATCGATTCCTAGTCATACTACTCACACAAAGCAAGAAGCTAACGGTTTCAGAGGAAGAACTCCAGGTGGAGAGCACTACATCTTGGGTAGCACATATCTTCGGGAGACGTTGAGGCCATCAGAGTTGGGCAGGGAGGTCTGAGGAAGTTGTACTGGAGATGGCATAAATAGCAGTGAAGACACGGGTGACTCTAGGTCATGGGATCATGACTGAAAGACATGAGTGCAGCTTGTCTAGAGGTACAGCTGATGACCTGGGTACAGAAGGCTGGAGAGCAAGCAGGGCGGTGGCTTAGAATGCTCTTCGGAGCACTATTTCCTCCTTGCCGCAAGAGGGCGCTGCATCCAAGGCGCGTAGAGGAAGAAGTAAAGCAAGTCCACGTTGGCCCCGACGCCTGCGTACAGACAACCGGGCCGGCTTTGGCTCCCCTCTTTCTCCAGAGGCACGGATTGGACCCACGGACGGGGCGTGATGGGTAACCGCACCGGCCGGATGCCCGGGCTGCTCCAGCGGGGGTGGGCATCGGGGTAGCCCTCTTTTCCCGGTAGCGTTGGTAAAGCTGACGTGTCCTGATTTCCAGGGAACTAGCATTTCCTCCGGACAGGCGGGAACTTGGGTGTACGGGCCCGGTGGTTCCTGGAGGTCGCCGTGGGATGGGGGTGGGTCACTTGGAAGCTCTTGGAAGTGGTTGGGGGTGTCGAGCTCTGGAGTGAATCTTAGCCTGACTCTTTTTCTCATCTCCAGTAGTCGGTACCGGGACCTCCTTGGCGCTGTCCTCCCTCCTGTCCCTGCTGCTCTTCGCTGGCATGCAGATATACAGCCGCCAGTTGGCCTCCACCGAGTGGCTCACCATTCAGGGGGGCCTGCTGGGCTCCGGCCTTTTCGTCTTCTCCCTAACTGTATCTTCCACCGCTGGAAGGGGAGGTGGTGGTGGTGGTGTGTGAACAGAAGATGGGTGGGGGTGGGTGGCAAGGGTTTTGCATTTCCTCTGCTTCCCAGCCCTGTCTTGTTGCATAAGTTTCTCCTTAATTCCGTCAACCCAGGCCTTCAATAATCTGGAGAATCTGGTCTTTGGTAAAGGCTTCCAAGCAAAAATCTTCCCTGAGAGTAAGTGAAACTCAGTAGTTGACTGAACTCTTTTTAAACCTGCCCCAAACATGATGCTGAATTTCCTGGTAAAGGAGAAATACATTTGCTTAAAACTATCTTGAAGACAGAAGATGCTTTCAGATTAAGCATTTTATCAGAGCTGGAAGAGAAGCTCGTGCACGCACGCACGCGCGCGCGCACGCACACACACACACACACACACACACACACACACACACACACACAGAGGGGGGAGGGGACAAGGAGGAGAGGAAAAGAAAGAAAAAGGAAAACTTGGTCTGCTCCCAGGAAAGTTTCAAGCGAACAGTCAAGTTTGGGCTGTTGTCTGATAGGCATTCTTGGGAAGATATCCTTTGTCCCTGTGAGAAAAGAAAGCAAGACCAAGTCCACTGAGGGATTCTGATGTGAAATTGAGCTGGCATTAGTGAGTTCTGCTTGAGGAGATTGTGAGTCTCTGCTTACTGGGATGTTACCAATAGCAGGGCCCCTGACTGAAGGAGAATAGACCATAACTGTTAGAGCTCTCTGTCTGCCTCACTTTGTTTCTCTCTCTCCTCTCCTCTCTTCCGTAGCCCACACTGGCCTTGAACTTCCCATGTAGCTGAGGATGACTTTAAACCCTCGATCCTTCTGCCTCCTGAGATTAGCACTAGCTTCATGAGGGTCTGGGTGTCGAGCCTGTCTTTGAGCATGCTAGGCCAGCAATCTACCAACTGAGGTGCATCTGCAGCCCGGATAGGTCAGTTTCTGTGTGTGGTGATCTTGTTAGATGGTTCATACAGAGATCGGATGGAGACTTAAGCTCATAAGCAAAGTCTGCATCAGGACCAAACCACTTGGAAAGCCGCATGCTCGGAAACTCAAGCAGTCGTAGCACAGCAAAAATTCATGCAGTAATGCCAAAGCCCGCCATTGTCGATCCATTTCCTCGCCCTTCTGATACAGGTTTCCAGATGCCAGCATGCTCAAAACTTCTGTCTCATCCACTTTGTCTCACATGTTTGTTATATTCCGAAAGAAATTGTTGGATGACAAAATCCTTATGTTTCAGCCAGACGATGGTGGTACAAGCTTTTAATCCCAGTATTCCATGCAGAGGCAGAGGGAGGCAGATCTCTGGGAGGTCAAGGCTAACCTGATCTACAGAATGAGTTCCAGGGCAGCCAGAGCTACACAGTGAAACCTGTCTTGAGGTGGGGAAAACAAAGTTCCTCTTCTTTGCCTTCCCTTCAGGCTCCAGCCAGACAGGTGGACTTCTTTCCCCTTTACACCCTCTCACCTGCATCCTGTTCTGTTAGAGAGACCATACCTCTCTTTTCTAAATAGTGGGGGCAAGCCTGCTCTCCGCCCTTCTAGAACATTTCGTTTATTAATTTACTTTTGAGGCAGGATCTCACTGTGTTGCCCAGGCCGGCCTTCCCTTGAATTCCTTGGCTTAAGTGATCCTTCCTGCCTTAGCCTAGCGTGCTGCTTAGCCAATATACCACTGCATTCAGCGTTCTTTTGTGTGTGTGAGGAGGTGGGGAGGCCAGGAAGTTAAATGAGAACTGGAGCCAAACTAGTAAAACAAAACACCACTCATATCTTCCCTTCGTGTTCTGAACGAGTGTTAAGGTATTGACGTCCCTGCTTTTATCAAGACAAACCTATTTTGTTTGTGTTGTTTTTTTCTAGACAGGGTTTCTCTGTGTATCCCTGGCTGTCCTGGAACTAACTCTGCAGAGGAGGCTGGCCTCAAACTCACAGAGATCTGTCTGCCTCTGCCTCTAGTGCTGGGATGAAAGGTGTCCCCATGCCCAGCAGGACATTCCTTTTCAAGCAGGTTCCTCACAGGCCTCTAGACTGCTCCTACTCTTCTGTTTCTCTTTTGAACACTCCCTGATGCTCCCTGTCCTGTTCTCGCCTCCCCAGTTCTCCTCTGCTTGCTGTTGGCACTCTTCGCATCTGGCCTCATCCACCGAGTCTGTGTCACCACTTGGTATGTATCTCACAGCCATATCTCATAGCTGGGCAAGCAGTACGATGATGCCGTGTATTGTGGTACCAGATCCACCTTTGATGTCTCCTACCTTCCTTCCCATCACAGGCCTTCTTCTCCTCCTCTGTTTTCCCTTTTTTTTTTTTTTTTTTTTTTTTTTTTTTTTTTTTTTTTTTGGTTCTTTTTTTCGGAGCTGGGGACCGAACCCAGGGCCTTGCGCTTCCTAGGCAAGCGCTCTACCCCTGAGCTAAATCCCCAACCCCCTGTTTTCCCTTTTTTAAAAAAGATTTATTTAGTCATTATATATAAGTACACTGTAACTGTCTTCAGACACACCAGAAGAGGGCATCAGATCTTATTACAGATGGTTGTGAACCACCATGTGGTTACCGGGATTTGAACTCAGGACCTCCAGAAGAGCAGTCAGTACTCTTAACCACTGAGCCATCTCTCCAGCCCAGCCCCCATTTTTTTTTCGTCCTTAATCTCCCAAGCCTAAATCTGAATTCTTTACCCGAAGCTGGTGTCTACTCTATTAGCAACATGCCTGTTGTTATAACGACTTCTTCTCACGCCCTAGCTTCATCTTCTCCATGGTTGGTCTGTACTACATCAACAAGATATCCTCCACTCTGTACCAGGCTACAGCTCCAGCCCTCACGCCGGCCAAAGTCACTGGCAAGAGCAAGAAGAGAAACTGACTGGGAATGAGTAATAAGAACGAGTAATAAAGTTGCTTCTTTGTAGCTGTGTCTGTCAGACCCACCTCAGACCCACGGCAGCTGCCAGTGCCTGAGCAGGGCAGGCACTGCAGTGGCCTCCAACTTACAAGAGAGTCATTGGGAGGAAGAATGCAAAAGGATCCGTGGCCTTAACCTATGGGGAGAGAGGTTAAAGAGTATATGACACAGAACGGCCTGCCTTTCAGAACCAATGTAGATGTTTTAAATTGCTGTTATTAATTAACGTGTGTGTGCATATGTCAGGGTGCACATTATACAGGTGCTACAGGAGGGTGGCAGGTGTCCTTTATCATTCTTCAAAACCAGAAAAGCTCTTGCAATGGAGGTGAACCCTTACTTCCTCGTCTGTGCGGTTCTGCATGGTTTCGATGCAGGCTGGGAGGTGGGCGTCCCTACTGACGTTACACTCTTCATGCATCTTTTCCACCCTAGCGTGAGCCAGGTTCCCGTGCCTATAAGGGTTAGTCACCAGCCCTTGCCTCTTGCCTCTGGCAATTTTGCTTCCCTCCCCCCTTTATCTTGTATTCATGATAGTAGGAAATCCGTAAGTCTTTTCAGGGTATATCAAAGAGCAGCCAGCCCACAGCCTCAGCCAATTTTGATAGAGATGAAGCAAGATGCTGCCTTGTGTCATGAGAAGCAGCTCTGTCCAGTGCACTTGTCCTTTAGAGCACCAAGGTACCCCTCTCCCGGTGGGTGCTGTATGCTTCAGGGACCGCCCATTTGGGTCACTTTTGTATACTAGTAGTGCCTGATAGCAGGAAGTAGATTGATTGAATGAAGAAACTTACCCTTTGGCCCTTCTAGAATAAAATTCTGCACATTCAGAGACACCTAAAGGTTAGGGAATAAGGCTGAGTGAAGATGAAGCAAAGAGTCTAAGGAGCTCTGGTCAAGGATTATTAGAGGCCATACTGCCACATCCCTCTGTCCTGCCGCATCCCTCCGTCCCTGGTCCAGAAGGAAGAACTGCACAGTTTGCATGAAGTACCAGCAGAGGGCGCTGTGAGTTAATTATCCTGGACACTCAGGCTGACCTCTCCCTGCATATTGGTCCTAAAGGACTAAGCGGTGCTCTAGTTCTTTGGAAGCCAATCTAGGGAACCTAAGGGACCAGACACTTTACTGGAAGGTTAGAAGCGTCATCTCTTACTCTTGGGCTAGGAGTTGGGCAGAATTTTCAGTAGAGATCACAGTCTTTCTGAGCGCGGCAGTTCCAGGCTCATCTGGTGAGACTGAAGAAGTGTGACCTGTAGGGCCCTCTGAAAAAGGGGGTTAGGGGTGGGGCGTCCAAAACAGGTCCTGGGTCTATGGGAAGGTGATTGCTTCTAGATGTTAAGAGTCAGAACTTGACTTTCTCCTTGCCTGGAGTGGGATCATTGGGTAGGGCACATCTAGCCCTGGGATAGCCTGAGTGTCAGAAGCTTTCAGAAGGCTGGCTAGGGTGGAGCTAGGCAGATATCATCAGTTCTAAGGCTAGGTGAGGGGAAGACCACAGAACAGATGACCTAGCAGTGCTAATGGATCTATGCACCTGCTACCACCTTCTGTGTGGGACCAGGGGCAGTATGTGCCTCGGAATAATGACCCATTCCTCAGGAATGGGTGGATTTACAAGGCAGGTCGGCGCCAATAGTAGCTTTATACTCAGCCTATCTGTGCTGTCTAGTTGTAGGCTATACACAACTGACCTGCCAATTAACCCGGACAGAGATATCACAGCCTCTAGTCACCATCATTAGGTAAAGGGGCCTGAGGACATGGTGGCTTCCAAGACCTGAAGGTGAACGAGACAGAGAAACGTGGGGTTCCTGGGACCTGTTCTACCTGGGTGGCAGTAGACCTATGGGAGACAGGGGCATCCCCCTGAAGGACAGAGGGAGCCAGATGTTTCCTCCAGTTCACTCACACGTGGCAGCGACACCCGCAGGCACCCGCCTCCAACTCCGGAAACAGGAGTAAATAATACGTGGGCGGAGTCGGTGTAGTCTGGCCGGAGGCTTCTGGCCCCTGACCTGACGTGCTCCTTGGAGTCAAAGGTGATACCACCCTCCAAGAAGGCATCGGGACACGAGTCTGAGGCAAGTAGGCTGGGTTGGCCTCCCTCCCCAGGACAGGCACTAGCATGAAGAGCGCCTGGCATTTAGGGCATACCAATGGGACAGGGCGGGACCTGGGGGCGCCCAGGGCAGGCGGGAGGGCTAGTCTGCGCCAGGCCTTGGCTCCAGCCCTTTCCGGCCCTTATTGTCCTTGGTGAGAACCGGACACTGTCCTGTTCCCACTGCCCCCTGCCCCCACAGCTCTGCTCCCCAGGGCCTCGGGAAGGATGTTGGGAAATAAGAACAGGCCAGAGACCCATGGAGACAGAGACGCTGAGAGACACGGAGACAGAGGCACAAAGGAAAGGGTTCTGTGAAAAGGATACACTGAAATCCATTGTGAAGTCATTGGGTGGTGGGCTCTGTGGGAACCCTTGTAGAGTGGGAAGTTGGCAGCCCTGCCTTCCTTGGGGGACTGCTGGAGTCTACAGTCCTTGACTTGGGTTACAAAGAGTGCAAACAATGCACTCAGACTCCTAAGCAAACAATGATCAGAGCCCAAAGGCAGATGGCCCAGGCTGTCCCCTTTAGGTACATCTCTTTGCTTCCCTTCCAGGGAAATGGAAGTCCTAGGGGCTCAAAGCCAGAGCCAGGATCTGGCTCCCCAATCCACGCCTTCCAGGGCTGAGAGCCAGCTGTGCATATAAAAGCTGTACCATAAATGCAGAGGCAGAGAGAGAGGCCCCTAATTGGCTCTAGAGTTAGGCATTCTCAAATACCTATAGCAAACAGCTTTAGGCCAGCTACTGGTAGAGAAGACTTCAAAGCTTTCCCTTAGGCTCCAAGGGGCAGCCACACCCAGCTAGCCTCTTCAGCACTGGGCCTGTGCAGGGTGGGAATCCTGGCCCACAGGTCTCAGCAGCTCCTCCCCGATTCAGATCCTTTGCCAGCTGGAGAGAGATCCAGGTCCCTATATCTATAGAGATTCCAGCTACACTGGCAGAAGGCAGGCATGTGTCTGCTTAACTGATTTTTCTTGCACATGTAGAGTGAGTGTGCTCTACACGCATGTATACCGATTTACAAGTCCGTGGATGAGTGGGTATGCACATGTAGGCATGCAAAGTTGGTGGCCCAAAGTTGAAGTCTAGCATCTTCTTCAGCTTCTCTTTATTTATCGAGGTAGAGTCACTGAATCTGGAGTTCACAGACTCCAGTAAGTCAAGGTAGCCAGCGTGTCCTGGGAAAACCTTGTCTCTGCGTCCAGGGTGCTGGGACTACAGGAGACTGCCGTGCCCACCCGGCTTTTGAATGGGCTATGAACGCCTGTCCTCATCCAGGCCTTTCTCCATTGAGCCATCTCCCCAGCCCAACATAAAGAGTTAACATGGTGTTACAAGTGTGCTAGCCACACAATCTCTGTAGGATTCCTAGAGATTCTAATGATAAACTAGGGCTCTATTTTAGCTCTTCAAAGTCTGTGGTAATTGGCACACCAGATTCCCTGGGCTATTCTGTGTTTGTATATTTGAAAACTCAGAAGTAAAAGTTCAATCAGTTTTATGGCAAATTCCTTCCTTCTGTTTTACTAGAGTGACTTTGGCTACACTGGGAGACAACACCAGAAACTTCAAATTGGAGGCCCCTGGAAGCAATAAAGCCTAAGTCAAATGGCTTCCTGACCATGAGGAGGGAACCTCGAGGTTCCCAGAGGACTTCTGACGCTTCGAGAAAGCTGGGAAAGAAAAGCAGAGGGGGCTTCCAGAGCAAGAGGCATTTAGGGGAACTGGAGAGCAAAAATGCTGTCCCAGGTTCTGTAGAGAAGCGCTGTACTCTCTGTGTCTAGGTAAATTGCCCTGAGCACTTTCAGAGGATTTCTGGGGTTTGGGGTGTGCATATGCCTGTGTGAGGAGACTAGGGGTGACACTAGTTAGTAGGTGTAAGGTGCAGGGGTCCACCCCTCCCAGCCCTGTCTCAAGTCGGTGCTCCCTGGCCAACTTTAGGTTTGCAGGCACTGCAAGGCAGTGGGAGAGAGATGCTTCTCGGAAGGTTTGCTATGACTGTTTAATTTGTAAAGGTGCCTGCCTCTGTATTTATGTATGTATTTATGTATACCGTCTGTGTGCCTGGTGCCTGCAGAGGTCATAAGAGGACAGTGAATCCTCTGGAACTGGAGTTACAAATTGTTGTGAACTACCCTGTGGGTGCTGGGAACCTAACCCAGGTGCCCTGCAGGAACAGTAAGTGCTCTCAACCTGAGCTCTACCCCTTTTTTTCCAGCCCTGGTTGCTTTTTGATACAAAGTCTGACATATTCCAGGTTAGCCTTGAATTCCTTGTGTTGCCAAGGAGGACCAATTTCTGATCCTCCTACCTTCATCTGCTCAGTATTGGGGTTGCAGGTGGGAACCACCAGGCCTAACGTTATTTGTGTCTGGGTGTGGAACCCAGGGCTTCATGCACAGTAGCACGCGATCTGTCCATTGAGCCATATCCCAGCACCAAGAGATGCATCTTGATTTAGACACCTCTGGGGTGTAGTTTGAACTCTGACACCGAGCAGGTGAGTGACGGGCAGGTTGAGTGGCTTCTCCACACTTTAGGCTCCTTGATTGTAAAATGAGTCTAATAATAACTACCTTAGCTTATAGGGATAAAGGTTTGAGTTAAACCTAAATCCTGTGGAAGTCTGTTTAAAAAAAAAAGATTTATTTATTTATGATATATAAGTACACTGTAGCTGTCTTCAGACATACCAGAAGAGGGAATCAGATCTCATTACAAATGATCGTGAGCCACCATGTGGCTGCTGGGATTTGAACTCAGGACCTCTGGAAGAGCAGTCAGTGCTCTTAACCACTGAGCCATCTCTCTAGCCCTACCTGTGGGAAGTCTTATATTTAAGAAACATTTATTTGGGGTTGGGGATTTAGTTCAGTGGTAGAGCGCTTGCCTAGGAAGTGCAAGGCCCTGGGTTCGGTCCCCAGCTCCGAAAAAAAGAAAAAAGAAAAAAAAAAAAGAAAGAAACATTATTTGTATTCT
Organism: Rattus norvegicus; assembly: GCF_021556685.1. Classification (NCBI taxonomy): domain Eukaryota; kingdom Metazoa; phylum Chordata; class Mammalia; order Rodentia; family Muridae; genus Rattus; species Rattus norvegicus. Next base: position 176,400,548 of record NC_141535.1, read on the forward strand.
TTTCTTTCCGTTTTATTTTATTTTATTTTTTCAAGACAGGGTTCCTCTGTGTAGTCCTAGCTGTCCTGGAACTTGCTCTGTAGACCAGGCTGTCCTCAAACTCAGAGATCCAGCTGCCTCTGCCTCTTCAGTGCTAGGATTATGGTGTACACCACCAGGCCCAGCTGAGAAATGTTTGTTTCTTATATGATGATCACACCCTTTGAGGTGGGGCAAGTACTAAGGTCTCACCATGATAAGCAAGTACTTTAACACTGAGTTACAAACCCAACTTTGGCAATATATTTTAGATGAGATTAACCTTGGGGGTGGGGTGCAGCACAGTATGTTGGAGAGATGTTTTAGTGGCTGAAGTGCTTGTACTCAGGGTGAAAAGCTGGCTTCAGATCCTCAGAGCCCACATAGAATGCCAGGAGGGTGTGGTAGCCTATCTGTGATTTCAGGCTTAGTAGGTGGAGACAGGAGAGTCTAGAGCAAGCTGGATGGCAAGACTAACCTTGTGAGTGAGTGAGCTCTGGGTTGGAATGAGTGGTGCTGCCTCAAGGAATATGGTGGACGAGCGATCAAGTATGATTCCTGACCTCACCATCTACACACACAGACACACACACACACAGACACACACACATTCACACACACACACACACACACACACACACACACACACACACACACATATGAAAATAGAGAAAGGAAAAAGTAAAGGAGGCCAGGGTGTAGCTCAGTGGAGGACACTTACCCGGGACACAAAAAATCCTGGGTTCAGCCCCAGCTTGAAAAAAAAATTGGTAGATTTTTGAGTAAAGCAGATTGCAGTTCATGTTGTGGCTAAGCTTCATCTGAACAGCTGGAGGTCAGGTAGTTAGAATGCCACAAGATGGCTATCCCTTAGAGGGAGAGAGCAGAACAGCAACACAGCCATGTACTTGAACTGGAATCCTGGAACTTTCCTAGACCTCGGCCTGCTGACCCACCCTTCAGGCTTTGGACTTGGCTGATGCCAGTTCTTTAAAAATCAGTCTACCAGTCCCCTTTCCTCTGCCACTGATTCGTGGGAGAACCCTGACTCATACGCTGTTTTCACAAAAGGAAGGAAAGGCTAGCCTAACTGTGCGACACGACACAATCTTGGGGCTGGCAGGCAACACACTGTCAACACTTACACTTGCTGTTCCCATGCCGTGGGCTCCTGCCCCCAGCTTGAACTTTTTTTTATGTATATGAGTACACAGTCATTGTCTTCAGACTTATCAGAAATGGACATCGGATCCCATTGCAGATGGTTGTGAGCCACCATGTGGTTGCTGGGAGTTGGACTCAGGACCTCTGGAAGAGCAACCAGTGTTCTTAACCCCTGAGCCCTCTCACCAGCCCCTTGAACATTGTTTTACATTACATTTATTTATTTGTGTGTGCTCCGGCATGGTTGTGGAGACTAACTAACTGTGGGAGTCAGCTCTCTCCTTCCACCATGAGAGTCTGAGGGCTAGACTCAGGTTATCAGGCTTGGGGTCAAGCATCCTGACTTAATAAGCTCTCTGACCAGCCCTTTTCCAGCTTCCTGAGGTTCAATCCTGCTATATAGTATTAGTTGGCTTGATGCTTGCCCAGTATGGTCTCACACATGTGATGGATATACACCAGCTCGCCTGGTTTCTCTCTACTTGATATAATAAATACTTGTTTCCTTCTTGTCTCTGTCTTACAATATCACTTTATTGAATGCAAGAGATCTGTCTGCTTAATAGGTAAGTTCTCAGTCGTTTTTTTTTTTTTTTTTTTTTTCTTTTTCGCAGAAGTGAAGGTTCAAACCCAGAACCTGTGGACACGAACAAGTACTCCACCCCTGCCTGATTTACACTCTGCTCAAAACTGTTCGTTTCTTACAGCAGAATCTCACTGCGTTGTCTTGGCTGGTCAAACTCAAGCTCACACTAGCCGATTACTTCAGCTCCCTGGCCCCTGAAACTGGAACACCATTGCAGTCAGCAGACAGGTGTTTGTAGACAGCATGAGGTCCTTGTGGTCACAGATTAAACAATAGGGAAACCAGGAGTGTTAAACATGAAGGGTTGTCTCCTCAGTGGAGGAGACTATACCTGTTTTCCAGTCAGAAGGCTGGCAGTGGATGTAGTTAGTAGCCTGGTGATGTGTGCAGTCTGTTGAGCCGGGGCTCAACCAAATCCCCCAGACTCTCCACACTCCCCCTCCCTAGACCTTTAGCTTAGTTCTGTTTCTTAGTCAATAGAACTCAACCTTAGGGGAGATGTCACATGTGCTTTATAGCTTGGTGACTTTCGTGCTCTGTGTATGACAAAGACCACACGAGATCCTCCCGGGGCCCTTAAACAATCAAACCCACCTACACCGAAGAGGTCACACGTACTCTTCAAAAGAGTTTCAGTGTAGTCACATCTCAAGCTTTATCGTGCACACAGGGTTGAGATAATTGTTACCTGGGAACTTTTCCCCAGAATTGTACATTTAGTCGTGTTTAGTCTAAACTAAACTGCCCGGTGTCAGGCTCTCCTGTTTGAGCCAGCACTGGCTCACAAAGTCGTGCTGAACCTGGTTCCTTCTTGCCTCATGCAGATTGTGACTCTGCCTTCAGTGGGAATTTTCGAAGACCCCACTGGTGTTTACTGACAGGACAGGCAGGACAGCTCCCGGGAGCACACTGGGCTCTTTGGTGAAACTCAGCTTCTGCCTTGAGGCAGTTTGAAAACACTGAACTCAGAGCCACATGTTTCTGCCAACTGCTCAGGTCTATTTCTGGGTCCTTCCTCCCCAAGCCTCCATCTTTTCCTGTCTGGATGCTTTAGGGTAGCTTCTCTGAAAACCCTGATTCACCTGAACCCTTGCCCTAATCAGCACTATATCTTCAATTTGTCATTTCCCAGTAAAACCTGTCTGTAATTTTCCCAGTTTGTGTTTTGTTGATTATATGTATGGCTGTTATGTTACCCTCTAGGAAACTTGGGGACCTTGAGGGCAGGGACAGACAGAGTCTGACTAGCTGGAACCTTCCTGAAGGACCCAGTAATCTTGGCACCTGTGGGTACCTGTATGAAGGTGAACCCCTGACCAAGCCTTTACCTTCAACATAAACATAACTTCTCAAGCTACTGGTGATTGACCCTAGGGCCTTGCACAGGCTAAGCAGGATCCTTACCAATGAGCTATGTACCTAAGCCCTAATTACCAATACCTTTTTGATTTATTTGTTTTTATGTCTGTGCTTTGCCTGCCTGTATATACGCGTACTACATGTGTGCCCAGTGTCTGCAGTAGATAAAAGAAGACACCAGATTCCCTGGAGTTATAGATGGCTGTGAACTCTGTCCTGCGAACTAAACTCGGGTCCTCGGCAAGAACAGTGAGGGCTCTTGACTTCTGCTATGAGTACTTTAAAACAATTGTTTCTTTATTAAACCGGCTGTGGTAGCACACCCTTTAATCTGAGCACTCCAAGGCAAAGGCAGGCAGGCTCCATTAGTTTGAGGCTAACCCGGTCTACATAGAGAGCTCCAAGACAGCCAGGAGTACATAGAGAGGTCCAAAAACCAGGGAAAAATAGATTTCTTATTAATGTATGTGCACATACATGTGTTAAGGCATGTGCATAGCTGTCTGTGGTGATCAGAAGAGGGGTATAGATCCTGTGGTGTGCGAGAGTTTACAAGCAGTTGTGAGCTGGCTGACGGAAGTGTCGAGAACTGAACTCAGGTCCTCCGACAGAGCAGTATGTACTTCTTAACCACTGAGCCATCTCTCCAGCTCCCTAACACAACCCAGATGCTTTTCAGGGGTCTCTAGTCAACAGGTCCTGATCAGTTTTCCCAGTCTTTCCTGCCCTTTCCACCCCAGGAAGCAGTCTTTGTCCTGGAGACAGCCACGAAGAATTACTCAGCATGAACGTCAGACCTTAGAGTTTTGCTCAAACTTTGCAAGCTGCCTCCGTGCTGCCTCTCAACCTAGACAGCTCTTACTCATCTTTCCAGTCAGGTCAGGGTCTTGGGCTTCCGTGAAGTCTTCCTCCTGGGCAACCCAGCCTTCCTTCTCTGTGTTCCGGTTAATAGTAAACTTTCCTCACCCTTCAGTGACTAGGGTAAGGAGCCCCCAAGTTTAGAATTTGTTTCCTTCTAAAACCTAAGCAAGAAAGGTAGAAAGTGCCGATGACTGCGCAGCCCGTAGCTCCCCTCAGACAGGTCTGAACGATAAGGTAGATGAAGAAGGCGGCGAGTTTAGCGGACACTATCTTTACGGTGTGGATGCGCGTTTGTCTGTGTACCATGGGCATGCCTTGGAGGTCAGAGCCCCTGGAACTGGAGTTAGTGACGGTTGTGAACCACCATGTAAGGGTTGGGAATTAAACCCAGGACCTCTGAAAGAGCAGTCAGTGCTCTTTTTTTTTTTTTTTGGTTCTTTTTTTCGGAGCTGGGGACCGAACCCAGGGCCTTGCGCTTCCTAGGCAAGCGCTCTACCACTGAGCTAAATCCCCAACCCCAGTCAGTGCTCTTAACCACTGAGCCATCTCTCCAGCCTCCGTGCAGTTGTTATTGTGGTTGTGGTTCCCCCTCCTCCTCTTCTTCTTTTTATTTTATTTTTTTTTTTTTGGTTTATTTATTTATTTCAAATATGTGGGTATTGGATAAGAGGGTATGGTTGTGAGCCACCATGTGGTTGCTGGGAATTGAACTCAGGACCTCTGGAAGAGCAGTCAGTGCTCTTAACCACTGAGCCATTTCTCCAACCCCTCTTCTGTTTTTTGAGGCAGGGTTTTTCTGTATAGCTTGGCTGTTCTGGACCTCAATATGTAGACTAGGCTGGCCTTAAACTTATTGAGATCTGCCTGCCTCTGCCTCTATGTAAGGCATAAGCCACTTTGTCTGGCTCTCACCAGCTGTTTTGAACGATAATCACTAACCCCTGTTGTCTGACTTCTGGATGCCACTTTTTTCTTTTTACGATTTTATTTACTTATTTATTATATATAAGTAACTGTAGCTGTCCTCAGACACACCAGAAGAGGGCATCAGATCACATTACAAATGGGATCTGTAATGATGGTTGTGAGCCATCATGTGGTTGCTGGGAATTGAACTCAGAACCTCTGGAAGAACAGCCATTGCTCTTAACCACTGAGCCATCTCTCCAGCCCCAGACAGGACTTTAAACGTTGCTTCAGACATAGTCTGTAGTACGAGCTGGCCTTGACTACACCACAGGCCTCTCATCACCTTTCCAAAAGTTGAGATTACAAGCCTGAGTCATCACATCTGGTTCCTGTATTTACTTAAAAATGCCCTAGGAGAAAGGGACCTGGATTGGCTCAGGGCACCCCAAAACAGCATCTCCTTTGTGTTCTCAGCACAAAGGAGATTTATTTGCCCCAGAGGGACGAAGGGTGGGGAATAAGAGACAAAGACAAGAGATAGAGGAGGAGGGAGGAGGGGAGGCAAAAGGGAGAGGGAAGAGGACAAAGGACTGCCTCTGAATGGAGAAGGGCCCTCAGGCAAAAGCTGGTTTATAAAGGCAATAGAAGGACCCCTGGGTTAGGATGAGGTGTTTAATTTTTTTGTTTGGTTTTTCCAGAGACAGGGTTTCTTTGTGTAACACCCTTCTTGTCCTGAAACTCACTCTGTTGAACAGGCTGACCTTAAATTCAGAGCTCTATCTGCCTCTGAGATTAAAGATGTGCAGCTCCTCCCATCGAGATGTTTGATTGTGATTGGACAGGTTAATTGGTTGAGCCAAAGGGGGCTTTTGATTGCTGGATTTCAGTACTTTGAAAGCTGGACCTGGTAGTCAGCCTCAGGAAGAGGAAGTGGCCAAATAAGGGAATAGTCCTTGGTGGCGAGCTTTAGGAATGCAATCTAATGGTTTTTAGTAAGGCAGAGGGAAGGGCAAGCCAGCCAGAGCCCTGTCCACCATGCTCGGGCTATCTGGAGTCCTTCACTAGGTGATTTTTTTGAGGTTTTATATTTACTTGTATGTATGTCTGTGTCACATATGTACAGTGCTCTGTGAGGCCAGAGGGAGGCGTGGAATCCTCTGGAACTGAAATTACAGGAAGTTGTGAAGCCTCCAGGCCCGGGAACAGAACAGAGCTGGGGTCCTCTGCAAGAGCAGCTGACGTTCTAACTGATGAACTAACTCTCTCTCCAGCCTGCAGACTAGGTATTCTGGTATAAGATATGAGGTTGAAATCTAACTTTTCTTGTTTAAACAGCAAACTAGTTGCAGATTCTTCTGTTTTATGTGTTAGGTCCTGAGCAGTGAACCCAGGGCTTGTCCCTCGAGCACTTCCTCTGTGTACTGAGCCACCTTTGGCCCTCAAGAGGGTCTCCCAACAATCCATCTTCCTTGAGATTCCATCTCTCATATATGATGAATTAAGATACTGTTCATTTAATCTCTTCTCCCTTCTTAAAGATTTATTTTTATTTTGTGGTTATTGATAGGTTATTTCTCAGCCAGTGAAATAAGCCGATTCAAGCCAGATTAGATTATAATAAATGCAGGATTATTGGAAAACTGCTCTCAAGTGAATTAGTTCACTGGCCCCAAGGACTGAGGTCCGGGAAGTTACCATGGGGAGTTGGGGGATGGAGAGAGAAAGGTACAGAGGGAAGAAAAGGAGGAGGGGGAAGGGGAAGGAAGAGGGGGGAGGAGACTAAAATGTCTGGATTATGTAGGAAGAGCCTCTGGGGGAAGGGCAGCCCAGCCCCTGGGTTGTGGGCAGGGTATGGCAGGTAGGGACTGAGGGATGCTGGGAGGACCTGGAGGTGAGGTTTGCTTTGATGTGTAAAATATGCACCTCAGCCCCCTGTCCCAGGGTCTAAAACAGTCACAGGCGATGGTTTTGCTGGAAGGTATGTCTGTCCACCACCTGCCTCAGTGTCTCCAGAGGCCAGGAAAGAAGACTTCGTGCTCTGCAGCTGGAGACAAACCATTGTGAGCTGCCACGTAGAGCAACGAACGCTCTTAGCCACTGAGCATCTCCAGCCCCTTCCTTTCTTGAAGAAACAAGCAGAACCTTGGTGTTCTGTGTCTTTTCAACCTCCCAGCTTCAGCCCTTCAAAAATAAAAAAGAACTTAATAATTATCATTGGCAGAAAAATGACCGTTCACCGCGAGGCGTTTGTGAACTTGGGTCCGTAGGACACCATACTGTTTAATGGTCACAACAATACTGCAATAAGCTTTTTAACTCTAAATTTCATTTTTTTTATGTGTGTTTATACAGGCTGGCTTCAAACTCATTTGTAATGACAACTTAGAATTTTGGTTTCCTTAAAATGTCTATATTATAAGACATACTGTGAGAATACGTTTTCGTTTAATCCCAGGTGTGGGATGGTCCACAGCAGCTGACTGTGATTTGCCTCAGGCTCTAACAGGGGTATGGTTTTTCCCCTGCTGCAGAGAGTTTCTGAGATTGTGTGACCTTTGGAATTCTGGGAACTTTGGAGAGAGTATATAAAGCTAGGGCCCTAAGTGGTAGTGCTTTGTTAAGTGTGCAAGGAAGAAAGAAGAATTTAGACCTCCTGTGGGGCAAAGCATAAACTAGCTGGGAGGAACTCATTGTTCCTATCTGCAGGAAGTAATCTAATGATAATGTAGGCCGGCCTCTTTTTCCTTCGGTTCTTTTTTCCGCTCCAGTCAGGGGGTTGAAAGGGTGGGAAGAGGGTGGAGAAGGGTGGAAAAAGAACCCTCAAAGCAGAAAAGGCGGCTATACTCTTCACGTAACTGAGGATGACCTTGACCTACTGACCCTCCTTCTTCTGCGGAATGCTGGAATTACAAGCATGTGCCACCACACCTAGTTTAAAATTTCCCCCTCTTTCTGTTCTATTGATTTGGTGGAGGAGGTGACCTCTGGAGTCAGATTGTCTGGATTGTGGTTCACTTTCTTCACGTGCCTAACAGACACAATCACGGTGAATGTGCTGATGTGATGACCTGGTGAGCGAACGCACGTTTGGCACTCTCCGTGGTACTTGGCACCTAGCAATCATTTAAACGCGGACTGAGGTCCTGAGTTCAATTCCCAGCAACCACATGGTGGCTCACAACCATCTGTAAAGAGATCCGATGCCCTCTTCTGGTGTATCTGAAGATAGCTACAGTGTATTTATATATAATAAATGAATAAATCTTTAAAAAAAATAAAAATAAATGTATTAATTAAAAACTCCCTACTGGACTGTCAGGAGCTTCGAGCAACCATAGCCCGGCGGAAGCGGCTTTATAGGACTCTCTTGTGTTTCTTGTTTTACGGAGACCTACCAGCACCGGCCGCGTTCGAACCAAGATTGTGAAAAATATGGCCCGGGTCATCATCGAGAAGTACCAACAAGTGCGTGGTCGAGGAGATAGATCTCCTTTATCCCCAGCGAGAAATCTCAGAAGGAGATAGCCGGCGATGTCACGCACCTGAGGAAGCGGATTCAGAGAGGTCCCGAGAGAGGTATCTATCAAGTTGCAGGGAGAGAGAGAGAGGAGAGAGAATTATGTTCCTGAGGTTTCAGCCTAGATCAGGAGATCATTGAGGTAGATCCTGACACCAAGGAAATGCAGTCTCTCTAACCTCCAGCTCTCTCAGCCTACGGTTGGGAAGAATTTCAAAACACCACGTAGAGCTGATTAGTCCGTTATGCCATATTTTCAATAAACCTGAAAAAAAAAATCAAAAAAGCAAACCTCCCTACTGAAGCGCTCAGAGTGCTGATAGCACCTGCTACCCTTGAGGAGGATCCGAGTTTGGTTCCCAGAACCTGTCAGGCCATGTGTGGAATTCCATCTCTAGGAGGTCCAGCGCCTGGCTCTTGACTCAGCAGGTGGCACACACAGATATACACATAAATAAAATAAAAATACTGCAGCATGTGACCGTAAAACAGTATGGTGTCTCACAGATCAAGGCACACTCAAACCTCTGGTGAATGGTTATTTTTCTGCCCGTGATTATTATTAATATTTATTTATTTATTGAAGGGCTGAAGGTAGGGGGTTGAAAGAGATGCAGAGCCAAGACGCTGCTTTTTCTCTAGTTCTATTCTGTCCTGTAGTGGGAGTCTAGCCAGGCCTGTGTCTGCCTCCTTCCTGAGTAGGCCTGAGGCCCCGCCCTCTGTCAGCCTTGCTTTTCCTGCTGTAGGCTGAAGATTATGGAGCAGCCAACATGCATATAGCATTTGGGTGTGGACAACACCATGGGAATTAGAGCGTCCTGGGCATCTCACATCCTGACTTATAAGGGGTTTTCTTCGGGCACTGCTTGTATTTCTAGAGAGGGATGGAGGAGAACCTCAAACCTTTGTGAGAGGCACATTCTGTAGGGAGGGCTGCACTGCAGGGGCAGGCATCTTCCTTTAAGCAAAAGGTTGTCTTTAAAAAGGAACGTATATAGTTTTAGAAGTGGGTCAACTTTACAGACATGAAAACCAGCTC